>NC_139604.1:72040095-72547595 GCF_964270895.1 Podarcis filfolensis | reverse complement strand
TACACTTGCAGCCTTACGCTCTGATCCTAATTCAAATTAATTTTGATGAAACTTTTTATTTCCAGGCAAGTACACTTATGATTGCATCCTTAGTCTGTTAGGTGTAATGTAATAAGCATGTGGTGCTGGCAGAAACAAGTAGTGTAATTTGCAAGTTTGCTTTACGCAAGTGATTGCCTATACATCTTTATGTTGCTTGCTTATATATTGTACCTGTACTTTGCATGCATAGTACTACAAAACTAAATCTCTCAATGATTAACTCCCTAAAATAAATTAGTAAATTTTCCAGTGTTTGATACCTTAAAGAAATCTACAAAGCAACTTTTTCCTGAATTCACTTATTTTAATTAGCTATAAGAGAATATGGTTAATTAATGTGGGTTATATTGCATTATACAGTCTGTTAGGGGAGGCATGATTGTTAGTGAAGTCTAGTAATTTACATCGCCTCAGGAATTCTTTTCATTGGCTTAGGCATTGCTTGATTTCTCTTCTGTGGCTTAATAGTCAAATACAGAGATTTTAAAAAATTGGGTAAGACGATGTTGATAAAAGATAATTACACCAAGTAATATGATAGCTTCTCATATGCATGTTATATTCTTGTCATTAAATTAAAGAAATAAAGTACCGTAGATCAGGAACACAAAAATGTGCAGATATGCATACACCTCTGTATGAAATATTCATATAAACAAAATCTCTTTACATTTCCTTTTTAGTTGATTGTTGGTTCATTGTATTGTTAGAACTCTGCTTTAGTCTGAATAAACTAATCATAATTAAGTAGAGAACCTTCTGTGTTTTGGCCTGAGCTGGACAAATGTGAAAACTTTTTAAAAACAAAACGCTTTCATATTCCTTCAGAGTATGTTTTAATGGCAATTTCATAGAATCATAGAATTGTAGAGTTGGAAGGACCATGGTTTGTTCTTGTTTCACAAGTTCACTGACAAAAATATAGCCTTTAATATATCAGCACCTTATATTTTAATGGAAGACCATTTAGATTTTGTTTCTTTCAAGATTTATTTTGCCACAGCATTGTTGGTACCTCTAAGGAAATTGCTGCTTCTGTTCCACATATTGAGATATAGGTCTGCAATCTCCTTTGCTTTTTCTACTTTTGTGTTTTTCTAAGTTGAAGTAATTTTTTAAAAAGTTTTAACCAAATGAGCCCACCTCTCCCTGGTGTGAACATCAAATGTTTTATTAGAGCCCTTCTCTTATTATGTATCTACTCACTCCAAGTCACAGGCAAGGGGTTTAACACCCCACTCCGCTTTTTAATAGAGACTACATCATAGGGGCATATATCATGCATAAAGGAATAACTGTTCAACAGCCTGATCTTACATTTGTTTATCAAGAAGTCAGTCTCACTGAATTCATTGGGTTTTACTCCCAAGTAGGTATACATTGAATCGCAACTCAAGCCCAACCCTCTGAGATTGTAGGGCACTGAATATATTGAAGTTAACACTTCACAAACTCTCAAAGATGCTTTATATAAGATCCTTTGGAAATGCATTGGCCAGTCGTCTAACTTTCATACGAGCTACTCATTTGCTCAACTCAATCTAATGACACCTATTTTTGTTTCTGTAATGACTGTGAACAAGCAGCGTGTTTGGCAAGCTAAGTGGATGGTTTAATATACTGTGTTTTAAATTATATTTTATTTTAATCTTACTATAATATTCCAGATGGAAAAGATGGCTAGGAAAAAGGTATGCTTGAAAAGGCCTTAACTATATTAATTCTCATACATACCTTTTGATTGTTCGAGGTGGCTTGAAGATTCTTCTGTCACTTCTGTAGGCAATTCTGCCAAGTATCTAGTCAAACTCTGCAGTGGGGGAAATTGCTTGAGCAAATGACACAAGCACTCCTCAACATCCTCTCCCTGTTAGTAGAACCAAGTTGTCTCTCTGTGGTCCTGGAAGCTTTAAGTGATGAAACAACAGGAGTGATGACTAGAACAACTCATGATGAATCCAACCAATATGGTCAGGAGCTCTGTCCTCAGGGCTATCTAGCAGAGGTTTTCCAAGTGGTTAAGGGATATTTGCACCTTGTTTTTGGAGAGTGGGGAGTTAGGGGACCACTCAATGACCTGCTGTGACCAATTTGCAAAGCACTTTGTGGATAAAGCCACTCACATCCATTCCAACTTGGAAGCCACAGTTAAAGCAGAGTGAGTAAATGTACCTACCTGCTTGCCCATTGGTCTTGAATACTTTTCAGTTAGTATGACCTGAGAATGTGGGCAGGATTCTTGCAGAAGTAAGTTCCACGATGTATGTACGTGACCCTTTGCCTTCTGGCTAAGGTAATCTACCCGAGGTGGTGTGGCCCAGTGAGTGGCTGAAGTGGTAAATGCTTCCTTGTGAAAAGGTGTGAGCCTGTTGAGCTTGAAAAAGGCAGTAGTGAAGTTGCTTTTTAAAAAACTGTATCCTGGCATCAAAATAATACATTTCCAGCCAGTCTACTATTCTAGAGTAGGTGCTTGATCAAGTGGGAGCAACCCAACACCGAGTATTTCTGGATGATAAAGAGTATCATTTCAATTTGGCTTTGGGACAGAGACAGCTTTAGTCACCCTAGAGTGCCATCCCCATTGGTTTTGCAGGAACTCTCAGCTGCCTTCAGTACTGTCAACCATAATATTCTAGGAGGGAGTTCCATAGAATACGGCCCACAGTACAGAACATGTGGCTCCTGATGGATACAAGCAGTGCATCCAAGCCACGAGGGAACCACTAACAAAGGCACAAAGTCTGGGCAGGGACGTAAAGAGTCAAGTGGTCCGTAAGGTATTTGGGACCCAGTTGTTAAGGGCTTTGTAGATTAATACGAGCATCTTAAACTTAGAGGCACCATTTTACAGTACTTCTGTTCTTTCTACACGGGCAGAAGGTCGTGATGGGGCATTCTTGCCATCCTCCTTCATGTTGGCCTATGAATTTCTGCAGGTAGGCCTGGATTAAAGCAACTGGAGGCTTAGGCCTAGGAGACCTTGGGAGGCCCAAACTTAATAGTATCTGATCATGAGAAATAAAACATCGTTCTCGTCTTTATCTACTCAATAAAAGTAGACTATTGCTGAAATTTTAGCATTGATACACAAATGTTACGTGTGAATGTCTTCATTAATCCCATACTTTTAAAACTTATTAAAGATTATACAATTATAAAAGATGATACAATGGTAAAATAAAAACATTTTATCATTGTATAATATTTTATAATTGTATAATCTTTAATAAGTTTACAAAAATATGGGATTAATGAAGACATTCGCACAGAACATTTGTAGGGGAATCATAGCTATGTTATAACAGTAACTATATAAAAAGTCAGAACAGTTTCTTTTGAGCTGTTTTGGATGCAGACTTATCAATTATATCATTAAAATCAGTAAGTCACAGTTTATCATTTTCTATACAGAGAATGCTTAGATCAGACAACTGATCTTAGGACATTGTTGATCATTCTTTATTCTTTTTAGTCTAGAAAATGATCTTTCACCAGTGCAGTTTGTAACCATTAAACACAGGAACAATCTGAAAATTGCTTCCACATTTGAAAAGAAAAACTGTTCTAATTTTCTCCTAGAATATTATTTGATACATATCTTGGTGGCTGAAATATTCATTTTCAGAGTGAGCTCATTTGATGTACGGGTGGAAGTGCTAAGGTCAACATCCTTTGGATACTTGCTGCCATTGTGAATCTGTTCCTTGGTTGCTTGCAGGTTCTCCAAAAATTAAAAATTGCCAGCTACACTCCTTTACTGCTTTTCTGTCTAGGTTAGCTTCAAGAGCATTAATTACAGGGTTAAATGAATTTATCCTAAACTTGTCTCATGGAAAAGGTTTGCCTAAAGCTTTGGATTTTGTCCCATCATCATGGGTGCAGCAAGGGGGGGCAACTGCCCCCAGATTAAGTAAATCAATAAAAATACTTGACTGAGGTTCTTCCCACCCCCCACCCGCCAACGTGAAGCCTGCCCCCTCAACATAAATCCTGGCTATGCCCATCATTGTTGGGTTTTCCCATATTCTCTGCCTTCTTTTGATGTCTTGTACTCTACATCTGGTAAATGTGGTAAATTAGCCCAAGTGTTTGATACAAACTGCAATAGTGAGCTGTAAATATTTGCAGTTGTGCTCAGTGAAATTTGCGAACTTTGGAGTGCCTTGCTAACTTTATGAAATTGGTCTAGCAAATGTGTCCAAAGTTGAAGCATGAAAATGAATTCAAATTATTCCAGTTTTGATGTGAGTGTTTGACCATGCTTTCTTGTTCAGTATGTTAGCATAGGGTTCACATGATTTTTAGTTTCCATGGGTTTGAACAAGATAACCGTGATGCCAGTAATCAAATGAAGTAGAACCTAAAGCTGTAGTTGAGGTTGGAGAAAAGTTTGCACACAAAGCAGTAGATTTTTCCTTTAGCAGGAAAATACACTATCCATTCTTGAGAGTAGGTTTCTCCATTTCCTTCGGTGGAATAGAATAAATTATCTGAGCAGAAATAGACTTGGTTTTTGTATGTTCTCTTCGAAGTGGTAAAAGGTCCATCCCTGTACTGACATTCTAACAGAACTTTCTCAATCCAAAATGATATATCCTTGTTATTCAGTGTAGTCCATAAACCTGTCATTATTGTCTCTGAAATCACTAGTAGCATGAATAGTTGGTATTTTGGTGTCTGCTTTTGCCTGCCTTGCTTAGACAGGAGGTTATTCTTTAGGCTGGGCACAATATAAAAGGCCCTCCCCCTGGTTGCCACCAGACAGACCTCAGCAAGCTGCTGCACAACCAGGAAGAAATGAGTGACAAGGCAGGGCTGTGTGTGAGATTGTTCCCTCAGATAACCTGGTCCCATGTTATTTAAAGTGTTGAGGTCAATACCAATATCAAAACTTTAAACCTGGTCTGGTAACAAATTGGCAGCCACTACAGTTCTTCTAAAAGTAGTGTCACATACTTGCAGCGGGAATGTCCAATTAACAACCTACCTGTTGCATTCTGCCCCCACATAGAACACATGGCAGTAATCTGGTCTCTGTGGCTAGACCAGGCATAGACAAACTTGGCCCTCCAGATGTTTTGGGACTACCACTCCCATCATCCCTAGCTAACAGGACCAGTGGTCAGGGATGGTGAGAGTTGTAGTCCCAAAACATCTGGAGGGCCAAGTTTGCCTATGCCTCAGGTAGACTATCCCTATCAAAGAATGACCACAGTTGGCATGTCATCTGAATATGAAAAAATGTTCCCCTAACTATTGTGACCTCTTGGGCCTTCAGTGACATCCATGGGTGAAGGAGCACTTACGCGGTAATTGCCTAAATTCCAGACTCAGGAACCACCTACCCACAAGGCCTCTGTCTTATCAAGATTCAGGTGATTCAGCTCGCCACTGCACTTATTTGCACAGCCACACCTGAATCAGATGTAGTGGGAATATAGAGCTAGGTGTCATCAGCATACTGATGACAGCATGCTCCAAATCCCCTAATGACTATTCCCAGCCGCTTCATATTGATGTTAAATATCATTGGGGACAAGATGGTACCTTGCAGCATGCCATAATGTAACTGCCTGGGAGCCTTATGGTTGTCCAGTGCTGTTCACATAATGATGCATTTCCCACAAGATGGATCTACCTGGGCAACACCCCTATTCCCCACAATTAGCTATGGGGCAAAAGGGCATAAAGTCAGCCAAACAGCTACAAGCGCTTTGCCATGTTCTCAGGAGGCCTCAAAAGCTAAAACTGGTTACAACAATGGTGTCCAAATTTTCAAAGAGGTGAGCAATGTTATCCTCAGTGTGTCTTGGAAACTTTTCATGTACCGTATTTTTCGCACCATAGGACGCACTTTTCCCCTCCTAAAAAGCAAGGGAAAATGTGTGTGCGTCCTATGGAGCGAATGCAGGGGGGAGGCAGGCGGGAAAAGCCCCCAAGAGCTGCACACAAGCTCCGTGCGCTCTTGCGGGCTTTTCCACAGGAGGGAGAAGGGACTGACTGGCCGCATCAGTCCCTTCTCCCACCTCCCAGAAAAGCCAGGAGAAGCCGCGATCTCTTTAAAGGAGTTGCGCGGCTTCTGCCGGTTTTGCGGGAGGTGGGTGAATCCCCCCACCTCCCAGTAAAGCCAGGAAAGCCCTGCACAGCGTCTCCGGCAAGGAGAGGCTGCACGGGGCTATGGAGTCCTTAGCCCCACGCAGCCTCTCCCGGGAGGGAGAGGCTGCACGGGGCTAAAGGGGAAGCCAAAACAGCGAGCGGGATCCATCCCGCTTGCTGCTTTGGCTTGCTCCATAGCTGCGCGCAACCCCTCCGGCAAGGAGAGGCTGCACGGGGCTATGGAGTCCTTAGCCCCACGCAGCCTCTCCCGGGAGGGAGAGGCTGCACGGGGCTAAAGGGGAAGCTAAAACAGCGAGCGGGATCCATCCCGCTAGCTGCTTTGGGTTGCTCCATAGCTGCGCGCAACCCCTCCGGCAAGGAGAGGCTGCACGGGGCTAAAGGGGAAGCCAAAACAGCGAGCGGGATCCATCCCGCTAGCTGCTTTGGCTTGCTCCATAGCTGCGCGCAACCCCTCTGGCAAGGAGAGGCTGCACGGAGCTATGGAGTCTTTAGCCCCACGCAGCCTCTCCCTCCCGGGAGAGGCTGCGTGGGGCTAAAGGGGAAGCCAAAACAGCGAGCGGGATCCATCCCGCTAGCTGCTTTGGCTTACTCCATAGCTGCGCGCAACCCCTCCGGCAAGGAGAGGTTGTGCGCAGCCTGTACGCTGCTCTTTGGGGCTGGGGGAAAAAAATTTTTCCCTTGATTTCCCCCCCTAAAAACTGGGTGCGCCCTATGGTCCGGTGCGCCCTATGGTGCGAAAAATACGGTAATTTTGTTAACAAACGCATACTGTTGATAGCTCTGCTGGACAAGTATTTGAGAATGCAATGGAGGCAGCAAAGTGTGCTTCCTTTGCTGTCCTCACTGCCATGCAGCAGACACGTTTGTATGCTCAAATGCATATCGTGTTATCTTCATGATAGGTTGTACACCACTCGGCATCCAGTCTGCTTCATGGTCCTCAACACCTCAATGCTGAAGAGCAATGCAAACTCCACAGTGCTGAAGAGGGCACTTTGGAGCAACTAGGTTGCCTGACACATTGCCATTCTGTTGTCAGTTTTCCTCATAGGAGAGTTCCTCGTGGTCATTTTGGCTTCCGTTTTTTTCTGAGCCTTTTCTAACTCCACAATAGGGGTGAACAGAACTATACACAGTATTCCAAGTGTGTTTGCATCATAGATTTGCATGAAGGCATTACAATGTTGGCCATTTTATTTTCAATCCCTTTCCTAATGATCCCTAATGTAGAATTTGTCTTTATCACAGCTGCCACTGAATCAACATTTTCATTGAGCTACCCACTAGAACCTCAAGATCCTTTTCCTGATCAGTCACTGCCAGTTCCAACCCCTTCAGTATATATGTGAACTCTGGCTATTTTGCCCCAATGTGCTTTACATTTCAAACCACATTTTGCCTGCATAGAGCCTAGAGGACTCTTGGTGCTAAAGAAATAAATAGCAGTAGCAATCAATTTCATCAGAGTTGTGGCTGTTCATGGGAAGAAGTTGGAAGTGCTTTGCAGTAGGAAGCTGTGAACTGCAAGCGGGTGAATTACTTGTCAAACCTGAACACACAAATGTCCCATTTTATAAATACAGTGGTACCTCGGGTTACATACGCTTCAGGTTACATACGCTTCAGGTTACAGACTCTGCTAACCCAGAAATAGTGCTTCAGGTTAAGAACTTTGCTTCAGGATGAGAACAGAAATCGCGCGGTGGCGGCAGCGGGAGGCCCCATTAGCTAAAGTGGTACCTCAGGTTAAGAACAGTTTCAGGTTAAGAACGGACCTCTGAAATGAATTAAGTTCTTAACCCGAGGTACCACTGTACTGTGGATGGGGGGCGTTCCCCATGTCTGGGAAATTGGCAAATTGCCTGTTCTGGATTGAGATCAGATTTGTTATTTTTGGCATGGCGGCAGCAGGAGGCCCCATTAGCTAAAGTGGTCTTCAGGTTAAGAACAGTTTCAGGTTAAGAACGGACCTCCAGAACAAATTAAGTACTTAACCCAAGGTACCACTGTACTCTTGATAAAAGTTAATCCTTAAAAAAAATAGAAAACAACTACTGGCTTGGAATGCAGCGTGACAACTTGTAATGAGTGCAAATTACAAATAATAAACTACTGAGTAGTAGTAGAGAAGCCCCGGAAATGTCTTAATAGAAGACTATACCAATACAGCTCCAGGACTAATATTTTTGGATTTCAATCTATCTAACATCTTTGCTAAGTTTCCTCATCATTGGTATGAGTTTAACACTGTGATTATCAACAGCACTTGCTGTTTCAAACAGGCATTTTAAAGTTGAACTTACTTAGGCTGCAATCTTTTACATACTTTCCTAGGAGTAAGTGCCACTGACCTCAATAGGACTTGCTTCTGAGTAGACATGTAGAGGGTTGCACAACACAGAACGTAACACTCTAGCCTAGGGATAGTCAGTGTGGTGCCTAGATGTTGAGGACTACAACTCCCATCATCCATTACTGTTGGCCATGTTAGCTGAAACTTAAGGAAGTGGTAGTCCAAACTCTCTGGGCTGGAGGATACCATGTTAGCTCCCCTTGCAAAAAGACTATTAATAAGGCATGAAATGTTTCATTGTTAGCTGGAAACAGTTCTCTCTGTTGTGAAGATTATTGTGTTTGTGTTGACTGTTGTGTTTAAAATAACTTAATGAGTGGGATTCAGCTTAGCTGTTGAAGGCATGCAACAGGTATGAAACAGGACTGTGCCCCCCGTGTGCCCCCTAAATCTGCTCTGGAGAGCTGGGGTGACCCAAAATGGTTTTAGTGATTCACAAGGGGAGAAGACGGGGAAAAGTCTTGTGGATGAATAGACCACTTGGTGTATTCCACACAATATGTATAATTTATTTTTGTTCACAGTATATACTTTGGCGAGGATCCAAAGAGCTACTCTAAATGTACCCAGATGCTTAGGCACACACAACAGGAATTTTGGCCTTTTTTTCATTAAATAACTTGCCTCCATGTTAAGTCACAATCTGCTTTTGAGAGTCCCCTCAGTTTCAAAAGTGGCTTGCCGTGTGGCATCAAAGAGACGCTGTTTCAACAAATGCAAAGCCCCTTGGGCATACAGAACTGTTCAAACTAATTAGTTATTTTTAATGGGAGACAGAAGATGTAGGAGACGAGGTCTCTGGAGATAACAAAATAAATGCAGGAAATGTAAGCTTGGATCAAAGATCTGCTTTGGCTCACGGAAACCTCTTGTACTAAATCAGTGAAATTTTGGACCTTTTTTTTTTGGAACACCATTTGCCATTTGGTATAGGAGCAGGAACGTTGTTTGAGAAAAACAAGTCGCTGCAAACCTATAAATGTCTACTCAGAAACAAGTCTCATTGAATTCACTAGTGCTTAGGCTCCCACAAATAGCCGCAATCCTATACTAGGTAAGCCCACTGAGTAAGTGGGACTTACTTCTGAATAAACATGCCTAGAATTGCATTACAAGGCCGCATTTCTGTATGCACCTACCATTGGATTCAGGAAATTGCACAAGGGTAAACATGCCTAGGATTGCAGTGTAAATACCCCTTTTGGGACTCATGGGGGTAATTTTGATTTCTTTGGGTCTTGGCCTTTGATTTCCATTCTGAATGTACTGATGAAGAAAGCTGAATTTGATTTGAAAAATTCCAGTATCCTGTAGATCAATATATGAAATAAAAGAATCTGACAATCTGGTTTTTGAAAACTGTTCTAATATGTATTTGTTATGCTGTAATAGGTATTCACTGGCAGGGAATAGTACTATGTTTTTAAATGTGTAATATCCAAAGCAAATCTAATTACAACTATGTTCTCTCTCATCTCTCTCTCTTCTCTGTCTCTCTCTCCCCCCCCCCCCAACTCCCTGAAATCTCCTGCCATAGCAATTGCATTTGCCTCCAGACTTGTCAGACACAGTGAGCCGCACAAGCAAACAGGATCTGGCAGAATCTGCCAAACTGCTGAGCTCAGGATGTACTGCTATGGCCATAGGCAAGAAGCACCTGGACTTCTAGTGATTTCTACTTAGCAGTTTTACTCCGATTTATATGACACTCTAATTATGACTGTTAATGACTTATGTAAATATTTTTCTTAATGATTGTGACCCAGTAGTCATATATATATATATATATATATATATATATATATATATATAGCAAGCTGTGTGCCTTATTTCGCCATTCTGTTTTTTAAAAATATTTGCAAATGTTGTATTGGATGTTTCTACAGTTAACAAACACATCCTATATTTTGATGCCATTTTAAAGATGTAAAATATGTTGCCATTTTGAAGCTGCAGAATTTTCTGTTGCCATCAACTTTACTGTTATTACTAAAGTTCAGATAATGAATGAGAAATGAAAGAATTACACTTTGCATGTTTAACACAACTATTGTATGCTGTATATCAATATTATGTATATTAAATAAAATCATAGATTTTTAAAAGTGGGTTATTTTAATATGAGACAATCATTGCCCTAAAAAAACATTGTTAAAAATTACACCTTATTTAGTACCATATATACTATAAGCATTAAATTTCTGTGTATTTTCCACCTATTCCGTTATCAGTAATATGATAAAATATTTTTCATGGTAAAATACATTATAGATAATTACTTTGCCTTATGGGCTAATAAATATATTAAATTGCTTGAGTGAAACTTACTAAACATATACAAAGAATTGCTTTTCAATATAGTTCAAAACAGTAATCCTAAACAACTGAAGTCAGCAATATGAAATTATGTCAGCAGACATTATTCAAGATTGAAATTCAAACTGACAGCTACATTAATGCTAGAAAACCAGGGGAGTGCATTGGAGCTAGAAAGAAGTCTACAGAGCAGCAGAAAACAAAACCAATTCAGGGTTCCATACTATTCTGTATATACTATTTGTAAACATATGAATTTTTCCCTAGGTAAAATGTATAAATATTTATCAGCAGCAAGATTTGCATTTTTGTATTAGAACTAATGTACAAACTATGTGAATAGGTGGCTATCTGGAAATGGTTTTCAAGTGGGACCTGAAAATTACTTTCTATATAGTTCTATTTTGAATTAGCCTTGATAGAACTTTCCACTAAGTTCATTTTGGATTGAAACTTAGGTTTTTAAACTGTCATTTTATAGAGTTGGGCTGAATTATGCTCCCCACAAAACCTTAAATGCTTACTGTAATAATGTTAATGTATTTTGATGGGATTGGAACTAAAGTGTTGGTTAAATGATTTACTTTTTATAACGCTGTGAGTAAAATGGAGACATAGCTTTTAAAACTGTCTAATGTGATGAATGTCAATCATTTAAAAAAATCCACTGTACCATAAACACACACTGTTTACAGCTTTTATTCTGAATTAGAATAATTGAATCAATGACAGTGATTTGCCAGGATGTCAAATCTATCCATCATATCCTGTCACTACCAGTTTATTTTTCTGATCAAAATCAAAAAGACTACTGTTTTGTCACCCGCTATTTCATTAGAGGTAACAATTGAGTTTTTTTCTTTCTTTTTCAAAGATATGTCTGTTTTATTTTTTATTTTTACTATTTCTAAAGACGCAAATCCTTTTTAAAATCTATTCAAAATAAAGTTTCAGAACTGAGCTGTCAGTTTCATAAAGCTAATAGACATCTACATTCTTATACCCATATATCGCTACAGCTTTCAAATCATTTCTCCTTTCGCCTTATATATAATATGAAGCAAAACTTCTCAACACAATTTGAATGGGGACCTATGCAGATATTCAATAGATCAAGTATAAAAGGATTAACACTTTAGTTACTCAGTTATGTTTTTCATGTAAATAAGCTAGGGAATCTTATATACTATTCCTCTATAAATTCTAAAACCTTTAGGCATTATTAAATTAGCTTTTTTACAAGCTATTATTATTATTAATTGTAAATGTCCTTAATGGGGTCTAATTTAGTAGACAATCTTCCAAATATCATTAAAATATATGACTCTGTTGGTGAGTGCAAACTTAAATATAACATGCATAAATATAAAGTACACTCATCAGAACAGGCATTTGAAATAATAAGATCAAGTTGGCATAGAAACCCAAAGAATATATTTTCAACAGCAAAAAGGAAAGGGGGAGATCATTCAGTGAAATCTATATTAAATGTTGTTGTTTTTTGTTTCACATGCTCTGTGAAATAAGTGCTGCACCACACACATACCCAGTGTTCTACACAAGGTGAAATACCTATTCTTTTACTTCTAGAATATTGTTTAACCAACAGTAATTTGGTTTAGCAGTCATTTTCCTTATCAAGGTAAAGGTAAAGGACCCCTGACAGTTAAGTCCAGTAACAGACGACTCGGAGGTTGCGGCGCTCATCTCGCTTTCAGGCTGAGGGAGCCGGTGTTTGTCTGTAGACAGTTTTTCCGGGTCATGTGGCCAGCATGACCAAGCCGCTTCTGGCGCAACGGAACACCGAAACCAGAGCAGCACACAGAAACGCCGTTTACCTTCCCACCAGAGCGGTACCTATTTATCTACTTGCACTTTGGGGGTGCTTTCGAACTGCTAGGTTGGCAGGAGCTGGAACTGAGCAACGGGAGTTCATCCCGTCGCAGGGACTCGAACCACCGACCGTCTGATCAGCAAGCCCAAGAGGCTCAGTGGTTTAGACCACAGTGCCACCCACGTCCCTTTATCAAGGAAAACTGAATAGTAAAATGGTTACACCCTATTTGGTAAATAAACAAATGTTCTGTAGGATACATTAAGTAACAGGACTGTTTCTTCAGATTAAATGAAATAGCTCAAGCTTGGCATGAAGTTTCCTCTTTCCATTATGACCATTTCCTAACAGATATGCAACCTTCAACAGTCTAAAGACCTACATTTTACCTATTTAATGTAAAGCTTTAAAGGGATCCATAGACCAAAGGCATAATCCACCCACACAGGTATGCAGCTGTTTATGTGCTGAAAGGTGAGCATTGGGTTGACCAGGGCCTTGTTTTCCTCATTTCCCTTCCCCTTATAGAATATAGTCTTGCATAGGCAAGAGGGAGAGCTGGATTGGCCTCCCGTTCCTGGCAAGTGCATATGTACCTGTGCAAAAGGAGGAGAAACAGGGCTCTTACGTCAGTCCCACTGCAAGTGGATGGGCCTGATCTTCACATGCATAAGGGTGGTGAAATGGACTGCTGTTCTTCAGACTGTGAGGGGATGACATCTTCAGTGTTCTCTTGCTGCTGCTGTTTATTTCTACCCTGCCTTTTATGGCAAAACCAAGGCAAATTAGAATTGAAACATTAAAAGCAATACAGTCGTACCTTGGATGCGGACGCCTTGAAAGTCGAACATTTTGGCTCCCAAACACTGCAAACACAGAAGTTAGTGTTCCAGTTTGCAAATGTTCTTTGGAACCCGTATGTCCGACGCGGCTTATGCGGCTTCCGATTGGCTGCAGGAGCTTACTGCCGCCAATCAGAAGCCACACCTTGGTTTCCAAATGTTTTGGAAGTCGAATAGACTTCCAGAACGGATTCTGTTCGACTTCCGAGGTACCACTGTACAAGTTTGGGGGACACATTATCCTAGCAAAGGTCTGGAATCATGCACCTGGAGCATAGATAGACACACACAACCTTAACATGCACTTAGCACAGAAACACATCTGATGCATATACACTGACAGGCATGCACATGCTTACACACAGGTTAATGAAATGGCAAAGTCCTCTGCTCAAAATGGTTTGTTGTTTTTTTTGTTCCTGACACCAACACACCAAGAAACAAGCATTCAGAGTATTCACCTGTTTTCCAATTGTCATTTAAATCCACCCATGGAAATGGGAAAATAGGAACAAAAGTACTGCCTGTAAGAAGCATTCTGTCTACCTTTCCTGGCTTGCCCATGCTTGAATTGTTTAATTTTGAATTATTATAAAAGCATAATATTTAAAATCTCTAAACAGCATACTAAAATGCAAACATAAAAACCTTAAAATGGTATCATAAAGCACAGATAAATATATATATTATAATGATAGGATCTTGTGTGTCAGGGAAGGCCTTGACAAGAAAATAAATTTTAACAAACAGCTGAAGTGAATGATGTTTCATGTATGGCAGAGGGAAAGGCATTCCAGAGTGCAGGGACAATTGTGGAAAATACCCATTTTCAAGTGGTATTCTGTAGGACATAGCACCATGAGTAAAATCTTCCCAGTTGATGTAAGTCATCTTTAGAAGTCTATACAGGCCTCATCTACAAACTGATTCTACATGATCAGGTTAGATATTGCATCAAGCACCTCACCAGACTAATGGGGTGACCAACTAGGACTCACAACGGATATGAGGAACCTGGTTTGCAGAGTCAGGAGAAGAATGAGTGAAGTGTTTCAAAATGCAGCTTCAAACAGCAGCTCTTCCTGCTGACAATTGCTGCTTCCTGGCATCCCCAATTAACATGAGGTCAGCAGAGTGCTTCCAGAATTGAACAAGTAGTTCTGATCACTAACCATAGGCTCCAACTCCTAGGGGGCCAGGTCCCTTTGGCCCCTGCAGTAAAACATTTGAAGGGATTGGGGCCCCCAGAGATTATAGGCATTGTTACCTTTCTTTTCCACGCTTGGACTTTGTTTCCCAACAAGCGAATTTGGCAAGAGAGCTGGGATTGGGCAAAAACCTCTGACATCGTTTCTGATGGCCCTAATGATTGGAGCAGGGGGACAGAGAAAGAGAGAGAATTCAAACTGCTTGCTCCGTGGGACAGGTTCACAGAGCTCTGGTAGGATAAGAGAGGAAGCAGCTCCCGGTTACTTATCATTAAAAAAAATTAAACTAGGAGTGCCTGATTCAGATAACTTGGAAGTTTGTTGTTGCTGTTGTTGCTGTTGTTCTTAATCCGCCCTTTACTCCAAGGTCCCCGGGTGGGTTACAACAATTAAAACATAGTATTTAAAAGCAATTTAAAACTTACTGTCACAGAAGCAAGGTGGGTCCTAAAACTATGACCAAGCAGGCAAATGCATAATTTTGCAGCCAGCCCTCATTGATTTGGGGCAGAGAACGCAACCAGATACCTAAAAACTTGGTATTGGGGAGAGCTGGATTCAAGTCCCTTTTTAGCTTTAAGAATTCATAGTAGCCCTGGACCAGTTGCTGTTTCTGAGACCAGTCAATCTCACAGAGCTGTTTGGGGGATAAAAAGTAGGGGTGGGAATAAACCGTTTCACAAGCACAAGGTACCTCCATTGCTAGCGGCTGCTCACAACAACTTGCCATAATTTAAGCTGTGTTTCCAACAGTCATAGCAGTTTGTTTCTCTCCACCAGCCTGCATACCACCCTTCCTGCCATCCTTTCCTGCCAACTTTTCCACAGTCTACAAAGCCACTGTTTTCCGTATCTTTGTATAGCGGGCTGTATTCCAGCCAAATAAAGCACAAGCTGGTTACTGGGAGGTGGTGGTAGTGGGGAGGCTGTGGCCCTTTAGATCTTAGAATCTTAGAATTGCAGAAGGGACCACAAGGGTCATCTGGTTCAATCCCCTGCACTGCAGGAATAATTCACCCAAAGTGGAGCTCGAACCAAGAACCCTGAGATTAAGAGTCTCATGTTCCACCAACTGAGCTGTGTTGCAGCTTCAGCTCCCATCAGCCCCACGCCAAAGGTCAATGTTGATGGCAGCTGTAGTCCAGTGACAGCTAGAGGCTCACAGGTTCCCCATCAAAACTTTGCATGGATGTGCACTCATACTCACTTCCTCCTGGCAAGCAAAAGAAGTTATCACAGTGCAAGGAAACATTCCGGCCAAGCAAAAGGACTCATGGAGGGTGTAGAGCAGGCCCTTCAGGAGGTGTTGCCTGGAGAAGATGCAGAGCTTACAAAGAATCCTGAGAGACTTGGACACATTTGGCCTGAGGTTCCAGAGCAACTTTACAGATCAATGAAAAACCATCTAAAATAGATGACATATAAGGAAAGGGGAATGGGGAGGGAGCAGGAAAGGAACAAGCTCAGGTACTAGTTTTTCCTATAATGACCAGTTGGGATGGAAACAGTGCAGGGAGCTTGATGGAATGAGTGCTGCTTAGTGACAGTTGCAGAAGAGCCAAAGGCAGCTCTGAGCAACAATGATAGAATAACCCAGCTTCCTTTCTCTCTCTCTCTCTCTCTCTCTCTCTCTCTCTCTCTCTCTCTCTCTCTCTCTGCTCTGCAGTCTGGGGGAATCTTGGCATTTGCTCAGTACCATGTATGTCTATTTCCAGCATGGCCTACTTTTAAAATGTTTCAATCTAAGCCCTGATGTTTCACCCCTAGTTTCATTTAAGGTCACACTGTGTAGTGCATCTTCAAACAGCATTCTTATAGAAGCATCTTTTGCTCATTGTTTTTCTGCATTCTGACTGCGAATGCAAGAAAAATGTATTGGGGGCAGATCCTCACAGGCACTGTGTGAGAGCATGTAATCACCTGCACGTTTGGTGCACAGTGGTGGCAGCACAGATAGGATTCGTGTAGGGCTTACTCCTTAGCCTTTTCTTCTCCCAAAGATATCCTGAAAGGCTTAAGATTGGAGTTTTGCTTCTCCTGGATGGGCCCCATCTGCCCTTCGGCATGTAGGGAAGTTTGTGCACATTTCTTACAGTGCCTCTGTACAGCAATCTGCTCCTTCTAGTCCTCCTGTATATGAAATACAATTCTACCAGTCCGGAGACGCTGGACTGCCCAGCTTGGTACTGTACTGTGCACAGAGATATCCAATGTTTGGGGACGTTCCATATCTGCAGCCTCATAGAATAGATGCTGCCAGCTTCCATGAACCCAATGACCACTACTCTCTAGGCAGGGAACCAAGAGTGGTCAGTTCAAGTATAACACACAGGCACCATAAAAAAAATCACAGCACTCAGAGAAAATGATGGTGGTTGTGGTAATGATGATGGCACCATCTACAAGAGCTTTGCAATTATGGAGTAATTAGGCTTATAATTACATACAAATATGTACATTTGTATATTGCAAACAGAATGCTAAGGACAGGCTTAATGTTAAAGAGAGACTTATTAGCAAAAAAACCAAAAACTATTTAGTATAGACACTAGGGAACAAATAAAATTGTTTTGTAGGTAACATCGATTTCAGGGGAACCCCACCACCACCACTGGCCATTCCCATGTGTGGGTGTAGTGACTGGAGTGTTAGCTTTGAACCTGGGCAAACCAGGGTTCAAATCCCGACTCTCCCATGAAGTTCACCGAAGAAGGACCATGGGCCAGTCACTGTCAGCTTAACCTACTTCATAAAGTTGCTGTGAGGATAAAATGGGGACAAGACCTGCAGTATGTACTCCACCTTGAGCTCCTTGAGGAAAGGAGGGATATGCATGTAATAAATAGAAACACATAGAATAGCTCCTTGATTTTGCCACTAACCTTTGCAGAGGTTTGGACTGAGCCTCATTTTCATACGTCTTAGGCTATTTTGGAGCAATGATGCAATGAAAGATGATGTGAGTGGATATATTTCAGTTGGGACCTTCTGGGTCCAATTCCTTCCCTTTCTAACAAAAATGGGGGCAGGAATCACAGGGCAATATTATATACGTGATGCCCCACTCAATTTAATGGGTCTTACTGCCTGAAACGCGGGTGGCGCTGCGGGTAAAACCTCAGCGCCTAGGGCTTGCCGATCGCATGGTCGGCGGTTCGAATCCCCGGGGCGGGGTGCGCTCCCGTTGTTCGGTCCCAGCTCCTGCCCACCTAGCAGTTCGAAAGCACCCCTAAGTGCAAGTAGATAAATAGGTACTGCTTTATAGCGGGAAGGTAAACGGCGTTTCCGTGTGCTGCGCTGGTGCTGGCTCGCCAGAGCAGCTTCGTCATGCTGGCCACGTGACCCGGAAGTGTCTCCGGACAGCGCTGGCCCCCGGCCTCTTAAGTGAGATGGGCGCACAACCCTAGAGTCGGACACGACTGGCCCGTACGGGCAGGGGTACCTTTACCTTTACCTTTACTGCCTGAAAAGTGTTTATAGAATTGCAGCCTAAATCCCTGATGAGGATTGCTCCTTTTCATATTTCTGCATTTTGTATTCTGTTATATGCTTAAATGTGTTTGAAACAGTATTAAGAAAATGAATAAACCTTCCCAGACTAGGGGAGTGGAGGAGGAAGAGGAGGAGGAGGAGGAGGAGAGAGCTAGCATATGTTACAAGAGGCTTGAGTTTCTTCAACATATCGATTTGAAAACTCCTAAATGTATTATAGGTTGGGATTTTTATTTTTATTTTTTCAAAATCGCTCTATAGGTATTATTAAGCTGCTTTGGCTTTTTTTCAGACTGGTAGAGTGTTACATAAGTAATCTGCAATAGTTTTAAATATGGAATATTTAAAAAAGCTAAACTATGGAATTAGCTCCCACAAGATGCAGTGGTGGGTACTAATTTGGATGGCTTTAAAATATGATTAGATAACTTCCAGGATCATTAAGCTATCAATGACTAGCCATACAAGAACCTTAAACCTGACCATACATAGTCATATCAATGACTAGCCATACAAGAACCTTAAACCTGAGCATATGCTCAGCCAATGCAAGCTTTTGCACACTGCAGTTATGCTCTGGTGTCAGTCTGCCCTATCAATACTCTAGCCACAGTGTTTTGCATCAGCTGGAGCCTCCAGATGAGGCCCCTGGAATGCATTGCAATAATCTAATCCTAAGGGTACCAATGCATGGATGTCAGGCACTGGCTGGACAAGGAATGATGGGAGACGTTAGCCAAGGAACCCCCAAGGAAAAACACAGAAAAGGAAAGCTCAGAGCCCAGGGATTGGTGGGACACCGAGGAGATGATGGGGGGAAGATTGGGAGGTGGTGCTGGATACTGACGGGACAACAGGTTTTGGTGAGCAGGAAGAACCTATGACAAGGAGCAGCTCAGACGCTGAGGCAGAAGCAGGGGTGGTGGTCAATAGACTGCTGAAAAATCCCAGGAGTCTGCCTCTCCTGCTGCAACAAGCTCCCCTCCTCCCTGGTCTCCAAAAACACACAGGATAATGAGGAGAGCCGAACAGAGGGGGGAGATGGGCAGGTGCAGTTTGAGACTGCTTGGGAAACATCCAGGAGAGGAGTAGCCTTAGAAGGAGTGGGTGGCAGGGACCTTCAGTCCTGGCAACTGTGCTATAGGGGCAAGACCTACTGGGAAGTGTTGCTGAGTTGTATGCCATTTCCTTGACTAAAGGGTTAACATCACTGACAACTGACTCTGCTTATTCTTGCTGACCTGTATCTGACTCCTGCTCTGACAGCAAATCACCATGGCCAGGCTACCAATGTCCAAGGCTGGCTGTAGTTAGAACACCAGCTGTAGCTAGTAAAAGGCATTCCTAGCCACTAAGGCTTCCTGAGTCTCCAGCAACAAGGTGCCCACCCCCCAAAAATAACAAATCTGATCTCAATCCAGAACAGGCAATTTGCCAATTTCCCAGACATGGGGAACGCCCCCCATCCACAGTACAGTGGTACCTCGGGTTAAGAACTTAATTCATTTCAGAGGTCCGTTCTTAACCTGAAACTGTTCTTAACCTGAGGTACCACTTTAACTAATGGGGCCTCCCGCTGCCGCCACCGCACGATTTCTGTTCTCATCCTGAAGCAAAGTCCTTAAGCCGAGGTACTATTTCTGGGTTAGCAAAGTCTGTAACCTGAAGCGTCTGTAACCTGAAGCGTCTGTAACCCGAGGTACCACTGTATCTTTATTTTCAAACTCAGTTATGGCCCTCATCCACTCCACCACTGAACCTAGACAATGATCCAGATCTTGCACAGCTTCTCCTGATTCAGTTGTTATGGAGAATTAGAGCTGTGTGTCACTGGCATACTGATGACACTTTGCCCCCAAAGTCCTAATGAACACTCCCAACAGCTTCATAAAGATGGCAGGGGGAGAAGATCATGCCCTGTGTCACACACACCATTGTGTGAAGACCATGTGGCTGTAGCACAATCTTCCAGTGCTGTACTCTGGGCACAACCCTGTGGGCTGGAGCAAACTGTGCCCCCAACATCCAGTGGCGTAGCGTGGGGGGTGCAGGGGGGGCCGGCCGCACCGGGCGCAACATCTGGGGTTAGGGCAAATCCACGGGTTAGGGGGCGCAAATTACTTGCCTTGCCCCGGGTGCTGACAACCCACGCTACGCCACTGCCAACATCCATCCCAAAGAGCATGTCAAGGAGAACACTATGGTGATAAGTATCGAAAGCTAAGTGACTGAGGAACATAAGCAGAATTGCAGTATCTCTGTGCCACTCTTGGTACTAGTCATCCACCAGGGCAGCCAAGGCTGGTTCCTTCCCAACACCACACCTGACCCCAGATTGCAATGGATCCAGATAATCCATTTCCTGCAGAAACTCCTGCCAACATTCTCTTCATCAACTTGTCCAAGAAGTGGGTATCGTTGCAAGGGTCCTGTCCACATCATCCGGCTATATAAAGTAAAACCAGCCCCATAGAGTATGCATTGGACACTGGTGTCCTTGACCTTGACCAACAACTATGGCATCCAATGCACAACAGAGCTGAGTGCCATTCAAATTGCTCACTGAGAATTGCCGCTGAATACCAGTTGCTGGGAATCACAGGAGAGGAAGTTGTTGCGCTTATGTCCGGCTTGCAGGTTTCCTATAGGCAGCTGGTTGACCAGTCTGAGAACAGAATGGTAAACTCAATAGGCCTTTGGTTTGATCCAACATGATTTGTCTTAATGTGCTCTTAATACCATGTTGCAACTTCTCTAAAGAAGAGTGCTGCAATTTTAGGGCTCCAGTCAGCCTGGAACAAGAGCCTTGTAGTCGTGTTCAGGCTTCTGAGGTAGGGCAGAAGGCAGTTTCAGCAGTAAAGAAAGGACATAGGCTTCTGTTTTCCCTTCCTATCTCTGGAGGCCTTCTCTTGCTGTGCTATATAACACTGGAGTAGTGCCAGTCCCAAACCTGAGCATTTTATTTATATATTACAAGTGGAGACTTAGTTCTAGAAACTAAACCATCCCTGCATAGTTCACAGGAGGATTTTTAAAATTTCACAGCATGCAACCCTAATCCCTTCCCCCATAATACCATAAGCCTGGGGCTTGAGGAGGCCCATTACTTCCTTCCCCCTGTCCTCCATGTTGCTGTGGGGGCTGGGAGTGCAGCACATTATTTTCCAGTGACATTCCATGTCTCAACTGCTCTTACACAAAATACATTTGATATCCTTTCCCCAACTCCATGCGCACTCCGTTTAAGGCAGATTCCGCTGACCAGAAAATTAAGCAAAGGTTTAGAGTGGAGGGATTGCAAGTTCAAAACAGCAGAGAAAAACATGAGCCAAATTCAAGAGTTTGCAAAGAGTCCTGTTAAGGGTTTTGCTCCTTAAAAGCCACTGAACAAAATTGTCTTGCAAGTTCATTAACTATATCTAAGGGTTTGCAAAACCACCACCATTTAAAAAAAGAAAAAAGTGCCCTGAAGCTTGTATTTCAAAAATGACATTTAGAAATTAGAAATGTTAGCTGCCTTTGAGATATAGGAGGTACATAGGTAAGATAGGGAGTTAGGTTCTAGTAATAAGTGAAGTTTAACCAGGGGTGCGAAGTTCAAAAGTGATTGCATTGCACAGCATACCAAAAAGCTAGAGATCCACAGGTGCAGTAGTGCTTGTGGGCCTCCCCTTTTCCTCCTGGTTGGACAGGTGACCAACACTGACTCCTCTGTCAGCAACAGAGAGTCTTCCTTGAATCCCTCTTCCCAAACTGGGAAGCTTGCTGCATCAGAGCCAAAACCATTTGTACAAAGTCAACAAAATAGCTCCTTGTGTGGTAGAGTCCATCACTGTCTTAAATCCCGTTTCCATCTATAAACTAGGTCTTGTGAGATTGAAGGTGTTGCAGCCCTTTGAAAAGCAAGTGAAGTGGCAGCTTGTGGCATCACAGTTGAAAACTGTGTCTCCAAAGTTGCAAATGAATTTTCATTGCTTAAAAAGTGAATGGAAGCAAAGTACCAACTGAATCAACAGCCAGACATTAGTGAGAAACGTGATCAACAAGTAATGACCAACTCTAATAATTCCCAGCTAAATAACTCTAATAGCTAAATTACAATGTCATTCACCAAAGTCTTCCCCAGTTCTTTCAGAAATGTCTTCTTTTTTCATTTTCATGCTGTTTGGTTGCTGTCCAAAATCAGGGACAAAGGCCTGGTGATCAAAATGAGCAAACTGGAAATTCCTTCTTCCTTTTTAAATTAAATTAACTCAAAATGTAGTCCAAAGCTTTCCGAACAATGCTGTTGCTATTTAAAAATCATAACTATTACCCAGACAATTCACAAAAAAATGCCTGTTTCCCACTCTTTTCCTTTAAGTATCCAGACCTATTGACTGTGGAAAACTGAGTGTTTTACTTTAGGAAAAGAGCTTCTTGCCCTACAACCAATTCAAACAGGTGGAGCAAAACATGTGCCTCTTTTTCTAGGTGAAAGCTATATGGCTGTTTAACTCTTGTGAGCATTCCACACAAATACAAACAGAACCAAGAGGGAGGACAGTGTTAAGTGTATGTCATCATAACACCAAACTGTAAAAAGAGCTTATCCCCAAATTTGCACTAAACCCTTCGGGTGTTGCTTGGAGAAAATTAAATTGCACAACGTGATTGGAAAAGGGCAAATCAATCAAAACAGAGCAGTCACCAGGCCATGTATGTATGTGCCCATCTGAGATAACCTGAGATGTCTGGCTGTTATATTTTGATTGATCTGTCCTTTTTCAATCACATTGTGTTATTGGTGGGCAATTAAATTTCACGAAGGTCTGAAAAGTCACTGGTGGACAGCACTTGTAGATGAGTCTGGAAATGGGTTGCCTTTCTGCACGCAACATGAATCACTTTTTAACACAGCAGATGGTTTGGTCCTCTGCAAAACATGCCCTGGAAGGCCACATTTGGAGCCAAATAAAAGATTGCTCATCTGTAGTCCAATGGAAAAGACTGCCATTTTTTATTATTAAAATGTTGTTACTCTTTAGTAAGGGAAAAAACCTCTCATGTAAACTGATAATTTACGCTGATGCTTTATGAGGGTTTTGTTCACCTTGCAAGTACAGATTAGCAAATTATGATTTAAAGTATTGATGGCATTCTTGCCAATTACCTAGTTTTCCCAATTCCATTGAAAGAAATAACTCCTTAAGGCAGTTAAACTCCTAAACAACATTGAAAAAGAAACTAGCATTTGAGCTGGGCGCAATGCAATGCCACGCTGCTTATATTGTGCAAACCCATTTAAGCAAATGATCTGAAGAAAATGCAAAATTTCTGGATGATTGAAAGTTTGGATTAAGGTTTTCATGTGACTTTCTTTTCAGAAGAACATTTTTCTTAATCAAAGTCATAATCCATGAGAATGGGTTTTCCTATTGACTAATGTATCTTTGTAAGCTGTATTCTTTCATCATTCTGATTTATTTATAGCACTTAATCAATGGGGTTACCTTGTACACTTGTCTTTAAAAGCCCCTAGACAACTTTTCTTGGAAAAATGTAAACTATGTGGCCTGTTTCAAGAATGTTTTTTAATATTTTCAGTGCCATCAGCTCTGAACTCCTTCACAGAAAATGTTTCCAGTAATAATCCTATTTAAAATCATGAAAAATAAGTTTTAGAAACAGGTCAATTGATTCCACCATTCCTACTATTTTAACAGAATTACATTGACATGGTGGTGGGTATGAATTTGGCTACTCAAAACTTAAACAGGAGGAATTCTGCTGTGAGCCTGTGAATATTATTGGCATCAAAGCTCTAAATACATAAGCCAATTGTTTTCTTCTCCCTTGCAGAATATTGCCTAGAAGAGAACATTTGAAATAAAAGCTACAGCATGAGTGAACGAAAGCTTACACATTGTTTCTCATCTGTGTGCCTAGAATGTACTATGCCTCAAGGCTCTGTAGGATAACAGCAGATATAAAATGGAAAACACACAACAGGAGATGCACATTGCTGCATCCAATATATATATATAAAATGGCATTTCCCAAGAAAATCAATGGCAAAAATCCCCCAAAATTAAATGGAAATGGGTTCAGTGTCACAAACAGATGCAAGAAACACTTAATGATGGTTGATAAATGTCAGTCTGTAAACATTTCTATAAATCAAGCCTGCGTGATCAGGAGCTGCCGTTTAGAACACACACTCAAAGCTTTCCGTTTACGAACCGCTTGCCAAAATGTAAAAGTAGTACCAATGCACAGACTTTCTCTCATCATGCTTTAAATCCTGGAAATTGTGCTGTGTCCAGTTAGATGCTTGGGTTGCTGCAGAATCTCGCATGCCCCTGAGCCAGGAGCCAGGAACTGGCATGCGAGCTCAGGCATGTTGAGATGTTGCAGCCTCTCTCCCTGCCATCCCACTCCAGGCGATAGACCCCTGTCAGGATTCTAGACAAGAGTCCTCCAGCACAACGCTGCGTTCAGCTAGTGTTCTCTAACCCAAGATGCCCTGTGGCTGAGAGAACCGCAGCTTTTCCAGGCAGGCAGTGCTCAGGGGCTCAAGTGGCCTCTCTTCTGCCTAATGAGCAGTGAGCCAAGGACTCTTCCCAGCCTCTCTCCCTTTGACAAGGAAAAGGATCACCAGCCAGTGAGCCATAAATGCCTCCCTTGCTCTTAATAAACTCAGAGAATGTACTGCCACTCTGGTACGTGATGGTTGTAGATTGTTCTTCAAATTATACCCCTGGACAAGGGACAAAGTATCAATAAAATAAAAAATTAGGTAATGCAGATAAGCCTTGTTACTGTACAGATCCAACCTGTAGGAGAAAACTGAATGCCTGCCTAGAGTAGGAAGAAGCAAAATTATTGGGGGACAAAGGAAAGAAGAAGAAGAAAGCCTTTGTCTTTGGCTCTTTTCACTAGCTTCTTTGGATGAAAGCACCAGGAAGGAGTTTCTTTGTAACTACAGTATAGGCAAGGATGCTGCCCCACTCAGGTTTTCTCTAACTTGAGCCCTGAAGTTATCTACTAAACGTTTCTGAGGACACGTTCTTAAGATCATTTAACATATGCTACCCCTTAACACATTGTAATAACCTGTAATCAAGACGGTTTAAAACTTAGGATAGGTTTCCCCCCCCTACACACACACACTTTCACTTTCTATTCAGATCTTCCATGCTGATGACTATAATCTGTTTTAGTGATGCTCTGAGTACAGAACCAGGAGGTGGTAGTTAGATTAATTAACCTGGAATAAAGAGTGTGATCTTGTGATGTGCAGTAGGACACGATTTGGCTCTCATGTTGCTGCAAACGAGGGGGAGTAAAAAAGTATTTTAAAAATTGATCAAAATATTACTTAGGTTGAAAAGGGTATAGCTGTCTGATTTGGATAAGTGTGCGAGGGGTCAAATTCATGCCTATCTGATACAGATATTTATGTTAAGATTCGCACACTCAGTCATGTACAAGGAAGGGAATTCCTTGGAAGATGGCTGATCCTCAGGAGAGATTATACTGTGTTATGAAGAATCAAGTAAAGCAGAATTCTCCTCTAACCTCCTGCAGTTAACTGAGCTGTTTGTATAGGACTGATTTTCCTGATGCTTGCAATTACATGCATGTCATATTATTTTATGCATAAAATGCGTACTCTCTCTCTGAAAAAAACATTTAAAATGATCAGCAGAAATAAAGAGCTGACTTTTATGCAAAACATCTCTATTAGTTGTGATGCCTAGGTTGGGTTTTCCACATTATTATAGATATTTCTATTTCAGAAAAGCCACCATGCTCATTTTAAACTCATGGTGTGTGTGTGTGTGTTTTAATTAAAGCCATATTATTATAGGTTATGCTTTTCTGCATTTGTCACGAAAGAAAATTATGCATCTGGATGCTTTTATGGCATCAGCAAATTGTCTCAAAGCAGCCACAGTGTCTCCAACTTACAGAAAAGTAGTATTTGATTATGTTATGGCACACTGATCAGAAGAGAAATGTTATTCTCTGTCTTTTGTGAGTACAGCTTGTGGTGCTTTCTCTTTGATTCCATATTCCCTGTGCTTTCATACATCATCAGATCTGTTTTTCCTTGCAACATTGCAAGTAACAGCTGGACCACAATGAACCTCCTCCATAGATGTGGGAATGTTTATATTTAGCTGCCAATGACTAAAGTCCTTCGGCTTTCACTAGCCAGTCACAGTTTGCATTGTTGTTGCCTGTTTATTTTCCTTCTCTCTTTATTTCTTGACATGCACCTCTCCACCCTCGCCCACACTCATGCAAAGTGCATTGAAATATTAGCCAGGTTAGAAGTTCATTGGGAAATTTCACTAAGAATGTGCTTTGAGAAGGCACATAGAGAGATCGTTTCCTCAGAGAGCTTTGCTTTTGTTATAATGCACCAGTTTAATCATTTAAAAGGAAAAGGTCTGAGACTGCAATCTTGCAACCAAATATTCCAGCTTAATCCCATTTGATTTAACCTGGATTTATTTGAAGATAGATTGCTTTTGGACCACTGCAGCACTGAAGTAAGTAGAAAATGTTAACCCTTTCTATAAATCCACATTTATGCAGCATAATTCAAAATGCAGACCTTCCTTAAAAGTTAGCTAGATTTCTCCCTATTAAACAACTCTTTCCTTGCATACACTTCTGTGCAACAGGAAAAAGTTTCCTTTTTATAGCTATTCTAGAGAGACTTCCATATACAGCTCTGGTGTTCCAGCAATCTGTTAACTTTTCAGCTAAGATTCCAAACCAAGCTATAGAATATATAAAAGTGATTTCTTGAGGACCTCCAATATTTAAAAACAGAAAATAATGTCAAAATAAGATTTGTCTGTATAAAAATATATATATTAAAACCTAACAAGGAAAAAAAATTGGCCACACCACACTATAAGGTTAAAAAGAAAATAGTATAATAAAGGAAATACAAAGGCTTTGGCATGGTTTTTACAATCAACAATGGTTAATTTTGATATGTCGTTGTGAACAACTTCAAAACACTTAAGTTTAAAACTCTTGCAAGCACTTTTAATTGATTAGGAATGAATTTTAGATGCACAAAAATGATTGGACTGTGAACAGTAGTACAACTTCAGCTAAGAACAATTAACTTTTGCTGACCAAAAAAGAAACGTTTGATGCATGAAAATGTGTATAAAACATCTATAGAATATTCTTGTCAAATATAAATGAAATTAACTTTATTATAGAAATCATTCTGGGAGATTTCTAGGGAAGACAAATACTTACATTTTGACATAAAACAAATTGGATTATATCGAAGACACAATCTATCCTTTTCCTATCAAACTTTTCTTCTTTGAAGTTCTCTCTTGATCCTTCGTTTGCACATAAGCATCATCTGTTAATAACCTTTGGAAATCCCAACAGATATTTTTCTTACAGAAATCTAATGCCGTATTGTTCCAGGTTGAATTATATGCAATGGAATGATACAAACTTGGAGCATCAGTCTGAAATCTACGAACAGATTGGTAGAAGTATTCGATATAGCTTGATAAAACTCTTAATTCGTGGCAAAGCTTGTTGATCATGGCTTCCTTTTTTAAAAATAAAATAAAAAACACAACTTCATGACCAACACAAAAGCAAACATCCATTCAGTCTACATTGTTCTTTTTTCATTATAACATACAAATGCCCATTTACAAATAATACATCAAAATGAATAAAAGTTTGGATACCAAAATGAAGATTTGTTCCAACTGATATAATGCCTTCATGTATACAAAGGTCCATGTTAAAGTCTTTCTCCATGTGTTATGTCGTAGGGCACAGTTGCAGTACAGACGTACTCTGAAAGCCGTTCTTCTTTGAGAAAACACAGCCAAACCTCCAACTGTTGTCCATAGAGCCATTTACAAAATCAACACATGGTTTACTGTAATCTTGGCCAATATTGAGACATATCAGGTTCACTGCCGGGAACTTGAACAGGAACTGACACTCCAGGGGAAATAAGACCTTAAAAGAAAAAGAAGAAAAATTTTGTAGAACCAAACACACATATATTCAGCTTCTCTGTGGCCCTATTAAAAGGGGGCTTTCTTCTAAAGCTTCCAGAGCTATGTTAAAGAAGTCAATAATATCTTTCCCTGTTTGATCATTTCCTAATTTTAGGAAATCAGTTGACCTAGCCATTTGCAAGCATATTAGAAAATACTTTTTGGCCCCACAGTTAAATGTCCAGTCAGTCTGCTCTAACATTTTCAAATTGTAATGGGATGCAGTCTTTTATTTTTATGTTCCAACTTTATTTAGAAGTGCTGAGAGGGGGAAAGATATAAACTAGAAGGAAGAAACAAAACAATGTTCTGTTCATCATTCCTTCCTTCCTTCAAGTGCAGCCCCCCAAAACAAGTCAGGAATGGCTTCCCTATTTTATACATGAAGAGTCAAGCCACTATCTTTAAGCAACTGCTACTAGGACTGGGTTTTTAACAGGTAACTAACAATCACATTTGGATAGAAAATTAGCAATAACTTTCTGAATAAATTGTTGAGATCACACTGGCAGGAGAAACAAGTCCTTTAAATTCCTTTTGACAAAGAAACAAAGGGGGGGCTTACCTGTTGAAGTTGCGCCAGAGGCGCCCATTGGCTGGCTGTTCATATGTGTCTGCATGTGAGGAGGGGTATATGTATCATAACTCCTCCCATTTACTGACGGACTTGTGGGCAGCATGCAAGAGTAAGAGGAAGTCTGGCTGGGTACCGGGGGCTGAAAGAACAAAGCAAGGCTTGTGAATTTCAGCAGCATCATATAGCCATTGTTTCCTTGTAGGGACAGTAGATAGACTCTACACACAAAGAAGTTAAACATTCATGTTTAGTGCCTTGTTCCACGGAGTGCTCAGTCTTCACGGCTCCCGCCCCCAAAAGAGGGCAAATGATTCCCCATCTATATTCCATGGCATGCAGAGAGCAGGTCCTTCCACTTTAAGTATTATTTATTATATTCAAATAGGGGCTACTTTCTTTGAGCACTTCACTTCCCCAGATTTGAGCACTTTCAGATCTGTCACTGGGTTGGGGAGCTGAGAGTGGAGCATCCTTGCTCAGAAGCATCAACTGTGAATTGGGCTATGTTTTTATTTATATTGGAATGCATGTTAAGGGCATCTCTCAGAAGTGCCAATCCTGATGATTTTCTCAAATTCAGTAGGAATCATCTATTTTCTTGTTTCTAGCAGGAAATCGGATCAGCTTACCAAACTATAAGCCTTACAGTGAACACCAAAACAAAAACATTTTCTCTCTGGGTCTTGTCCACAAGCTTCCCACAAGTTGGTCTACCATTTGGGAATCACTGGTGCAGAATATAAATTAGGGTGTGCATGAAAACCACATCACTGAAGACAAATATTGTTTATAAAAACTGATATCACTCTCAGTTTTGGGCAATGTAATGGTTTAGGTCTTACATCCCAGTCTAATTTCTGAATCAGAGGATAAGTTAGACTTCAAGGTGACAAACCAGTTTAAACCCATGAGGAATAGCAACTAAATATTTTATCTTAGTCGGGTTATGGATTGGCCTGGTTTTCTAGTTGTTTACCTATATTTATTCAGAACAGCATGGATGTAGAAGCAGCAGATATAATAGAACAGGCCCATGGGTAACCTTAATAATATACAATCCACTAATTTATACCTGTATTTATCCCCAAACTGATATTCATTTGGACCGAGTTATTTTTGTGGGGGGGAGGGGCTACTAAAAGTAATTAAGTTCCTAATTCCCATTACTATTCCCTGTGATTTGGATATTTTAATTTCTAATCCCTTTTAACTCTCTGTCTTTCCTTTGAAAGTACTGCTGTTACATTTTTGTGGATATTAGGTTACAGTTGCACTCTGGCTATCTGTGTAAAAGTGCTGCTTCTTCCTCAGCAATCCACATACAACAGAAATAACAATTGCCTTTATTTTAGGAATATTGTTTTGCTTGCACAACAACCATCAGGTTCTTAAAGGACTGTATTTTGAATCATTCTGTATTTATCTTTTATCCAGAATTTATCTTTCATATATTATCTTTGGATTACTTTAGAACTCTTATCAGGCATGCTCAGATTCCCACTCCCAACAATCCTGGGTTCAATTAACAAAGAGTTCCCAACCCAAAATGCAACTCTGGTCCAAAATACAATTCAGATGCACATGCCAATTAAGTAACCAACATAAACCCCTTCCCAACATTTACTCATGACTATGTATTAATATACTAGCTTCAGTTCTAAATTCAAGAGGCATGCCATACATACATACTGTACATTTACTGCAAATGTATTTGTATTTGATTGATTGTGGGGGTGGGGGTCATAAAGATCATAGCAACCTATTCCATTATGGTCAATTCTACTATGATCTGATTTCTCCAAGCTCCAGCCTGAAATAGCTGTACCAGTCAATGCTTCATGAAAAGCCATGGAAAACCTATAGCTTCTGTATCTTCCTATGAGCTCCATCGCATGTGCACAATAATGATTGGGAACCCTAGCATTGTATCTCCCCCCCCCCCACTCAGCCAGCTAGTTATCCACCTGCTTACAAGCATGAGGTTTGGCAGCTCTGTTCACTTTAACACAGCTATTTAGAACTGCAGGTGCTGTTCACATCCTCCTCTCCCCCTTGGGTATTTCTAGGGTGCCAATAGCCACAGTGTCTCATCAGCCAAGGTGTAATCCTGCTAGCATTTTAATAAGCCTTTTCTCCTCACCAATGCTATACTAATGAGTTTCTCTGGTTGGGTACATTTTTTTTCTTAAACAGATTCTGAAACTTTTGCTTTATGAATTCAAATCCGTGAGCGCCAATTAACTCACTACACATATTTTTCACAATTTTATCAAGTCCTTTATTTCTCTTTTCCAGTCCAGATGATCACATTCCAGGTTTGGAAAGCTCTTCCCAGTTATTGTGTACCTAACTATCATGTTCCATTGCAACAGTCCTTTTATGTTGGCTCATTCTACAACTTTTAGATCAATGGGTTGTATGCTGCCCTCCTATTCATGGAAGGCTCTTTCATCCAGTGGAGGTTTCCATGAATGGAAAGAAGGGGGAAGATGGTTTTTGCAAAATTCCCCTTTTCTCCCGCAATCCCCAGCACTATCTTCCATGAGGGTACTCAACCATTTTAGGGGAAATCAGAGAAAAGGGGGATATCACAATCCCCCCCCTTCCATTCACAAAAATATCTGCTGGATCAGAGTGCCTTTCTTGAACAAATCAAGCACTTTAGAAGCTCTGATTCAGTTTAAATCACATGTACCCTACTGGAAAAACTAGTCATAGACCCCAAGTCTAAACATATTAGCCTTCATTCAGAAAATGTTTGCTGCACTTTTGTTCTATGGAAATCACTCAAGCAATGTATAACATTTTCTTACGATATAGCATGCATATTCAAAGAGATCCACAACATTTATACACAATGCATCAGCCGCATGTAAAGAGCTCTCAAACAGATTGAAATCAGTGAGACAATTAATCACAACTGACTGAAATGCCATGGGGCTTAAGCACAATCAACTCTAACTGGATCAGGACCAACCACCATTATTCAATATAGATTTAATGCATGTTTAATTCTGCACAAGACTGTATCCTACAGGTGGCATTTAGGTCTATTGATTGCCTTGTAAAGTATATAAGATCAGGGTGTCAGTTGTATACCTCAATGGGCAAACTCCCATTAATTACCTGGATGTTCCTAATATACCCTTTGGTGATAATTTTCCTATTGTTCCGGGAACTTTGCCTCTTTGAAATCAGAGTATTATGCAACTTGTATATTTACCAGGAGTGGAATACCCAAGAATATTGATAAATTTGCCTTTTAGTTGACTCATAGCCTATTAAATTGAGTTCATAAGAGATCTTAGGTATGGTCCCATTCTTTTAATTAATGTTAATCAATTACAAATTAAATTATTCTGGATTAACCACTGTCACATTTTTCTACAGTAAAACATAAGAAGAGTGTGCTGGATCAGACCAATGGCCCATCTGATTCAGTAACCTGTTATCTCAGTAGCCAATGTATATCAAAGGTCATGGACACCATTTAGAATCATGCTATAGTCAAAAGCAAGTCTTCTTTAAAAAATGTGGGGGACTCTAATAGTGAGTTAATAAACAAGGTTAGTGGGCATTAGAGGGTGTCTAAACTGTCCTTGAACACTACTGTGGTGAATAAGAAGCAGGTTCCAGCCGTGCTTCCACACAGCAAAAAGTTAGCTGTGGATAGGGTTAATGCTAAGACTCCCAACTCTGGAGAAAGTCAGAGCAACGCCACTTAGCCAGCAACTTCCTGCCATCTTTCCCAATGTTCAATTCAGTTTAGATGTTGCAAATTGGGTTTGAAAATCCCCATGTCACACTAATACAGGACTTTTTTTAAAAAAAAATGCATATGGCAGTACCAAAGGAACAGTGCTAAAAAATTATTAGTCATTCTTTTTATTTACTTATTCTGGCCTTCACTCCCAAGCATTACAGTTTTCCCTTGGTTTATTCTCACAAAGGTCCCTGGGATAGTGATTTGTCCAAGGCCACCCTGTGAGCTTCATGCTGAATAGGATTTTGAACCATGTCTAAACACTATCCACCAGTGGTGCTGTCAAGGTATGGCTTTGGGGAGAAAGTGCAGGGCACCAGTCATCAAAATGACCAGGAGGACCCACCAAAAATGCCATAGGGCTGACTTACCGCACGTTGAAATAATGCACATTACCATATGGAGGTGAGAGGTGGGGGAGAGAGAGAGAGAGAGCGCCACAATTTCTTCTAAAACTACCTATCTCACACAACTACTATCCACAAAAACAATTCAGTGGCTTCTACAGGATAGTCTTGCCCATACAAATGGAACAGAGTGGCAAACATAAGAAATCACTGAATTTAAGCATCCCTGTGAAATCTCAGAAGGACCAGATTAAACTATTGATGTTTTACTCAGGAGTGACCTGATTGAAATAAAAAGGAGAAAACTATGCAGCATAGAAGCAAACTCCTAGGGGCCGAAGCCCCTTCACCCTCCCCTCCAATAAAATATTTGAGGAGGCCGGCCCCCTGGAAGTTGATAGGCATTGCCATTCAAACAGTGTCTGTCCACCAAGTCTTGTGGTCGATTATGCAGGGCAGGGCTTACTTGTCCCACCCCACCCCCGCCCATATTTTATTCACGTTGGTACCCCTGCTTTAGAGTAGCCAGTTTGGAGGCTGCTGCCTTGCTCCTTCCAGGTTTTCATACCCAAGAGCACTTTACTCTGATTAATTGTTCTCAAAATACCCTTTAGCTCTCTGTCAGAATCAAGGTGGTTAAAACTTGGCAAAAATTATGTCCCGAGGCCTGTTTGTGGATAAAGTGGAACTTCTGGCCGGCATTGTAGACCGCTAGCACAGAGCCAGGCCCTGAGAGCTACTCCACATTAATTAGCCCAAGGAAGAAATCTTGATGAGTGGCTCAAGCACCTCCATTAGGCTAATCAGTCTCAAGGAGGTTCCATGTTGACTTCACAAATTTGAAGACTTAATAATGGTGTGATAACAGAAATCCCCTTGACCTTTGACAACCTCCTCTTTTGGCCTGGAATTGGCATTCTCCACCCCAACCGTCGAATGGGCAAGGCTCTGCCCAGCTCAGAGAGAGAACGAGAAAGTGGGGGAGAAAGAAAGAAAGAAAGAGAGCATATTAGTGGATTATACTTACTTGCATAGGCAGGTTGTTAGCCATTGTGAAGCTAGGCATGGGTGGCAAAGCACTGTATGTGTTTGTTAGCGCGGTGTCTGTTCTGCCCAGCATTGAACCTGATGTGAAAGAGGAAACTATAATAGAATAGATAGATAGACAGGATGGACGTATTAGTTTACGCTTCAATCAGATGACTGTATTACTGTACAGAGCGTTCTGTTCTATTGCCCCAAATGGGTGACTGACTGATCAATACATTTCTGAAAGCACATTACCAGGTGTTGTGGGTTGCGGGATTGGTTGGTAGACACTTGTGCTAAAACTACTGCTGATGGGAATGTGGCTGGGGGTGTTGCTGGCTTGTCTTCTCTGATTCCTTAGCTTCTCTTCCCGTCTCCATTTTGCCCTCCTGTTGGAAAACCACACCTGCAAAACGCAAGAGCCTTTCTGTTAGCACTGTGAAAAGAGGGCCGTGTCCTATCACGCATCATTCAAAGCAGATGACCCAGCTACTTCTCTAGAGCTACTCATGGGAAGCCTCTTTAAAGACAGAGCCTCACTGCAACCTTTTTTCATATCTATCTATTATCTGTTTAACAAAATGACTGGGGAATAAACATGGAACCACTGATCTACAAAGTCACCTGCATGTGTGACTGGCTTCCCACAGGGCAGATTGGATGCACATCTACTACACACCTGCACACATGGGTTTTTGTTAGGGGGGCAGGCCTTTTGTTGGGGGGGCAGAACCTCAGTTTGCTATGTATTTTTATTGATTGGGGGGCAGCTGCCCCTCCCTTGTGCCCACACCTACACATATATAGCTATCTAGGCAAGATCCAGATGGAACAACAAGCTCTTCTTTGGGCTTTCCTGTCCTCATGCATGGGAAGGGCTGTAGCCTGGTAGGAGAGCATCTAGCTTGGAATGCAGAAGGTTCCAGGTTCAATCTCTGGCATCTCCAGGGAGGGATTGGAGAGGCCCCTGCCTGACAGAGGGCTGCAATGCACACAACACTGAGCCAGATGGACCAGTGGGCTGACTCAGGATAAGACAGCTTCATATGTTCCTATCAGGCTGGACAGCTTTATTGGAGACTACGTATTTCCCCCTGAAAACATCAGTGTCCCCCTTTACAGGGTGATGGGAGGGGAGGGGAGGGGAGGAGAGGAAAGAAAACATTACATAGTCACTTGAGTACCTGTATTCTTGCTTCAGGCAAGTCTATTTTGGCAGCTAGTCTCTCTCTGGCAAACACATCAGGATAGTGAGTTCTCTCGAATTCTGGTAGAAAGGAAACGTGGCGGAGTTAGTTTTAAAAACAGATCTCAGAAAGGACGGCCGCTTCCTGCTTTCAGCTGTCTATGTTTGAGTGCACTTTATGCTTTCAATCTTTTATGAGGAATATTTCCACCAAAGTGCTCCTATGATTTTTATTCCTTTCCTTTAAGAAGAGGGAGATGTCATTGTTCAATGTTCACACACACATATACATTCTCTCACCCTGCTAGATAAATACGTGATTAATACCAGACTATGCAATTATAGGAGTAGATTGTTAAGAAGGAATTGACCAGAGTTCCTCTGTGTTTGGATGTATTTAGAGCAGCCAATGCATAAGAAATGAGGGCCTCCTTTTCCTGTGCTAACATTTGAACATGAGTAAGTTAATACGTGATCATCTAATCGGATTTCAAGCAAAGCGTTTGAAATCTGGGCCCGGAATCAGAGATGCATCAAAAGAAGCAGTTGCCTCTGGGACAACTGGTGATGCCAGGACAGGAACTGTAGTCTCCGTATCCTGAAAGCTGCCCTTCAAGCATATGATGTAACCTGAGAGAAGGGCGAGGTTGGCTGCAGTCGGAAGTCTCATCACCATGACTCAGCCAATATGCGCTGCCCAAACTGCGGCACTGTGGAGCAGGTGGGTTGTCAGTTTAGAATGCTGTCCTTATCACGTCACCTCCAAGCATTTAAAAGATGCCTTTGGTAGGAAAACCATGTGAGATCCTCCTCAATGTCCATCGAAGAATTTCTTTGGAACTTGTCAGGATGGCCCAGAAGAGAGCAGAGGATGTGAAGCCCTTCCCTAGTTTTGACTCAGGCACATGCCACATACCTTTCTCAAGCGCTTCAATTTGTTCTTGGGTGAAGGAGGTCCGATTTCTTTGCAGCTTCCTTTTCAGCTGAAGCCTCATCTGGGCCTCGTCTGAATCTTCTCCATTGGAACTGATGGAGTTGGTGTTTTCTCCCCCTCCTTCTTGTTGCGGACAACCATCTGCAACAGAATGAGGAGGCCATCCTGAGAAAGACCAAGCTGGACATCTATGTTCTAGCACAAAAAGTCAGCCGTGACCAAGGACATATCTTCTTAACCTTGCCCAAGTTACAACCACCCATCAGCTTACTTGAGGGTGAGATGAGGCCTTGTGATAAATTGTATGAGAAGCCTCTTATTGGTCAAGTTGTTTCTCAGTTAAACCAAACATATTTGAGGTCAACGTATGCCCAGACCCAAAACATGCTGCCACCTGATAGTTCTGCAGTACATGTATCTCACTGAAATTACATGAAACTTCCTTGCACATAATCAGCTTGATCCAACTTCTGCTGTGGGACATGGAGCTTTTATACCCAAAGGATGTGCGCAAAGTGGGCATCTAAACAAAATCTGCACTTCCAGGCTTTGAGTGTACATGGCAACACTTCTGGAGTTTCAGACTGAGATTGGTGTAATAGGAATTGGGGATCAGAAGCCCCGGTACTCTGTTCTAAATGGTTTGTGGACTAGAGTGTGAGGCTTAAGCCCTTGGTCCATACTGAAATACATGGACTACTGTGGGACTGGTGATATAAGGACAAGCAATGCCTTATTTAAAAGGTTTATCAGTCTTGAAATCTTGGGTGGGATAGTGACTGAAGAAAAAGGTCACCCCCCTCCCACTTGCAATACAGAGGAGTTCAAAGGAATATGGAACAAAACACAAATTAGTATGTAACAATGGGGGACATATATCATGTTCAAATAAAGAATATTCAGTTTATCTAAATAACAACATATTCCCACTGTATGAACTAAAGATTAATAATACATTTTAATTCTATTAATAAAAGACATCACTTCTCCCTCCCATACAAATACAACAATCCAATAAAATTATTTCAAGTGGAGATGGTTGTAACTTTTTGAAAATGCCCTGCAAAAGATCCTCTCTGTATGGAATTTATTTACCTATTGCTGCACTTAAAATAGTGATGTTCAGTATTTCAGATTATCTATAATCAGTAATTCCTATCTAATCAATTAGATGTTGATAGGTTTGCAGAAAATGCTATTAAGAAACCAAACCAAGCTTGTAATCTTTTTTAAAAAATATTTATCTAGTTTTGATTTGAATTCTGCACAGTCAATTTCATTTTAAAGGTTGTGAATTTAGAAGTGCCTGCATTGTTCTGCAGTTTTATTCAACTATTGTATGAGTGTGCATTGCCTTGACACCTATTACAGAGCACAGCTGTAATTATATCATCACCAAGAACAGGCTATAATTGCTGAAAATGGAATTTTATATTTAGATAAAAGGACTGTCCATTCTTTGTAATGTGTTGCACCAGAGAAAAGTAAGATTTCTTTAAAAATTTTAACATGTAATTTTAAAAAGAAATAGTAGCGAGTTCGCTAAGTAGCTAAATATGCTATTCTGCAGCTGAGCGCCTGGCATATCATTTAAGTGGTACATTTTTAATTAGGGCATTTCCAACACTTTTAATGTAATTTCTATCATTAAACAAGAGAAAGTTTTATTGTTTTCACATTGCTGCTGGAGGTAAAGATATGCTCGTGGTCTAGCTGTCTTTCAAAGTGTCTGCAGACACTGAGGGAAAAGGGAAAGGAGGGGGGAGAAGGGTGTTTTACAAAAGGAATGGACATTTCTGTAGAGGCAAAGGAGAAGTTGTCAGTAAATTAACTCTCCCTTTCCTTTCAGAGAATAATTTGAAGCGTTTTGATGTTGCTAAATGAAAAATAGAAGAAGGGATTCTTTTGATTCTAACGCTCTGGACTAGGAAGGAAGAGAGGGAGTAAAGTTATGCTACCAAAACAAAATCCACCAGCAGTTTTCTCTCTCTCCTAAGCCTGGAAAAAAATATATATTTGTGGGAAATCAACTTTAAAGTAATATCGTTTATAATCGGCTCACAATGGGGCCCAGCCTTCAAAGCCTCAAGAGAATTGTGACAGGATCTGGTAGGGATCTTTTCAAACACTTTGAAATGTTTTAAAACCCCAACTTTCTCCCCCATTTAAACAGTTGGATTCATCTCCAGTGGTCACCATATGGGCGTTTGGAGATCTATTGAGATGACCACCAACACTTGAATAGCAAGGGGGCTGCTTTTCACCAGGACACAATGCCCGCAGAGTAAGGGAAACTATTAAACTCTTGGGGCAAGGAGGAGGGTTGGCAAACTTTCGTGGGCAGAATTTTGAGGACACAATCAGGCAGGCCCAACAAAAGGATTCTCTTGAGACGTGCAGCGGCCCACATTGTATCACAAGGATCCCAGTCAACAGACTTTTCAGTGAAGTATGTTAACCTTTAGGCACTACTATCATTAATCACTGTCCCCTGGGCTGGGCTACTCAATGCTATTTAGGATTTTTAAAAAACTTTCTATAGGAGCTGAGGAAGAAAGAAAGAACACCCCTAAACTGGTGAATAGGCCAGTTCCATACACTGAGCCTGTTTACTCAACACCAGGAAGGGGGAAAAGAGGTGGGGGTTAGAGGAGAGAACTACTTAGCTAAGATTAGAGAAGCTTCAACTAGCAGAGGAGAGTCCAGGACAAGGGCCCTGTTTTTATTTACTAGCTAGAGTTGGTGGCTGGCTTTTTAAGTTAAGGGCACTGCTAGGAGCCTCTTCCAGGAGCCCTCCGTGTTGGAGAAAGGCAGCCCACTCAGATCTTCAGCCCTAATTACTTCTGCCTTTTCTCAGCAAGGCTGATGGACTCTGAGCCCTACGTTACACCTTGCACGCAGGTTGAGGTAGTTGAGGAGATACTTGAGCGCAACCCAGGCAAACACTGGTCGCCTTAGTCAATGATGCACGTGTGAAATTGACAGGGGCCCCAGTCCTTTCCTGGATTTAAAGGAAGGGGCACTGTGGACCGTTCAAAACTGAAGCCAATGTGCTTATTTGTAATTAAAAGCACTTCGGAGGAGAGTGCTTGGGTTCACCGGGATTTGCATCGGGTACTTCAGCCCAAGATGAATTCCCTGCTCTGAAATGACTGCGCATTACGCGGGCGAGATCCAGTCAGGAGGCGCATTTGCTGCGCGGACTTTAGTCGAGGGTCAAAAATGCCTACGTGCTCGGGGATAATTCCTTCCGTGCCGTTCAACCTGAACTCATGGGATAAAATGGCCTGAAATCCAAACGCTGCAGCTTATAACCAGTTTTGGAATCAGGCTGTCCAATGCAAGAGAAGCGCGGTGCTCATTTTAACAGACAGCTCAGCGGCACTTAATTCGGAGCAGCCGTTCGCAGGATCGCGGTGCACCAGTTCCCCGGTCAAATCTCATTTTTGGCCACCTGGCTGAAAAGATGGTTGAGTTTCAACCGTTTTGTCCCATTGATATCTTATATAAACGAAAGTAAAAATGAAATAAAGAAACTCCAACGGTTTGTGCGTAGCACGTATATAACCAAACCAAACCAAACCTGCAAGCGGCAACAAAGTCCCTGTGACCCAGAAGGAACAACCTTCGGTATAATAGGGACATTTTGGGTGGGTGGGAATTGGCTACTTTGTAGTTGTGGTCGAAGAGAGTGCTCCAAAAACACGCAACACTTTCGGATCTTTCCAGCTCCATTCCTTACTGCTGCGCCCTCCCTCGAAGGTGGTGCCAGCGCTGGGCAAAAGCCCAAATCTGCCCTGTTTTCTGCGCGCGCCTTTGGAGGCTGCGTGCGGATGGGTCTGTGCGGGTGCGCAAGAAATTTTTCGTCTGCTGCGACTTGCGGCTTGCTTCCCCCAGCCCAGCTGCTCTCCGGGGATGCGGTTTGGGATCCTAAGGGCCTGCGTGGAGTCATTTTTCAGCTCCTTTTTCTCCGCTTAGCCAAGGCAGTTTTGGAGAAATGGCAGGAGCCGTTAAAACTAAAGGAACCAGATTCAATCCACGAAAAGCAGGGATAATTCTCTCCTCCTGCAAGGCGAAAATGGCCCCAAAGCAGGATTTGTTTTCTTTTTCCAGGTTAAGGGGGATTTAAAAGCAAAAAAAGGAAGCACCTCAACCCGCTCCTCATCCATTCTCCAGTCAGCCTCCGCTTCTAATGACCCGCAAAGCCCCATGGATATCAATGGGAGAGTCCCCATTGACTTCAACAGAATGACGGTTGCACCCGAAATCAAGAGCTCTTCGTTTTCTTTAAGGAGCACTTATGGCAACTTTTTCGCTTGTCTTCATTCTGCTGTTTTAAGGCCCTTTTCTCTCCCCGCCCCCCCCGCCCCTCAAAACGGTGTCTGTTTAAACTATTTTAAGTTTTGCTTTGGAAAGACAGATATATGTGTGCGTGCGTGTTTGTTTTTAAGGAAAAAGAAATGCCAGACAATTAAGATATCTTTCTTTCTTTTAAAATGAGACTTGAAAAAAAGAAGAAGCCTATAAAGGAATGAACTCAATAGCCCGTTCCACCTTCTAGACCTAATCCGTAAGAAAAAGCGAGTGAATATGCTGTCGCTATTATCCTATAGCTAGACCATCTGACGCTGGGTATAGGATTTGTTTTCCAGGAAAGGGGAAAAAACGGGGGGGGGGGATAAAAGACGCTGGGAAATAAAATCATTCCTTAGTTTCTTAGTGTCTTAATCAGTGAGGCGGAAAACTAGCAGAGAGGGGGAAAAGAAAGAAAGATAGCAAACCGATTGCGGCACCTTTCAGCTGTGGAGCTGGGATCAAAACATTGTAGCATCTGTTGAAAGAGAAAGTGTCTAAATCCTATAGAAGGCTTTAGTCTTATAAGGAGGGGCGAGAGGAGGCGGAGGGGGGGGAGATAAGAAACAGTGTCTCAGTGATCCCTAAAACCGCTAAATCACTGGAGAATTTCTCCCGGATAGAGATGTCTCTTTTTGTTCTGTCAGCCCTCATGTATCCATTATTTTATTCACTGCTGCATGGCGTTTATCAGATTGAGACCATATTTGTCCCCCTCTGAGACCTAACCTTGCCTTATGCTTTTGGAGTAATGGACTCTTAAAATCCAGGAACACAGAGGCAGCCCGGCGAGGGGGGGCACCCGAGTCCCCCGCATGAATATTCCAGGACAGAGGCATTTTATTAATTTTAATTTAGTGGTGCAAAGGCTTTAAGTGAGCGTCTCTCTCTCCTCTTCTCTCCCCCCCCCCCCCGCCCCAGCGCCTCAGCCAAGGCCTCTACGCCCCCTCCCCCGCTTTCCTCGTCCACATTTTTTGAGGTTGACTCAGGGCCAAGAATATAGTAGCAGGCCCCCATCCGCAAGCTTTATTCCCATTCATTTGTTTTAACTATATGGCAACTGGTGATTAATGGGGGTCTTTGAAACCCTGGCACCCAGATCCTATACACGTTGGTTGGAAGAAGAAGAAGAAGAAGAAGAAGAAGAAGAAGAAGAAGAAGAAGAAGAAGAAGAAGAAGAAGAAGAAGAAGAAGATCAGTGGGCCTTACTTCCATGTAAATGTGCTTTAGGGAGAGCAGTTGAATACGCTCTGGGGGAAACGATCCAGCCACAGTTAAGCACTTTTAAGATTGTAGTCCCATGGGCGTTTAATGGGAAGCTGGACTCATTGTCTAAAACGGGGCTTTTCTTCTGAGTAAACCTCTTACCAGCAGATCTCACTGGTGTAAATGGGATGGATTGATCCGCGCGCTCCCATTAAAACCGGTGGGATTTACAAGGGCTTAACTACAGTGGCTGAATCCTGCCCCTCGTCTCCCTCCACGGGCCCTAGCCAAATACTGCCTGAAATCCAGCACAAAAACCGAAAACAAAATTCTGTGGATCCAGCGCTCCTGTCTGGAGAATTTAGAGAGCAAACCCACGCCCTGTCCCGCACCGGTTAATCTTTAACCCCAAGGATATCCTCAGTTTTTCTGCGGGGGAAGGTGTGTGATTCGGTTTAAAATTTAAATTTTAAATGATGAGGGTGGGGGCTGCTGTTTCAGGAGACTATAGAGGAATAAGACAACACGTCTTTTCCGAAAGGGCTTCACGCCCAATTCCCAATGATTCTGCGACAGATCTTCCTTCCTTTCAAAACAACAACAACAACAATATCTGGGAACGGAGAGAATCCCGATTTTAAAATAACTAAATACGCGCCTGGCGATGAAATGTACCCTCGGTTCAGATATTACAGCAACGGACTTCAAGCAACCTGTTATCTCACTGCAAACACGCACGCACCAACCCGGGTGGGTGGGTGTGGAGGAAGAAATATTGAGCCCAACAAACTGAGGGTGAGATATCAAAATTGGACCTTTCGACACCCAGAGAGAGAGTTTCTTGACTCCCGCCCGCCCCCGTTTACCCTTGGTGGGACTGCATATGTTCCTACACTCTGGTTTATGACAATGATCCGCTTTGGTATAATATCCGATATAACATTCAAATAATTTCCCAGCTTCTTGTGATCAGGCTCTCTTCTTCCCTCTCTGATGAGATCTGAAGTATCTGGAACCCTATTAATTGCCAACGATCTCTCTCACTGACTCTCTCACACACTTCGACGATCTGCAGGCTATACATATGATCTATTTAAATAATCCTCTTATTTGGGGTTGTGACTTGTAGGTTGCGAGTCAGGGCGAGCTAATCTGCGCCAATGTGCTCACCCGGATCCTGACAGCAAGTCCCATCCAGCTTAGAAGCGCTAAGGCTGCTATTCTAGAACATAGGAAGTCAGAGAAGCCAGGGTTAGGTGGCTTTAGCGGGGTTGCCTAAAGGTTGGGATGCAAGTTCCATTGGAGCCATTCTTAGCATCGGGCTGTTTAGGGCCCTAGCCTGAGGGCCGGATCCTTACATCAGCAATCTTAAAACCGAATCCGCAGAAATCCTGTGGATTGCAGTTCAACGTGTTTCCCAGCAAGGATGCTGAGTTTTGCAGCTAGCTAGACCCTGACTTGGGACTTTGTGAATCATTTTGATCTTCTTCCGGGCAAATGCGCTCAGGATCGTGGCACTGTCAGCCTGAGATTAGACGTCGTGGGGTTTAACTGCAGAGTTAACATACAACCAGGAAAATTCCCCGTGCAAGACCCTCGACGAGCCTGGGGCTGCCCTGCCTCTCTTCCTTATTAATTTCAATCCAGGGTGGATCGTGCCCGAGGCCGTGGACCGCCACAGCAAAAAAAAACGAGCCGGGATGCCAGTGTTGAGAATCTCCTAGCTTTAAGAGTCCGAGTTATACACACAAAGAAAAAAGAAAGGCGGATTTAGCCTTTCTGATATTCAGGACTGATTTGAATCGGTTGGAATCCGAATTCTTCCATTGCCCTGCAGGAACTGTGAGTGAATCTTTGCGCCTGGGACCATCTAAGTTATATATAACGCGGCCTATAGAGGCATGCAGCTTACAGTTCAGGTAAGGGGAAGGCGATTCCTTCATATCGCTGTTACTCAGATCAGCTGAACAGCTGGCTTTAGGCGCCGTTCAACAACCATCCCCTGCCTACCCTCTGTCCGTATTCCGAAGCGAAGCTCAGGCGCAGCTTCCTCACGCCGCCATCCGCAGCGGAAGGACCTTCCTCGCTTCGCTTCGCGTGTCCCACTCCTTACTCCAGAACTTGGCAGCTCTAAGGAATTGGAAAGACCTGGGTGCTGCTTTAGAGTCCCAGAGGCCGATGTTCAGTTCTGGAATAAGCCACTAAAAGTCCGGTGGCACTTTGAAGGACTAATACGTTTCATGGCCTCCGTGACTCAGAACAAGTCCCAGGGCAACTGATGCCACCACAAACAGCCTTGAAGGTACCACAAGGCTCTTCTTGACTGTGGGCTTGTTTTTCGCTCCTTACACCACACTGACGCCACTCTCCCTTTGGAAGAGGTCGGCAATATGTGGTCTTAAAGACCTGGGTGCCGGATCAGGTCTCCCTAACCCTTCCATCCCTCCCAGGGGAGCACCTACCCAGCCACTCAGAGCACCAGTCTGAAAAAAAGGATGGTTCATTGAAATTAGTGGAACTCAATTCCAACTAAGTGTGGTTAGCTGGGACTGAAGTGTCAAAGGTGCTAACCGGCGGGTGGGGGTGGGGTGGGGGTCTCAGTGAGCAGGCTGGCTCCCCGTCATCCTCCAGCCCCACGGCATTCTTCCTCCCCAATGGGAGATCTGAGAGTTGAGACGGTAATAGGATGCCCCGAAGCTCTTGTCTTTCCAGGGTCCCTCCTAGACTGCTCCCTTCTCTTAAAACTGACATGTCTAATTGGCAAGCGGAGCCATATCGTGTCCAGAGGTCTCCTGTGGAACATTTCTACAGCTGTCTCCTTCAACTAGACGCTTATTCATGTCGCCTTAATGAGAAACAAAACGATCTCTAATGAGCAATTACATAGCGACAGAATTGTTCCCATAACAAATTCTTGCGTGTGACAGAAACATCCTTTGTACCAGATATTCCGCATATTGTTACTGATTTCTTTCTTTTCTCTCTCTCTCTCTTTCTCTCGTATCTTAACCTCCTTTTCGGGATGGAAAGAAAAAATCAGGTTGTTGGGGAGACACCTCTCCCGAGAGACTGACCAGAGCCAGAGAAAGGTCTCGTGGCCCACCGAGAGGCCGCCTTGGCAAACAAAAACAAACCCGTCGCGATTATTACAGCATCTCCAGGAGCGAAGGAGCGCAACCCGCCCCGGAGCCTCCGCATTAACCTCTCGCCATTCCCTACAACAAACACCTATTAATCTTCCGCGTAAACAGGGACCCACATTGGCCAAGTGGGAGCACGTCTAGCTGAGGAGCGAAGGCGCCCCTGGATCGGGAGCAGGCGGGCCACCGAAAACCTATCCAGAACCAGCTCCAGCCTGGAGCTTGACCTTTTCAGTGCCTGCACGCACGCACGCAACCTGGAGGAAAATCCAGCCGACCCACTTCTCTGCTTTTCCCGCAAAGGCTATTACGTTTGTCCTACCTTCCTAATTCCCTCTACTACCCTTGCAAGCAAAGAAAAGACACGCCGAGATGGAAACCAACCAGCTAACCAGAGCTGGAAGAAGCCAGAAGCTTCTCTTGCTTCCTAGTCCATCTTTCTAGGTGCTTCCTCCACAGAGTTTCAAAATTTGTCAATTACCCTGAAAGCGCAATCGGATACAAGGGTGTTTTCCTCGCAATCCGTCAGCGCTGGAGCGTCTCAGACTCTAAGGAGAGGGTGGCGTGGTTGTTGGTCTGGTTTGTAAACCAAAGCCCATTTTTAATCATGTGCGCGTGTGCTTATAGGGCGTTTTCCGATCCAATGTGTGTCCGAAGGAAAGGGTAGGGTTGAGGGCTGCCAAAAAGATCCGGTTTAAAATAAAGCTGCTGCCTTTCAAACGCCTCTCCGACCTGTTGCCCTCCTGAGCATTCACACGACACCCAGCCACCCCACCCCACCCCACCGCTGACCATCTCGAGATATAGGAGGAGGAGGAGAAGATTGCGGCGGAGGTGGAGCCACGAGGCAGACCAGCGTGTCGAGCTTTACCACTTTGGACTTTGATGGGTCATTAGAAAAATCGGATTGATCAGGGTGGGGTGGGGGGAGGGAGAGGAGGGAGAAGAGGAGGAGGAGGCTTGCTCTTTCTCGTTCTTCTGCTTACCTTGCGTTGGCTGTCCTGGCACGGAGGTCCCCGGGTACCACCCCGGCCTCGTGCCCCACGTCCCGGTCTGCCCGTTCAGCATCCTTAGCTTGTCATACATTCCATCTGCCCCCATCTGTTGCTTTTCGCTAGCCAGGTTGCGGAGGACTCTGTTGATCGAAGATACCTGAAAAGGAAGCGACATTCAACGCGATGGTAGCAAGGAGAGGAGCCGCTTTGGAAACAAAGCGGCGACAACAGCAGGAGCCACCCCCCACCCCCACCCGCTGACCACAGATCTCTAGAACCACTGGGACGTTGCTGCCAGTCCCAGAGGATGTGTGTGTGTGTATTGCGTGTGTGTAAGAGGACTTAAAAAAAGAAAACCCAGCCCCCAAATTTATTTACAAAGAAACCATTCCCACCGATTTCAATGGGAGTCGCTTCCAAACAGGCCACCGATCGAAGCCATCGCGACCCTTTTGCTCCAGCGCAGCCCCGCTAACTGCAGCAGGACTACTCTGTAGCAAATGGGCTGTGCGAATGGCAGCCGGCTCGCGTGTTCAGCAGGGCAAGCGAGGCGGGAGATGATGAGGGTCGCCCTTGAAAGCCAGGACGCGTCCCCTGCAATACGCGGGGATCTCTCGCCAGCCAACGCGTTTAGAGCAGCAATCCTCTGAAAACTATTTAGGGACTTGAGCAGGTTGTGCTCAGCAGAGTTCCTTCTTCGGGAGATCTGCACCTTATGGAAAACGCACAACCCGGGCAGAAATGCCCTGTGTTTTTCAACCTAGAAATAAATCCCCCTACTGCATTGCTTTGCACATTCACAATTCGCTCGAGGAGAGTTCCCAGTTGGTCCCACCACCCTGGGGCGGGGTATTTAGCCTCCAAAAGCCACCTTGGTTTTCGGAGCCCTGTTAGCTCATAAGCCAAGGATGAGTCCTGAGCAATTTTTAAGGGCACCCATAAGTTAATCGTGCCAAATGTTGCCCTTACCCAAGGGCGGGGGAGGGAGAAATTGCGGGGGGAGGGGCTCCTTCGTGCTAGAAGATCAAAGAGAAGGGGGAGTTAGCGACAGGTCTCCTGCTATTGTTCTAGGTCAGAGAGAGAGAAAGGATTTATTGATGAACTTACGCTGGGTATATTATCGTTGGTACAGACCCCCTCCGATAGTAATCTGTCTCGGATCTCCCAAGCAAAGATGGAGGGGCACTCCCGTTTATACTGTGCTATTTTGCTTACAACTTCTGGAGTCGCTACTCTCGGTTTGCTACCTCCGATTGCCCGCGGTCGGATGGAGCCAGTTTCGTAATACCTCCCCAGAATTTTACTCACACAGCCATTCGACACCTGCATCAGGGAAGCGGACAGAAAATCACATTATTAATAATTTCAAGACAAAAATAAAATTGTTTAAGTATGCATTAAACAATGACAAGCTTACGTTTTGATTGTCCAGCACTTGGACTTTTGCATCTGCATGGGTCTATAACACAAAAATATACCTTAAATGGTATGAGAACTTACTTAGAGAGGTTTTTCTTTTCTTTTTCTTTCTTTTTCTTTTAAAAAATATTACATTTGTGGCCCTACACGCTACAAAGGTGAGATTTTTAATTTTTTTTTATTTAAAACCCACTTTGAAGGGGGGAGGGGGATAAAAACTGGAGAAAAATGTCAGATATTGGAAGGAATGTTAATATAGACATCATCAGCTCAGTTTCCAAAATACTCAGATTTCGGGAAGAGGGAAGGATTGGGAAGGTGTGGGTGGATTATAAAACGGGAATGATACTGTATCCCTAAGCCAAATCCCCGGCCAAATCGTTTTCTCATGAGCTTCTAGGGATAAACAGGCAGCAATTTCAAAAGAAACCAGCGTTGCTTATTGCTTATTCGCATATACATATATATATACATACATACATAAATTTGCATGCAGAAACTTTCAGTTACACGGAGGGGGAAGCGGACAGTTTAACACCCCCCTGACCTGCACACGCTTGCTTGGAAAGAAGTCCCTTAACCAATCGGTGGGCTCTGCCTTCCAAAGAAGCGTCCTTAGGATCGGGCGCATTGCATCGGTCAGGTCACTCCAGCCAACTAATATTCGCCAATAGAATACAGGCGTACATATGGAAATAAGGCATATCAGGTTGTCAAGCAGCCATTGACTTAAGGAAAAATAGATAGCTCTATCCCCGTGGTTTTGAGAAGCAGATTGATGGCGATTTAATTTTTTAAAGAATCCTTCTCTCTGCCCCTCCCCCCGCCCCAAATAGGCTGGAGAGGGAAGGTTGCAGCTACAGAATAATACCCTTCCCTCACCCACCCACCCCCAGGATAGGCTGTGTCCGGTTTTTTTGTTTTTGTTTTGTTTTGCTTTGCTTTGGTTTGTTCCTTCCTTCCCCAAGCCAGGCTGGCGTAGGGTTGCTGGAGCTGGGAAGGCGAGGCGCATTTTCACCTGCAGGATTCGGGAGATGTCACACGGCCGAGCCCCGCTGTGGGCGAGTTCCACGATTTTCTGTCGGGTTGAATCTGGCAGCGGCCGACCGTTGACAAAAACGCCGCCGAGCTGGTTGACACCGCTGTGACCTGCGTGGTGGGGGGAGGAAAACAAGGACAATGGAAGCCTCGGCTACCTGAGCTGGAGAAGGACGACCTGGGGCGCCCCAGCTCCCTCCTCCCCGGTCAGGTTGCTGCTGCTGCTGAGACAGAGAGTGGGGGGGGGGGGGGAGAGGGGAAAGGGGTCGGGATGGGGGGGTCGGTGGGGAACAGCGAGATCAACAACCAAACAACCCAAATCAGGCGCTTTTCTGGTTCTGCTTTGGAGTTGGCAAAGAGAAAAGCCCCACTTAGCGCGGGCACAGACGAGCCAGACCTATGGCTGTGGATCTCAGGTATGAAGACTGCACACACACACACACACACACACACACACACACACACACACAAAAGATGCACACACCTCCCTAGGCAAAATCACTGCAGCCAAGTAGCCACCGATACTCCAACAACCATCTATTTTACCAGTTGCAAAGCACGTTCTATACAGGAAAGTCATTCATTCATAGATAGATAGATATAGATATAGATATACATATGATCATCAAATGAAAATTCCACCACCACAAAGACTTTCTCCCCTTTGAACTAGTCTCCTTCCCTTCCCCCCCCAAATCTTCCGCCACCCCCCCTTCTAAGCTCGACGCTGACTCCTCTCTAAGGCTCCATTCACGATCCCAACTCTGCCTCTCAAGCCCAGAAGAGCAACATTTGGTTACACACTTTCACTCAGAGACATCCTTTCAGCAGCCTTGGCACCAGCCGGCGAGTGAAGGGCACACAGCCGACTGTGGGGGAAAGGGGGTGGCTGGGGGTGGGGTGAAGGAAAAACCGTCCCCTCTCTCTTCCATGGGGCGGCGGGAGGTGGAAGATGCCTTTCGAGACCCAGCAGCGCGTGGACCCAACGCAGCCTGGAGCCCATCCATAGAAAGTCAACCTCGCCCCCCCGCCCCACCACAAAAAGCACAAAACCTGCCTGGATCAGAAAATGGCTAAGCCAAAAACAGGCGCCTCCTGCCCTCCATCTCTCTTAGTCCCCTAAATGCCACCAAGATCCCCACACCCCAAATTCCTCGTCTGGAAAAGAAGGCGAGGGAAAAGGGAATTGTTGCTATTATTTTAAAAGGAAAATAAATCGGAGTGGTCTGTTCTGAGCTTTGCGACAGTCCCTAAGCATCCTCCTAGCTACAGCTCACTTGGCCAAAAGCAACGCGAATGGATTTCTTAAAAAAAAAAAAATGGTTCGAAAATAATTCCCCAACCTGCAGCTTGAGGCTTTGGAGGCAAAAGGCTCCCTGGAGAAGGTCTGGGCTCTCTCTCTCTCTCCCTCTCTGTGTGTCTCTCTCTGTTCTGCTCTCCTCCTCTCTTTGGAGCCTCCTGCTAAATTGACTCCAGGAGCCTCGGCTTCTTAGCAATAAATAAGCTCCAAATATAGAAGAGGGGGAAAATATGATGAGTCTCTCTGACATTTGTCTTTAAAATAAAACTAGCTGCACGTCAAGTTTGAGCTTAATTTCTGGAAATAGGCGGAAGTCGCCCCGGATCATGCATGGAAGGCTAATTGAAAAGATCAGTTGGAGCACTTGTGGCAGACGTGTCACTTTATGACAGTGCTCCGCTTTTGAAAATTGCATCGTCACGACAAACAGGAGCATGATAAAAACGACCCTTTCTGTCCGGATTTGGGTATCACTCCGACGAGATTGAACTCTACTCGTTTCCCCTTCGAGGGGAAGCGACTTTTTAAGGTAGCCACGGGGCCAGTGCGGACACAACCGAGGGGGCGCGCTGCCTCCTCGATAGATCCGAAGTGACATGCGGTTTGGAGAGCGATGGAGGGAAGGGAGGGTGAAGGAGGAGGGGAGGGGTGCGGGCGGGGGAAAGAGAGAGAGAGAGAGGCAGGAGCGTAAAAGCCACTAGAGAACCGACCAACGTGTGCGGTTTAAGAAATATGGGGGGGGGCACAAGGCACAGATCCTCTTTTTCTCTCTCTGCCTCTCGGATGGACCTGCTCATCTGTCTCCCCACCCCCCAACTATGTGAAGAAGGGGAGGGAGCTTCCATCCCCGGGTCGGGGAGGTGGGGCGTCAAATGCCCCCCTTTTAATCCTCCCAATCACCACTCCTAGGTTAGGTGGTTCTGGACACATTCCCCTTCCCCGCCCCACCCAATTCCCTGTTTCTTCCCCTTACCTTCACCCTCCCTCTCCATTGCCCTGGATTGTTGTGGAATCTGGGTTGCTCTCCTCTCCAGTCTCTCAGGGACCCGATCCAGCCTCGGCAAGCCCTTATCAGAGACCCATTGTTTCTCAGAGGGGTGGTGGAGCGGGGGGGTGTTTCAGAGAGAGGAGCACGTGCTTCATTCTCTCTCAGGGAAACCAAAGGGACTCCCAATCCCGTGGCTGTGATGTTTCCTTGAGGCCTGGGGATCCACGGAGCAAGATCTCCCTCTCCCTCTTTCACTCCCACACACGCATGGGGCTGTGGACAAGAGGCCCTTTGCCCGCAGCCCCGCCAGAAATGTATCTCTGCGCGCGGCCCAACGAGGAATGCCAAACTCCCAAGTTGCGCGTAAAAAGGTTAAGCCTTAATCAATGCCTTAATTTCCCTGGAGAGGGGAGGCAGTTCGAGCCCAGTGGCAACGATTAAGCGCCTCGCCTTTCTGGGGCTAGGCTTGTAATAGGAAAGCATATGGTGTCAATTTGGAGCCCCGGCACCACATACACCCAGGAGTTGTTCGCACAAAGCCTGCAGAGCCGGCGGCGACCTTTGCGCAAAACCCGGGCTTCACCCGGACGGGATCTAATCGCTTCACTCCTGCACAGGCTGAAGGGGAGGGGGAGGAAAAAGCGAGCGCCAAGGGCCGGCATCGAGGCATCTTCTGGCCCTCCGAGGAACACTTTGGGATGAGCTGTGCCTCAAGGCCAAGGGCCCAGGCTAGGAGAGAGGAGGGCTCGGCCTCCATGCCTTTCTCCCTGCTCCACCCTGACCGCGTCTCTTTCTGATCAGCGCTAAGGCTTAGCAAGCCGTCGGTTTAAGAGAGATCCCAGGCGAAGGAAGCAACAGAATAAATACAGGCCTTCCCGGCCGGAAAAGTTTATCATCACGCTGCCACGGTCCGCCACGGGGAATCGCCCGAAAGAATCCCCCCACACAGGGCAATTTAAAGGCGCACTTGAAACCCACAATCCGGTTTGTATGCTTAGAAATGCGTCCACCCCACGCCCTTCTCCCACAGTCCAGGAGCTGAGACCTTCCTGCAAGGACCCCCAAGCCCTTCTTTGGAGGAAATCGAGTGGGGCCTCGGAAAGCCGACGCCAGCAGCTCCACAGCGAACCGCCTTTGGCTAGGGTATCCCCGCCAAGGATTTCAACGCGACTGGCGGCCAAAGGGAGACGAAGAAGGGTCCCGCTTACTCGGAAGAAAGTCCTGCCAGAGTTCAATGGGGCCAACTCCCAAGTAAAGAGAGTGGCAGCTAAAGAAACCCTGATAATCCCAGATCCTGCGCGAAAGGCCAGAATAAATGCCCAGGCCGAGTCAACCAAACTCTGAAGTACCTTCGCTTTAGGAAGAAATACTTGGCCGGCTTTTGACTTCAAAGGCAGCATCTTTAAACATTACAGCAACTCGCTAACGAGCTCAACATTATCTCACGGAAGGGGAATTTTCTGGGCAACCAGGCCCCGTTCCATCCACCCAAAGCGATGTACTTTTAAGTCTCCCTTGGCCCCAGCAGGAGAGATTTAAGCAGGTGCTGCAACTCTCTGGTGGACTCCTGAGAACTTAAAAGTGTATCCCTTGTGACTTCTGGATTGTCCCTTAGCCCATCCGACCTCCCTACACCCAGGAAAGTCGACGGGACTTAATTTCCCAATCAAAGTCCGCGGGAAGGCGGCTGATCTGCTCGGCCAGCGCCCTAAATATATTTATTAGGAAGTGTCACAGATTTCCTTTCCACCAACACGCTGAAAATCAGCGGAGCTGCCGGTCCAGAGTGCGGGTCAAACTGCCGCAACCTTGCGAGACTTCGCTTGGAAATCCAGACAAGGTCCTCTGAGAAGGACTGCTTTGTTTGCGAGTTCTACGCAACTGACACCTTATCCCAGTGGGCTGATCCACTGTGGGTACCATCCGGCTCCCCCAAACACAAAGAGGGCTGGGGGTGTGGCGGGATTGCGCCCGGTCCCTTGGCTTCTAGAGGAATCTACGTCCAAATAAGGGCGCTTTGTGAGAAGCCGCTGTCATTGGGGATTCCCTCTCGGGAGCGGGGAGAGGATAGCAAGACAGGCCTATGTAGGGCGTCCCTCACACGCAGCCTGGCCAAACCAAGTCCTCTCGGAAGGCAATCCTACAGGAAGCAAAGGGTTTCCCTTCTATTATTTTGACATCCAAGCGCACAGCTTTATCAGGAAGCCGTTAAGCAGCTGCTGCCAAGCTGGTCTGGAAGACGATTGAAAGGGACAAAATCTCTCATCTTCCTGAGTTTTCATTAAGTCTGGTGGGTTCAGCTCCAGGTTTCGCTTCCCATCCCAACCCCCCGGCCCCAGACCACCACAAATGACCAACATTTTCTCAGCCAAGGCCTTCAGTCTCGATCGCTTTGACATTCGCCCTTTTTTTTGCAAATCCCCACATTCCTCCAGCCAGAAGAACACACAACACGGTTACTGACGTGGGAACTTATTGCGCATTTGCAACTTGCTTGGCGGACGATTGATTGTGCGCAATCAAGGGAAGTTCTGGTTTATTTAATTTTATAAAAATCCGATCGAGGCAGTTAATTCCAGTTTGAGGTCTCCTTGGCTTCGAAACATGTTGGAACTCATTGCAATGAAACAACCACAGACAGACGCCACTGTCCTCTGAATCCGGGTTCGGTGACCCTCGCTTGCCCTGCCTCCTGGACGGCGCTGGAGTTTATTATGTCAACACATCCAAACTGTGAAGCTATTGGGGGGCTCTCCCAACCTTTCCGCTTTGCCAGCCTCTACAAATCTAACAGGATGGATCTATAAGCACCCATCGCCGCAATCGTAAACACAAATCAGATCGATTTTTAATGAGACTGGCTTCCAGAAAAGTTGCGCTTTCTCACCGGAGCATTAAATCGAGTTGCATTCTCGGCGGACTTTCCCTCGGCCACTCAGATTTATTTCAACTTCACCACAACAAACTGCCCCCTTATTGTCACCTCTCGCTCAACCCAGCAGATCTCTCCTCCTGGGTAACAAATCTATTTAAATCCATCTACCTTTTTCGCCCCAAGAATTTTCAAATCTACACAAGCTTCCCTGCGCCAGTACTTTGCGCCAGACATTTAGGTCATCGAGACTCCATCACCGCGAGATTTTGTGAGGAGAGTCCAACCAACAGAAGACCAAAGAAAATGATCCGATCAGGTCTTCCCTTCCCATTCAGAGGACTTTCCTTACATCGACACCCTCCCCCCCCCAAAAAAAATCCCCACTCACAAAGAGCTGATTTACTCCAGTGACTGCAGATCCGATCCATGAGCAGTGGGATTCTGGAGTGGTCAATTCCACACTCAATGGGTGGCCAATCGCTCCAGACGCGCCATCCACAAAGCAGCTCGCTCACGCCTCCATCTTCCCAAGCACAGTTACTTGGAAGTAAGTCCCATGGAAACGAGAAGGGCACTTACATCCCCTCCCCAAGTAAGGGTGCTTCGGATCACGGCCTCGGAAATCTCCATTCGGGAAAAGGAGCGCGTCGCTGCACCGTCTCCTGTTGCAAGAACTACCAGCTGCATCTCTCTTAGGCGAAGGACTCAAATGGCAGCCACCAAGCGCCGGGTGTTGTATCTCTCCTAAGCTTCACAACCCCCCTTTTCCAGAAGGAGCCACTTCTGCTATGATTAGTATTTTGAAAATGTGAAATTCTATACCTTCCCCCGCCTCTCTACCCCCCACCCCACCCCACCCCCGCCCAGCACACACAAACACTACCCACCCCAATAATACATCGACATCCTCAAGCCGGCAGAGTCGTGAAATAATAGGGAGAGTCACTTACTGTTCTGCATGGTGGATTGATGGAGCAAGATCCCACGTGGCTCGCGGATAAGATTCTATGAGTAATAAAACAGGCTTTAATCAGGGGAGGGAAGCTCGCGGGCAGGTAGTTGCGCTGCACTGAGTGCCCAGGTCTCCAAGGCCTCGTTGCTTTCTGCTGGCCTCCCAAATGATGTCAAATATTATATATATATTTATATATATCATGCGAAAACCCTCCCAGCCCCAGAGCCTATATAACAACAAACCTGGAAACGTTTCAACCTAGCAAGACTAGTTCTTTTAAAAAATAAATAAATAAACATAAACTAGCCGTGGCCTTCTCCTCGGCAAACTGGCTGTGGCACGTGAGGGCTCCTGAAGCACCAAGGAAAATGGGTCGGAGTGTGAGAAGTCTTCTAGTGTTGGGGGGGGGACGGGGGACGGACGGGGAAAGTAGAAGGTGCTTCCAACTTGCCTGATTTATGAGCGGACTCTCCTCTCTGGCAATTTAACGACTCACACATCTGCGTAGCGCTTGTTAAAGTCTTCCCGCTAGGATAAGGGGAAAAGTATATTAAAAGTATATTAAGCACTTTTAAATTTGCGTTCCCTAACCTCCTCCCCGCCACCCACCCCAGTCATAGCCGCCTCGCATTTGGAGGTGGGGGTGGGAAGAGAAAGGCAGTTCAAAAGATTCAGCAACACACACACACACACAGAGAGAGAGAGAGAGAGAGAGAGAGGAAAAGATGCCCAAGTTTTTTTCCAGCACGCCTTACTGGAGCGCCTCCTGCCCATAGGAAGGAGTTCTGATCTGTGACACCTTTTGTGTCCGTATTTACAAACAGGACCTCGACTTTGGTTGGGCTTGGATTCGCTGAAGGGAGCCGGCGCGGCGTCCTCGCGCTGCACTTTGGGGCCAAAGGACTCTTTCTCTGAAAAGAGGTGGCCAGCAGAGTTTGTTGGCACTTTCTCTCCCTGGGTCCCCCTACCCCCGCTGCAACCTCTCCAGGTTGCTTATGGGCAAATCCTGCTCTCTTGCATGGGGCGTGGGTGGGTGTGCTGGGGCACTTCTTTCCCTTTTTAAACCACACATGTTTGGGAGCTACTTCACTCTGGTGATTCTTTTCGGGGCACTACTAACCATCCTGAAAAAAACAAAACCCGAAGAGGGAGAGAGAAGTGGGGAGGTGGTGGGGGAGAGAGAGAGAGAAATCCACTTATTGTGATTAACTTCTTTTTTGGTCTTTAGATCTTCCCCTTTTTCACTGTACTGTGACACACGCTGTCTACCTCGCCTCAGTGCTTTAAAAAGTAAGGCCAGGAGGGGGTGAGGGCTGGGAATACAAAGCCTCCAGAAGGCGAACAATGGCCTCCATTTTACTCCCCTACCCAAACGCCGAGCGCAAGACCCCAGCCAGGCAGCCTCCTCCGGAACGGGCCGCGGCGCAGCCTCCCAACTCCGCGTTCCCAACAACCCTCCAACTTACAAAGGAGCGGGTGGGAGGGGGGGGCACACAGCGGCCTTCCTCCTCCCTTCTGTAGGGCCCGCCTTGACCCACGCAGCCTGGCCAGCCCCAAGCCCTGCCTTGGGTTGTTTTTGTTTTTAAACCGGCCTTTTGAGGAATAAGACGAGGAATAATGCAACAACAAAAGAAGTTCTGCAGTTCTTGATGTTCTGTGTTGCATGTATTTATTTATTGGGTCCCAGCGCTTTCTTTTTAGGTTCCCAGCCTAGCAGGGGGAAAATAGAAAAGTAATTTCTCGTTATAAATATCTGGAGGTAATTATGTTACTGGTGTGAGTTGTTAGGGGTTGTAAAAAGATACAACAGCGCAGTGGGGTGCTCAATTGGGGTGAGACAATTACAATAAAGAACCTATTCAAGAGGTTTTGCTTTAAAAAAAAAAGAGGGGGGAGAAGACAGAGAGAGAGAGAGGAGGTAAAATAATGAAATAGTGGCAGCCTTCATTTTATTCGCCCCCAAAACCTCCCCCTTTATTTTTATTTTTTTGGGAAGCTTTAAAAAAAATCTCTTCTCTTTCCAGGCTATAATGAATATTAATTTTATTCTTTCTACATAGAAAAAGAGGCATCTTCTTCCGGGTCCAAAACGACTCCGGTATGATTTTTTAAAGTGCTTTTTTCCCCAAAGCCATCTACGTCCCATTAAAAGGGGGAAAAGAAAATCAACGCGGAACAAGGACTCCTCTCGCAGCGTGAATGAGGCGCGCGGTGGTAAATATTTACTCCGCTTTGGAGAGGCACCTGATTAGCAGCCGAGCCAAGCGGCCTGGACCCTTCTCCGGAAAAAGCCGGTGCCTCCAGTCGCCCAGAGTTTCCAGAAGGCGCCCCTTTAACACACCAAACACGTCTGCCGGGACACACGCTTGCACGCAGGACAACCGCTCCAAGACAGAAAGACGCCGAAGCGTGAGAAGCAACGAAAGAGAGAGCCTTTTTCGCCCAGGCGCGGAGGACTGCTATTATGAACACTTCCCAGTCTCTGCTATACCAACTGGCGAAATGCATTTTAAGGAACTCACTTTGGCACTTATTTGGGGTGTTAACAAACAAAGACGGCTAGCTGGTTTCAGGCACCAACAAACAAACCGAGGCGTTATTCTGATGAATCCGTGACAGCAAAATTGGGGTAGGGGGGAGTGAAGAGATAAAAGAGAGGGGGAGAAAGATTTGGGCTTTTGGGCTATTTTAATTAGAAGGTGGACTGAGCTCTACAACCACCAGCAAAACCGACCCTTCTTCCCTTCCCCCACCCGGAAGCGCAATAATGGTGGAGTTTCTCTCTTTGCCAGAAAGTAGCTCCTTTTTACTGAATTTTTAAAATGAAATTATTCACAAAGAGATGCAGGTAGGCAGAGAGCAGCCACGATCAAATATCCCGGTGAGATTACAAACCCTACGCGAAACGCAACGTCTCCCTGGTCCCGGCTAGGCCTAATCTGCAAATTCCTATTTAAATCTCCAAATCTGGATCTAATCTGATCGTCTTTGAGATTTGATCCTCCCCTCCGCTGCAAACATAATTAGCCATTAAGATGACAAACGTTTACAATCCCGGGCCGAATAAGCAAAAGATAAACGCTAATCCATTGGCGTGGAGACGTTTGCTAAAGGTCACCGGCTATAAAAATTTATTGCCAAAGACCACAATTATTATTTTAGGCCTATAAAGACGCTCAGCCTCCAGCCATAATGAATGGCTTCACTTTCTGGAAGGAACTGCTCGGTGCTCTCGACTGGACCTGAAAAGTTTATTTGTAAGCCTGGTCGCATCAGGAGTTTCTCCCCTCGTATTTTAAACCCCTGATTTGAAGACGCCAGTGGTTTATTATTGCCTCCCCCTAGTTAGATTAGTTTAAATAGAGTTAAAGAAAACAGACAGAAGTTTATTCTTGCACTCCTGAAGCGATCACTTGTGCAGCCCTTGCCTATGCAAGTTCACTCAGAAGTGCTTTTTGTTTCAGTGACGTTTATTCTCACATTAAAGTGTGCGTAAAATCTCAACCTCAATGTATGGCGGTAGAGGTGGAAACTCTGAAGAAGCGAGGAGGTGGGGAGTGAACTTTTTTTGGGGTTGTCCTGCATTTTACGTGAGTCTGGGCGAGACTTCAAAACATCCACCCAACAAGGAAATGAGATTTCGAAAATCCAAAACCAAACCAAAACAACAGCAACAAAAAACCCATTTGCTACTTGAAAAGGAAGCAGACAACATTCTCTAGCCTAGAAACTTGTGGAGAATGGGGTGGGGGGAGCTATTGATCGCAGATTCTTTGGAGCGCAAAACTCAGGAGACTTAAACGATCTCGGAGATTTGAGTGAAGTGCTGGGGGGGTGGCAAAGAGCGCGGAGAGAGAAATGTTGTTTTTTTGTGGCTGTTTTTGTTTAAACAGTTTGTACTTCGAGCCAGGTAGTGATCAAGTTAGAAAGTTCTGCTCATTCCCAGTCTCGTCGTGGACAAGTTTGGGGAGATCTCGCGGCTGCTTGATTGAGAGTGACAGTCCTTCAGCTCCGCTCAGACCTTCCCGGATACAACTACTGAGACCTGACTTGGCCTAGAATGTGACTCTGTGTGTCGTCGTGTCCCCCCCCCCTCCCGCCGGCCCGCGTGCCTCTCTCTTCCCCATTTCCTTAAGGCCGGTTAGATTGAGGGGGAAAAGAGATATATAGACGTAAATAAAGGGAGAAGCGAGAGTTGCCTAAACGAAAATCCCTCATCAACACACACGCATACGCACACACAGCTTCAGCTTGACGGAGATACAAAGCAACCAAGGAAAAGAAGCGGGGAATGAAGACACTGAGCTTGGATGGACCCAGCTTCCCAAGAAAGCAAGGGGCCAAGCAACGCCATGTGGTCCATAACGCCTCCTTCACAACAACCGCAACAACAAATGCCCCTCATAGGAACCAGGTGTGATGCATTCTCGTGTGTGCGCGCGCGCTCAGATGATCCCTACAGCTTTGGCCGTCCCTATCGCACTGTGCCAAACGGAGCAAGCCTTTCGTGGGGCTCTAGCAGAAAGGCCGGGCGAGTCTGCTGCTGTTGCTATCCAAAGAGAGAAAGAGAGCGATAGATGCTTTCTCAGAAAACAGGGGCGGGGGTCGGTCCGTGAAGGAGGAAGAGGAGGAAAAAGAAGAGGAGGAGAAAGAAGGCTGGAGCGAAAAGGACAAAGTTTGGAAGCCTTTGAGACTGGCATCTCGCCTAAGATCCTTTCCCGGAATGTAAGAAATGGTGTGTATGTGAGCGAAACGGGGGGGAGAGAGAGAAAGGGGGGGGGGAGAGGGAGAGACCTGTCTAAATATTAAAATGAACTGAAGCGAGGAGAAGAAACGAGCAGACTCACCTTTCTGAGGCATCCTGTCTTGTTGTCAAAGCTCCTGTCAATAGTTTTAAAAAGCGCCCCTGATTTGAAATGATGGTGCCTTAAAAAGGGTTGCCAGTAAAAGAGTTTTTCTCCACTGAAGCTGCTGGTTGTGTGATCTTGAGTTCCTGGGAAGGAGACAGAGATTGACAATAAAATGGGCTGTCACTGACTGGAGAGGGAGAAAGAAAGAGGATGTGAGCGAAGTAGGGGGGAGAGAGGGAGGGAGAGAGGGAGAGACAGAGCACACCTATGCTGATTGGTGATGGTTCAAGTGTATTAATGTATGTGTGCGCCTGGTCTCTGCCTCGCCTCCCCTGCTCCCCACTGGCCCATTAGCAAAGCCTGACCTCTGTCATCATCTTCCAGCAAAACACTTCCTCCCTGCGCCTGAACCAGAGCGGGAAATGAGGCTGAGCCAGGGCTCGCTTTTCAAACCCACTAATCACTCCACGCATGCAAATGCTCCGCTCGCTCCCACACAAAATATTGCTTTATGCAAAGCAACGCCATTGCCTCCTAGCTGCCGATTGGACGCTCACTCGCACTGCCTGGTTCAATTGGCCCATTTGTTTGAATATGAATGCACTGGCTTCTCTCTCTCTCTCTCTCTCTCCCCTGCTCCCCCCCCCCCAGCTCCCCGCTCCTCCTCGCTTAGATTCCACCGACCTCTCTCTCCCCCCCCTACACCCGCCCCCCCCATCTCCAGCCCTCTTTGCCCTGAGTTCCTCTTCCACCATCCCTGGGCTCAAATGCGAGGCTCCGGGACGCGCGGTGAGCGGACAGGCACCCTCCGCTAAGGTTTCGTGTTTTTTTTGGGGGGGGGGAGGGACAATGTTTGCCTGGTTAGGATTCAGTCATGTCTCCCGGCTGAACTTTTTTATTTTTTGCCTCCTTCCCCACCTCAGAGATCCCCTCTCTGTTCGCCCCATTTCCTCCGAGATAGGGCCTGGAGTAAATAAATAACGTCGCTCGGAAAAATAAAAACGAGGACTGCCCTTTTCTTTCCAAGGCGATCTAGGTTTGTGCGGGCGGCCGTGTGTGTGTGTGTGTGTGTGTGTGTGTGTGTGTGTGTGTGTGTTTGAGGGGTGGGATGGGAGAGACAGAAAGGGAGGGGGCGAACTATTTGCATTTAAACAGTTCGCTCCCAGCAGACAATGGAGATAAGGAAAAAATAACATTCAAATGGTAACGACATAAATATTTGGGAGACAGGCGCTTTGTCAACTGGGAATCGCCTGGAGGTAGCCAAGTCCACAGTTGGGTGTGTGGGTATTTTCCCCCTCCCCCTCCTTTCCTGCCCCCCCTTCCCTCTCTCTCCTCGAAATGTGATGGAGAAAGGAAACTCTCTCTCTCTCCCCGCTGCCTGGAAAGTGCAGAGCAAATACACACTTTACTTTGTGTATTGAGGACTTTCGTGAAGGGGCCTGAAGAGTCCTTTCCCAAACACCCAAACTTCTTCCACGTGCCGTTTGTTGACTAAGTGCTGTTGTGTTTCTCCCCCCCCCACCTCTCTCTAGCAGACACTCCAAGGAGGGGGAGAAAGAGAGGAGGGAGGAGTGCTAAAATATCTCCACCGCAAGGGTCGGCGTGTGTGTGTGTGTGTGTTGGAGAGGGGGTTTTGCTTGTTGCTCTCACCAGATTTAGCTCACTCATGTGCGCAGGGCGATTCTCTCTCTTTCCCTCCCTCCCTCCTTCCCTCTCTTTCTCTCCTGCCAGGGAAATCAGGGGCCGAAGGAAAGCAAATGACTTTGCTTTTCTGACCACACACCACCACAAGTTCATTTGTTGAATGGCGGAGTATTAAGACACACCTCAGTACACTCCAAAGCAACCCCTCCGCGCCTGCATTTAAGGTGACACTGGCAGCACCAGTTTGAGCTCAGGGTGTTCCGATCGTTTATGGCGAGTGGTCTGGGAGGCGGGGAGTGGGGAGGGGTGGGGGAGATGAACTTCTGCACAAAGAGGGAAGGGGAAAGGAGGAGAGAAGGAGGGAGGGGGCAGGGAGGCGACGGGGGGGGGGGGAGGAAAGAAGGCAAAAAGCCCCAGAAATTCCAAGAGGCAAAAAAAGTGGGGAAGGGTTTCGGGTGGGGGTGGGTGGGACACGAACGCGCCAAGCATAAAATGAAGTCGTAGCCCCGCATACACTTGACTTCTCTTGACATGTGAAAAGTGCTAAAAGTCAGAGCTCATCAATAAAGTGGCTGGCGATTGAATGAGGGCCCTGACAACCATTGCATTCTTCAATAAAGTACAATGAGGAGACAAACGACTCTGCCAAGGAGTTTGCATGGGAGTGAAAGGACGCCTCAATAGGAGCTGGATAATGGGCTGCCAGGCCGTCATGCACTGTCATCTCCAGCCCTGCAGAGAAGCTACCGCGGCCCCTAATAGCACAAAATGGGCTCTTAAGAGACTACCGGGCGATTCCTCTCTGGGATGTGTGTGGATCTCTCTCTCTCTGTGTGTCCCCCTCCCTCTCTCCCTCCTTCTTCATCTTCTTCCAAACTCCTTCTTTCCTTCCTTCTTGTGCCAATTTGCCTTGATGTTGATTACCACTAATGTGTGGGGCTGCGCTTTTATGGGTCTTGCTTTCTATTTATTTTAATTTTTTTTAGGGGAAAGAGAGGAGGCTGCAGCAAAGAAAGGCTGGGATTTAAAATCAGGACTTTCTCCCCGGTCCCCTCTTTTTTTTCAGGCCTCCGGTTCCAAAGTTTTTGGTGTCTTTTTTGCAGCAAATGGGAAAAGAGTCAGAGAGAATTGCCCAGCCTAGCTGGGAGGGTTGAGACATTCTTCTGCAAACGCCACTCAGGAAGACCTCTCTCTCTCTCTCTCTCTCTCTCTCTCTCTCTCTCTCTGTGTGTGTGTGTGTGTGTGTGTGTGTGTCTCTCTCTCCACCCCCCTCTCCCTTTCTTCTTTCCTTTGCTGATCCAGATTTTCCCCCACCCGGGCATTGCCCCCCCCCATTTTTGATTTGTTTCTCTATCCCACATTGCAGCCCGCATCGATAACCCAGGCCACTTCAGTTTGCTGAAGGAAAGAGATCCGGTGGGTTGGACAAATCTTTTACCTCCAGCTACAATAGTTCAGGCCTAAGGCGAGCTGCACCCCCCTCCACGCTTGCTGGAAATATCCTTTTTATTTCAATGTAATTGGAGCCGAAAAACTATGATGGAAAGCTGGGGTGAAAAAACCAACCACACGGGGACATTCTAATAGGATTCCCCTTAAAAGGTAGGTAGGAAACTTGAGAATTCTCATAGCTGGGATGCTGCTACAGATAGAGGTGTAGGGCTGTGTGTGTGTGTGTGTGTGTGTGTGTGTGTGTGTGTAGTGCTTGGACGATTTTAGTTCTGTGTTTAAATTTATTATCCTTTCGTTTTGCCCTACTGTTATTTTTGAAGTGTCTCCCATACATTGGAACCCTACTAATTTCTGCAAAGTCCCCGCTATCAATGGCTAAATCTTACACGGCAGTCCTGCTCCATTCAACTCCATGGGAACTTTGCTGTTGACTTCAGCGGGCGCAGGCTTTTTCAAAGTGCGCCAAAGGAGATCTTTGCAGAGAGATCAAAATGGGAAGAAAACATAGATTACCAAGCCAATGTCTCGCTTGCCTCGCGGGTTTCACCGCATAGAGTTGCCGCTGCGGGATAGTTTAGCAAAGTGTCTTGAAAAGACCCCGCTCCTTCAAGCTAGTCCTCTGCAAAGCTTTTTCATTTCTTCCTGTTGTCTGAAAAATCTCTCCCTCTTAAAAAAAAAATCGCAAAGAGAATAAGAATAATAACAAAAATAATCCCCGAGATCCTGGGGATTTTTGTTTTGTTTAATGTGACTTCTAGTCTTCTGGAAATCAGACAAATCTTTTCTCTTTTTTTTGTCCAACAAACATTTTTTTAATACTTTCCTCAAGTGGAAAGGCAAAAAGGGCAAAACAACAGGGTAGAAAGTGGGGGAAATAGAAAGAACTCATGACGCTTGTTTTTAGGGGGGACGGACACGTCCAGATCTTCAGGCAAATTTCATTTTTACAACCATTCAATTAGCCTTCGTTTGGATTAGCACCTCCTTATATGCTGCTCCTTCAGAATAAAGAAGCCGTAATCTTGTTGCTATTTCCCCCAGGGCACAGTGGGCCTTGCGCCCCTTCCCTCTCCACCCCCTCCCGCTAGTTTTGTTTTGTTTGTTTTTTAACTGGGGGGGGAGGAAATAATAAGGGGAGGGAAACGGTGAATAATCTGACGTCATTGCAGAGATGGGAATGGAAGGAGAGAGGAAGCAAGTCTGGGAAGAAAGGAAGAAGGGGGGAGGAGAGAGAAAAAAGTGCCACAAAAGGTGAAGAAGAAAAAGATTGGGTGCCTCGCTTTGCTGCTGATTTATCAGGACGTTGGAGACGGGAGGCCGAGGGCAGGCGAGGGAGCCTCCGAAGCAAGGAAAGCAAAAGTTGAAAGGGAAGGAGGGGCCGAGGAGAGGGAGGAGGGAGGGAGGAGGAAGACAGGAGCGGAGCGGAGGGCCTGCATGACAATGTGCATGTGTGAAAGAGAAAGAGGAGAGGAAGAGGACAAGGCGTGTAGAATGGGGGTGTGAGAAAGGAAAGTGGGATTTCTGCGAAGACGTGGAGAGGCGAGAAAAGGGGAGGAGGGACAGAGCCGGGCGAAGTGAGAGTGTGTGAGTGTGTGTGTGTTTTAAAGAGCGAGGGAGAAAAGTGTAAAAATTGTGCGAGGGGAAAAAACACAACTTGGGATGAGTCCTGGAGTAGAGTAAAGGAGGCGGGGCAGAGGGGGGAAATGGGGCCAGGCGCGCTTGCTTAGGAGTAAGCGCCGTGGAAGGAAGAAGCCCGCTTCGGATCCGGCTGGGAGAACTGAGATGGAAGAAGACGCGCGCGTGGGAGATCCGGGCGAGGGGAGCAGGTTCTCACGTGCAGCGAGAGCGCACGTCGGACAGGGAGGGACGCCCTTCGCCTTCGCTCAACTTGCTCTCGCAAGCAGCGTCTGGGGGCGAGCGCTGCCAGCGACAACCCCGGGAGCCTTTGAAATAGTACCTGCTCTCCAACGACCGGGGGTGGGGGGAAAGTCCTTGCCAAGTTGAGCCACAACTCGAAGGGCGCCATTTTAACTCTGGGTTGCTCTGTTTTGTTTTGTTTTTAAACAACAACACAAGTGTTTTTTTTTTTAAAAAGCACGTCCTGGATTCCCCCAGGTATATATAAGCAGGTGTAAACAAAACAAAACAAAACAAAAACAGAATAAAACACGAGAAACCCCAAACTCCTCTGCCCTGTTACTTTTTTTTTTAGTCTTTTGTCAGCAGCTTTGAACTTGAGAATTAACTTGCTTAAAGTGGCAGGCACACGATGGAGCAAGGAGGGATGAGGCCGTGGAAATGGTCGCGAGTGGGGTGGCAAACTCAAGCGTCCTTCTTGCGGGGTAAGGGATGATTACCCCCACCAGTTTTGCATGTGAAGTGGAAATGAGGAATGAGCGCGCCAGGGTAGATTGGCTGCGGGGGAAAGAAATGGCCCTTTCCTCCAGGGATTTCTCTTGACCACAGGAGGGAAAATAAGCGCTGAACGGAGAATCAAATGCATTTGATGCTCACCAGGTTGGCACCTTAACACCTTGCCCACCAGACCTGGAGGGACCGCCGCAACCAGAGGACTTGAGAAGTAAGGGTCCGGATCCCAAGTGGATTTCTAAGTAGACACGTGCACTCCACGTAGATTCGGAAATGTCATCGTGGATGGATGGGGCGGGGGGAAGCTTATTTACTCCCGAAAGACGCGCACCTAGGATGGCAGCTTGCGCCTTTTCTAATTTGGCAAGAACGAACACCAGACGGGCAGCAACAGCAACGAAGAGTCTTGTGGCACCTGAAAGCCAAACAGATTTATTGTGGCATAAGCTCTGTGTGGAGGGGAGCCAACGGAGTCTGATGCACGACGTGTTTGTCTGTAAACTGAGTGCTAACTGAGGATAACACTTCCTGCCTCTGAGGAAGAGGGATCTGCACCACCAAAGCTTATGCCGCGGTCCGTCTGTTAGGCTTTATTTCGAAGGTGCCACTTCCTGTTTTTACTACAACAGCGTCTGGCTCATTCTTCTGAGCGTCTGGTGAATTCAGAGTGGATTGATCAGAAATGTCTTGAGCAGTTACGAATACTCCTGCGGTGGGAAATAACTCTAGGGATTCCAGTTTATATCTTTTCTTTTTCTTTTTTTTGGGGGGACGGAATGGGGAGAATATGATTAATTCTCCCTCGCCTTATGCACCAGTGTCAGGTGCATCAGTCACTCTGCCTTTGGATTAAACTTATCTTTGCCTTGAATTGTGTGTGTGTGTGTGTGTGTGTGTGTGTGTGTGTGTGAAGGGCACAGGTGTTCAGTAAGTGGATTCAAAATCACTCGGAAAGTTAATATTAAGATGAGAGAATTACAACTGAAAAATTATAATCCTTTGCAATTTAAAATCCCCCCAAAAAACCATTACACCCCCTTAAAAGAAACAGCAAACATCTCTACTACTTTCTCACAGAAAGCAAACATATCAAGGAAATGTGACTAAATTAGATTCATTCTCCCGATACTGCCATTGATTGCAGAAGTAGGTATTTATTTGTCAGGGACAAATAATAATAAAAAAATTCTCCCCTTCTCCGCTTCCTTAGGAACAGGAGTCGCTCAGTTCAGTGCTCCTGGATCGTCTTGTTGTATTAATATCTGGCTCGCGAACCTCCTTTTTTTAATACCCAGAAAAATGCTTAAAGTCCTCTTGTCCACTTCAGTCTCCCACTGAAGAGATACACAAACCCTGACGTGTTAGACTACAATGCGTTTGCCTCCCGGACACCGAATGCCGAGTCGGATATGGAGAAAGAGCGCTTGAAACCTCTAATGCGCCGGACATTGAGTTAAATGGAGCTTTGGCGAGTTTAGGAGCAATCTGCAAAAAGTTTGGAATCGATTTAACCTCTTTTACGTCGGGCGTTTTGCAAGAAGGCGCAACCTTTTGTGTGGAAGGATTAAAAAAAAAATAAAGGCGAAGGGGAGGGGACAAGAAAAGGACTCAATTTATGGACTCTGAAAGAAAAGACAACATCCATGTTTTCCCCCCTCCTTCATCCAGGAAAGGTTTGATATTTATCTTGGTCTGGTAGATTTTTCGAAGGGACTTGCTGGAAAAGTCCCCCCCCCCTCAAAAAAAAAGTGGAAAGGGAGCGGGGACTCGCCAGCAAAGCGCATCCTGACGGGCTTTTTAAACACTATTGATTGGGACAAGCTGTTCCAAACCCCAGTAACACTTAATCTGCCTGTTAATCAAGGCGCTAAGGAGCTCAATGCGAGTTTTATTAGCGACTAGAGAACACAGCGGCAGAAAGGATCAAAAGACTCGCCCCCTTGATATTTGTCAAGCCAGACTCCCCCCCAAAAAATATATTTTCAATTACAGAGCAATTCTTAGCTTATCATCGCCGCCTAACAGAAACACGCAGATGGTTTCACAAACGCTGCCAGAGAAACAACTGCAGCAAAGGCAGCGAGCGAGACCCTCAGAACTGCAGCCTCCGAAAACCCCACGCCGGACCCAACCCGGCACTGCGCGCCTAGAAAGGAGCACTGGCTCACCTCAAAGCGAAACCAGTGTCATTATTTCTCTCTATCTCCCCCGCTGCCTTTCTATTTACCACCGGAATTCGAGAGAGAGAGTGGAAGGCAACACCTGAAAAGCCTATGCCAATTTAGACTATCCTTCCTCACTTTTCTCTTTTTCCCCCTCCTGTGCCTGTTTGCGAACGAAGAACTTTGGAATGGGTTTGCAGTCAAAACGGACGGAAAGAATTTCCTCAACAGCATCTCACTCAGATTTTTTTTATTAAAAAGATTTTAATATATATTTTTTTTAAATTATCCTGAAGGGAAAAAGTTGAATGTGTGGGTTGGTTCTTTTTTTTTTAATGGACTGGCCCGACGCTCAAGTCCGTCCCTCCCCTCGAGCTGAGTTTCAATTAAGGTAAAGGTGGAGAAATATTATCCCGTCTGCGAAAATCAACATTTTGATCTTGTCATTTTTAATGCGAACCGATGGTGCTGGATGTCAACGAGATATGCGTATAAAAGACTATGTGGTCAGAGGTAATTATGTCACAGCTTTTTCTCGTCGTGACAGCTGGATAAACACAATCTCCAATAAACATCTCTAATTAGGGAGGAGGACCTGCGAGGCTGGGTGTCTGATTTATTACTCACCCAGAATGTCCATTTACCGGTGGAGATTAAAGTGGACTCCCCCCCCTTTTTTTTTTTTTGGTGCCAAAGCACCTTAAGGGATTTGGTATAGGAGCTGAGGGGCTGGGAAGGCGAAGTCTTACAGCTTGATCCAGGAGAGTGAATGGAAAAGAGAGAGAAAGAGAGAGGGAGGGAGGGAGGGGAGAGCCATTATCCTACTAATCCCTTTTTTCTAATTAAGTACAAAGAAGGAGCAGGAGAAGGAAGAATCTAAAACACAATTTACCTGCCTTGGGCTGCAGTCCTAAGCGCCCTCCTATTTCCAGCTGCTTGAATTTACTCCCAAGCAACCGTGCGCGCAGGATACCGAGTTTTACTTCTCAGAAAGTGCGGTGCGGACTTCTCCCGGCGCAACTCAAGCTCTGTTTACTCACGAGTAAGTCCAATCGGTTGAAACAGAACTTTTCCCTACAAATAATGGGTGCCTAAGATTGGAGTTTCGATTGTGCGGCTGAAGTTGCGTTTCTGAACTTAAATGCGCCGTACAATTCCCCTTGCTTTCTCTTCCACTAACAAACCAACCATCCAGAGTTAAGCAAAAACAAAAACACAACGAGAGGCTCCACCAGGCACCAACCAGGGTATTTCCGCACACCTTTTCAGACGTTCGAGCAACCTAATGGAAAAGAAAACCATCACCACGCCGCAACCTCAAAGGAAATTAAACGCTCGGATCCAGGAAGCAGTTCCCAAAGCAGAAAGTTTTAGAGACAGTTAACCTGACGGCAACAGATGACAGGCGCAACAGAAAAACAGCAATCTCTTCTCTCTCCACCCCTTATAATACACCGACTGCATTTTATGCAGACCAGGAATACTCAGCAGTATACTTTTACATACAGCCTAGCATTAAACACATCACCTGGAAACAAATCCTATGGATTTCTAAGGGACTGCCTTGAAAACACCGACGTTTCCGGCTAAGGCCCCAAAGCTCCTTTACTCTGGAGTAAGTCTTACTGGGCCGATTTACCTGTGCTTAGAAAGGAACGTCAGTTTTAACTCCAACGGAAGACGTATCGATTTCGGCTGAAGTGGTTTGTGGATCGGGCGCGAAAAAGCGCGCTTCGCAGGTTGCCTTAGTAAAGGATTCTTTACCCCCTCCCGCTCACTCTTCCCTTGGTACAGCTTCAGTCTGCGAACAATGATCTAGCCGAGACATTACCTTGCTGGAAACGTGGGGACGCCCCAGAGTTGGTGGGTGCCCCAACGGACAGCCCCTCCCGGCTCGCCTAAGCGCAGACGTCGCCGCGAGCAGAGCCATCCAGGACGGGGAGAGAGGAGAGCCGGTTCACAAACAGACCCCGGTTGGCAAGTGGTTACCAGGCACGTGAGTGAACTGACCGGAGAGTGGAGCAGGACTCGAGGTCAGACTGGGGGAAGGAAAAAACAAAAAACCAGCCCCAAACTCCGCAAAACCCCGAAAGATCCACCGGACCCGAGGATCTGTCTGCGCCAAACGCCCCCGACGTCTCTGCGCTGCAGAGTCCCTTCTGAAGTGCCCAGAAGCTCAAGGCGAGCCGGGCGTGCGTAATCCGAAGCCCCTTTTCGTTCTACCTCAGTGGAAATCGTTAATTATTAGGTCTTCCCAAGGAAAGCTCAAATCACACGGTCTGGGGATTGAAAATGCTACCCAAGTATGCGAGCCGCATTCTTTCGTTCCCTTGCCTGAACTTCGGGAGCGCCCTAGCGAGGGCTGGAGGCCGTGGGCGAGGTCAAGGACCAACTTCTTCCTCCTCTCTCAACCCCCCCCCCCCGCGCACCCACCCCATGCCTCTCCCCACACATCCCCAAACCGGTGGCAGCGAGCACATGAGCCGGTGTTTCCATACAAGGCGCCTCGGTTGCCCAAGCGGGGAGAGATCAGGGCTGCTCCAAGCCTCGCGTCTGCCTAGCCACGCCAAAGCCCAACTCTCTGCCCCGCGCCCTCTTTCTTCCTCCCACCTGTTGGCACTGCGCTTTCTGTGCGCGCCCCGTCGAACCTGGCAGTTGGTCACGAGCCAGCGTGACCCCCTTTTATGCCGCTTGTAATTAACACTCCGCACAAGGCTGAGAGAGATGGGAGGGGGGCGGAAATAAGAGTTAAAATATATATATATAAATAAATCCTGGGCTTGGTAATGGAAACGAGGAGGTCAGAGGGAGAGAAAGAACGGGAAAGAAAGGAAGGAAGAAATCTAGACGAGGCAGAGAAGGGGAGAAACAAACGCAGCGGCAATTGTTTCAGGAGGAATCCGGCAACTCCCCCCCGACGCCTGGATAAAGAGCATCAAATGTTTACCTGTTAGAGAGAGGGCAGGCAGAGGCTCATGATCCGCGGGTTCCCAATTGCGCCTCTGAGAGTCGGTAACTGGCAGGTTTGATCGCCAATTTCTACATAAGAATCTGCCACACAGTTTAAATGTCAACGACAATAAAAAAGAGGGTGCCTGGCTTTGCACTAACTTTCCCTTAATATCAGCGCCAGCGCCTCTCCCATTGGCTGGGCTGCCCCGGTGACGTCACGGCGGACAGTAGTTAGAGTTGAGCTCATAAGAAATTTTAGACAACAAGAAGCTCACCGGGGCCGGGAGATAATTCACCTTCCCGTGACCATTGGAGGGGCTGAGAGGCGAGGCGCACGTGGACGTGGGCCAGCCACGCTGGCTTGTTCGCTCCTGCCTGCCTGCCTACCTCTATCCATCCATCCAAAAAAGAAAAAGAAATATGTTTCATTATAGTCAAATCCCACTACCAAACAAGGTTCTCCTGGCTGATCCATAGAAGCGACTCTACCATAATATGTGGTCTGTGGAGTGTTGTCCAGAGGACGGCCCTTGCAATAATAATAATAATAATAATAATAATAATAATAATAATAATAATGCTTTAAAAAAACATCACAGCGACGATTTGTGATTCTGAGTGTTCTTTTGCCTTTGTCTTCCTCTTGGATCCTCATACTACGACTGCCCTTCCCTTCCCCCCGGTCTTTCACCCGCACAAAAGGAAGATCTTTTCTCCTTTTTCTTTCCTTCTGTGTATACAGGAAAATCCGCAGGTTTAATTATGACGCAGCATCTTCGACACGGCGGGCGCAGAGATGTCCCTGGACTTTTGTGTGTGTGTGTGTGTTTGTGTGAAGTTCTGGAGAAGAGCTACCAGGTGCAGCAGAGCCGCCGACTCTCAGTGACCGTCCAAAGTCGAAGCCTGGGTCTTTCTACCTGAGGCTCCAGATCACACACACAAAACCCCCACTCTGCCCACGGCTCAGTTATCAATAAAATCAACCTTTATCACTTGGTTCCTAGGTTTCTGTTTATGGAAGGGCTCCAGTCAGGGGGAAAATCCAATTTGTACTTTTGGATGGCTACCTGGGTTGTAGCACTGACGAAGACGAGGCTTATACTGTATATTCGCACCCAAGCAACCAATGCTGCCTTCAGAGGGGTATGGATCTAAATTTTATTTTATTTTATAAGTGTGTAAAGCTGTCCAGTTATTAAAAGTCGATCATTAAAACAAATTGGAAGAGAAATTCAAACTGCGCGTGGACTTTCACTTCGAATCACTGAACACCTCAAACACCGAGGTGTGAGAGGTGAGCTGATATTTTGTGGAGGTTTTCTTCTAACCGCGATTCAAAGGAGGACCAGCGGATCCTTTCTATCTCTCTCTTCTCCCCTCCCCACCTTTCTCTAATCATTTTTTAAAACGAAGGGCGTTCGTTTTAAAGTTAAGCCCCAAGTTAAGTGCCGCTTATTTCAATGGAAGAATGGCGCCCTCGCTCATCTCTCCTTCCCACAGAAATGAATGGGACCTAGAAGACCACAGCGCTGCTTTACATTTCAGAGGGCTGACACAACCTTTACACAGAGACCAGGCCGCAGCGCACTTTTTTGGCCCAGAGGGTGGTGTTAGAATAATCATCAACATCTTGCTTTAAGGCCCCTTTCTTACAACGACACCGAACACGTCCCCTTTTCCTCAAAGTTCTGGAGAAAACGAAGTTTTCTCTAGGCAGCTAAAAGTGTTCCCTCGCCCAGCAATGTTTTCTGAAGGGCAGGGAAGCTACCCCCGGCTCACACCTTTGAGGACACAATCCACTGGATAGTTCTCCTGAGTAAACAATGGGAGTTGGGAAGGTGAGTTATGTTCCGAAGGAACTCACGAGTTTTAAGTGATGGGGAAAACGGTGGAGATCTTCTTTCCTTTGAAACCGGGGCAGAATTCTCTCTGCAGGCAACGTCAAGCAGGTAACGTGGTCTGGGATTACGGGGGGAGGATCAGAATAGTTTTAGTCGCATAGTAACACCCCCCCACACACACTTGTGGGTTTCCCCTCGACGCCTTCATCCTGTCCCCTTAAAGGGGGAAACAACAGGACGGGTGGGGTGGGGGAACACACTTGTCGGAGTGAATACTTTTGTTTGTCAGGAAAGAAGCGCGCACGCCCGAAAGTCGCTGTAGCTTTGATTGAACCGCGCGTCCGTCTCTCGGGAGCTGGCAAAGGGTTCTCTGGGCTTTGTTTGCGGCGGATAGCTGAAAAGGGGGGCGTGGGGAAGAAGTCGTCCTTGATGCACCCACACATCTAGAAATACTCGTCGGGGAGACCGCCCACCGCCGAGCAAGGATAGCTTCTCTTTCTACATGGTTTTCAGTAGCTGCGTTGCTCCCCACATCTCCTTCTTAGGGACCGTCTCCCCGTTGGTACACTTACGGCTGCGATCCCCAGCACACTTACCCAGGAACAAGGCCCGCTAAAACCCATTTAACTTCTGAATGAATAAATGGAGGATCGGGATGCAAACCAGATCTTGATCTAACAGGCGAGGCGAGGGAGGGCTGTCTACCACCCGCATCCCCCAGCTTCGTTGAGCTCCCTGGTGCGTATACATATATGAATACGTGTGTGTGTGTGCACATGTATATGCGCGCGCACCCACCCACCCACCCCTGACCTAGAACTTATGCCTGACGCTCTAAACTGCTTCAGAGCTTTGTGACACTCCTTTGGGGTTTTCTGTTAGCGATTAGTCGGGTTCCTTATAAGGAAGTCTATCCCCCAATGTTACATAAAGATTTCCAGAGCAGAAAAAGAAATGAAGAAAGGACAGGCAGCCGATCCAGCCAAAGCACCAGCAATCTGTTCTGAATGCAATGCGCTTCAGAATCGGATCGCAGCTGCAGGGGATTTCGAATTGGCCAGCGGCGAACCCTTAGGCCTTCCTGCCAGCGCCCTGTGATGCCCAATGCACCTTTTCACTCGTGGTCTTTGGGCTGCGGGGGGTGGTGGAAGGTGCCATCCTAAGAATCTTTGTTTGGGAGTCAATCCTGCCGAGCTGGTGGGGGTTTCTGTCCTAGTATAAAGGCCGGCGTGGAGGCTGGGCTCAGTGGTACAGGCAGCCCATGGGCCGCCAGGATCAACCCCTCGCATCCCGGGTTGATCACATATTGCTGGGACCCTTGAACATATCGATCATGTTGGGACCGGAAGGAAGTTCGCGTGTGGGTTGGGCGAAAGTTCATTTGATGAATGCGCTTCGATTTAGGACCGGTGTAGGTGCACGCTCATAGAATTATACAGTTGGAAATGACCCCAAGGGTCATCTAGTCCAAACCAGGCTGCAGCTTCAAGGCAAATGCGGCGGAATAGAAAGCCAACCCGTCCGGCGCACGGAAGGCCAGCCTGGTAGTGGCGCTTCTGTTTCGGGCTCAGGCTAAGAGGGCGATCCTATAGTTAGGACAAAGGCCCACGAAGCCCTTCTGGGGACTAAGGGGAACCGCCTGAACCTCTCCTCTCTCCCCAGTCTTCAAAAGGCGCCCACGTGGAAACGCCTGCGGGTTCGTCGAAGAGAGAGAGATGTTCCCGAGTCAGAGTGGAGACACAGCGTCCTCTGGGCAGGCTACTCTGACCCGCTTGGCTTTGCGTGCTGTGGGGTGGGGAGGGGGTTAGGAGGAAGGTCCTGCATCTTCTTTTCTTCTCACCCCCCATGACCCGCTCGCTGCCTCTTATTCCTGCCTCCTCTTCTCTCCCCCCCCCCCCAGAAAGCCAAGGCTCTCCCCGACGGCCCTGCGGCAGGTCAGGTTGGCCTAGGAGGAGCAGCAGCGCCGCCGCCGCCTCCCTGTCTCTTGAGCCGACGCGGGCAGGCAGGCAGGGAGGGAGGGAGCCGTGGCCAAGGGCTTGTCAGGCGAGAAAGTGTGTTTGCCTGATTGTTTGGAGTTGCTGCCATTAAGGGAGCCGGGCTCCCTGCAACCCAGCAGGGTTCTCCAAGGAAGCGCTGGAAACGCCACGGCTCCCGCCTGCTTATCTGGCTGTCAATAAAAGGAGATGGCTCCGAAAAGCAGGGCCAGGTGCTGCCTTGCCTTCTCTCCAACCGGCGCGGCTCTTCAGAAACTGATCAGGCGTGAAGCCAAGTCTGCTTGGCCAGGCCTTCGGAGCGAGCAGACAAACAGTCCCCCGGCCAACGCCCGAGTGTTGCCCGGGTTGCCTTCCGAGCTCCGGGGGCGGCGAGTGTGTGTGTGTATGAGAGAGAGAGAGAATTAAACAGAAAAAGGCAGTCAGGACACACAAGCGCGCGCGCACACCGGGTGATAAACGCCGCAGCGTGGCTTGATGATCCGGATCCGATCCGGATTGGAAAAGGGAAACCAGTCGGTAGGCACGATCTGGATGCTGGGCTGGGGCGCGCGCGCGAAAAGCCACCCCACCCCCTGATCTTTCGGACAGCGCAGCCACCTCCATCGGATCAGATGGCAGTTTAATTACACGCTTGCCTTTTCCTCGCTCTTTCCCCCCTCGAACAAATTTTCAGGCGAGCATAATCTCAGTCACTCCGCATCTCTGCGGCGTGGAGTGACATGGCTTTGGGAGGAGACCCTCTGCCACCCCCCTCCCCTCCGTTCCCTCCAGGCTCCTGTTGGGTAGCCCCTTAAGCCCCTTCTAAATTAAAACAGGAGTAAACAAAGAGGTGCATCTGTGTCTAAGAGGTGTGTGTTTTTGAGAGAGGGAGAGAGATCTGAAATCCCCGTCATCATTTCCTAACTTATTCGGGAAAGAGAGAGAGGAAGAAATCCCACAAACTTCAAAGTGAGCATAAACATCACCTGAACTGGTAATGTTTGGGTCTGGAATACGTGTGTGTGTTTGTGGAGAGAGAGAGAGATCGCCCCTCTCTTCCCTCTTCGCAGGTCTTTCAACGTGCTGGAATCGTCCTCCAACGATATAAAGCTGGCGCCGTGTAAACGCAGACGGGAACTTCCCTTTTCTCTCTCAGAGTAACATTAAGGGGAAATTAACATGCCGTCGAGGTAGATAAGGCGCTAATGAGGGCGCTGAGCTGGCAAGGAGCGGAGCCCTGCCTTCAATGGAGGCGTTTTGCCGCTCAGCCTTTCTGATGGGCAGGAGGCTCGAAAGCTGTGAAGCCACTTTGAATGGGATGCAGGCAAGAGGCAACAATAATGTGTTACAAATTTATAAGCATTATACATATTTGATTTACACAGCGATAGGAAGCCTCTCTCTCTCTCTCTCTCTCTACAAGGATGCCCCAAACCCCCGTGTGTTCGCTTAGATGGAGCAATTCGCAACCCACACACACAGACACACACACACGGGCACACACACACGCGCTGTAATAATGAGGTTTAATTCTCTACCCAAGCAGAACTTGAGCAATAATAATAAGCACATCAGAACAATTTGTTTACTGTGGCATCGCACAGACGGCAAAATAAGGTCCGAGAAGGACTAGCTGCTAGAAAAGGGTGTTTATTGTTTTTTTTTTTTATTAAAAGAAAAAGAGGGGGAGGAAAAAAATTAAATAAAACAAGCCAGGGACGAACCTAAATTTCACAGAGGAGGGGAAAATCTTGCGAGCAGAAAAGTGGCTTGAATCGAAGGCAAAAGGGGGAAATGCTTCCGTAGAAGGGATCTGGTGCCCTTGCTCAAGGTATGTGTTTTTTCAAATAAGTCGATTACTTAGTAAATGCTTTTCCTTGGGTCTCCTTGGACTTTGATTTCAGAACGTGGGGGGGGGGACACCTCAAACCCCCTCCCTGCTGTCTCCTGGTCTTTAGTTTTTCTCGCACACATTTCCATTTCAGAGATGGATGTCTTGTTGTTGTTTTTTATCTGTCCCTTACCTACCTGCCTACCTGCCTTTCAGGATAACTTTTAGGATGATTTAAACCGATGTAAAGCAAAGCTGTGTCTGCAACAAGAGAAATGGGTTGTCATCGGATAGATCATGCCTAGGTGGGCTTGCCCGTGTTGACGTGGGACCCAGCTCGGATTCAAATCGATAACAAAAGCCCTCCTTGACTGCACCTGGTCAGGGTAGGTCTAGGTGACATCAAGAATCCGGCGGCAAGCCTGGCTAGGCAAGTTGAGAAATAATTCTCTTCCTGGCTCTCATGATACCTTCCTAACCAGCTCTCCCTCCTCATACCCTCCGAAAACATTGCCTAGCATTTTTCAGTACTTGCAAATCACAGTATTGCCCGACACCCCTGTCCTCAACGCATGATGGGAAGGCAAGTCCAGCCCCTTTGATATCTGCCGGACCGGCTCGCATATAATGTTTTGCAGATCAGGCGGTAAAAGGGCTGCAAGGTCTAACAGGCACCTTTCCTGGGGAGCATGTCCCGTTGAACGCATTAGGACTGGCTTCTGAGTAAACATGCCCAGGTTGGTTCCCTCTGCAAATGAAAGCAACCCCCTTGGAATTGGATGACCAGACTTTCCAGTCGGGAGGCGAGATTTTTCAGGGAGCTTCGACTGTTGCCAGCCATAGGCAGAATCTCAAGCATTGCCAGAAGGCTTGTGCCATTGCGCCCAAGTTTTGCAGAACAGAAAGATCCAAAAGTTACACGCAACGCTGTCATTCTGACAAGGACGGAAGGTTTGCAGCGCCCTGGTTTTCCCTCTAGTTTGTCAGGCGCTCCTAGGAAAGGAAGGAAGGTAGATAGATAGATCCTGGGAAACTCCGTGTAAGGTTTGAAAAGAAGAAAGGGAAAAAAGTTCCTAAGAGGCATAGTGCGATCCTACGGAGTTAAAGAAGTACAGCCTTAATTTAAGATAGTCTGAGAAGGGGAAGGTAAGGAAAATAATATGGGGGAGGGGGAGATGAATCCGACTCCCCTAAGCTGGGTTTTCCTTCCCTCTCCCCTGCCCCCTTCAGGATTCTTAATGGTATTAATTTGGCTCCAACATGATCCCGGCTTGTCTTGTATTATTTGCCCCCCCACTTCCCCCCTCCTTTAAAACATTTTCATAATAAGCGTGATGCTGGCCAATGTTGTTTGATTTGTTTTTGTGCCCCTCATCCCCGAGCTCCCCCCCCTTTCCTTTTTTCTCCCCCGACTGAGACATTAGCTGAATTCCCTGGGGGTGATTGGATGCAGCTCGCTGAAAGTCGACAGGCACGTCCTGGATGTTAGAAATTCACTTTTCCTCGACGTGACAAGGCTGAGTTCGATCTACAATTGTATTTGAAAGGGCAACGAGCGGAAAGATCTCCCATCATTAAAGCTTCTCCTCTCCTTTAGCGAAATAACAAGATACTTCATTTGCACACAAACACTCCCTTTTTAAAAAAATAAAAAAATAAAAATAAAGACAGAAGACGCCACCTCGACCCTCGATAAGTATAATAATAATAATATTAATAATAATAATAATAGCAGCTCTTGCTGCATAAAGGAAACACATTGAAAGAAAAAGTGGGGGTGTCCAGGATCCCCGCCCTCCACAAGCGTATCCGAGCTTCCCCAAAGCGCCCATGTGATCCAGTTGACTTTTTTACTTTAAATCTTGAATAAGATGTGAGTTGTAACAAGGGGATTTGCACTTACTCCCTGACCCTTGTAATTGGATTAAATATAGACTGAGACGTACAAAAACAGACCAAGATTGACACCTGCCAACTGGGCTTCCTTATGATTGATTGTGATGCTTCGTGCTGGCAACAATAATGAAACAAATTGTATGGATAAAAACGGCGCGTTTGTCATTTCCGTGCCATAAGAGGAGAAGAGGCAGCGTGGCTGGCAAGCTGTTCGCTGACAGCCCAGAGCGGAGCGGGCACGTTGTGCAGGAGAGCTCAGGCCAGCGAGGCCAGCCGCTGACAGGGCAAATGATCCCTTGTCACAACCTCCTTAAATCGCCCCCCCTCCCCAAAGTTTGCCCATTAACATATAGATTGCTCGGGCGAGAGAGAGGAGGGCTTCCAAAAGTTACCACGCGCGGAGCAAGCCGCCGAGGAGTCTCGGAGCGCGGAGAGCCTGGTCTCCAACATGGCTCCTTCTTGCGCGCGTCGGAGGAAGCAGAGGCGGCCGAAAAGTCGCTCCTCCTTCGCTTCCGTGGGGTGGGCGGCGGCGGGGCATTTCCCCGAGGCAGCAACGGGGCCCTGGCCCTGCTGGGGTGGGGAGAAGGCGCAGGCCAGCCGCGGGGAAGGGAGGCGCCTGGAGGAGCCCCGAAGGTCCCCTCTCTCCGCAGGAGCAGGCCGAGTTCAAGCGAAAGGCCCCGCCGAGTCCTGGAGGCGGGAAGGAAAGGGCGCTGCTGCTTCTCCTCTCCGGGCTCAGGCCCCCCGCGCCCACAGCGAGCCGCTCGCGGGCCGCAAGTTCGTGAGAAAGATCGGGGCTCCTTCTCGCCGGCAGAAGCGAAGTGGCGCCGATTTCGCGGCGGGGAACCGATTGGGAAATGGAGGCGCCGAAGAGCTCCTCGTGGCTAAAGCGACAGCCCAGGGCTTGTGTGTGTGTGCTGCTTCTGCAGACTGAGGCCTGGTCCTGAAAGCAGCCTCCAGAGCCGAGCTGAAGCCCCGCTATCGCGCGGTGAATTTCGGGGTCAGGCACAAAGCCGCCCGCCTTCCTGCTCAGTTAGGCGGCCTCTTACAGCCACCCGGGGGGTCACTTCCTCCTTCCTGGATGTCTCCTAATTTCTGCCTCCCAAACGCCAGAGGGAATCCTACTCTCGCCCTTCACCAGTCCAACAAGTGGTCCGTATTTCAAACGACGCCATACCAAGGGACTACAACTCCCATGATACCTGAGCATTGGCCTTGCTGGCTGGGCTGGTGGGAATTGTAGTTCGCCAGCGTCCAAAGGGTGCCACGTCGGCTTCTCCAGCCATAAGTACTCTTCCTGCAAGCTATTTATTCGCGATCCTTAACACCACCCTGATCTTGCTTTACTCACCTGCAGCGCGGGAAGCCGAAGGTGCGGTTTTTAGCCAGGCCCATAAAGTGCCTCTTTTGTTCACAAGAGCATAGGAGACGCCTCTGACTGCGCCCAGATCTCCCCATGTCTCTTGGAACTCCAACCTCTAGTCCCCTGAGCCAGAGTCTCTTGCTTTGCACCTTGGCAGCGGCGTGCGATTAGAAACGGTGCAAAGCTTTTAATCGGTCGTCTGAGAGGGATACTTTTAAACTCCCCTCGCCGGCTCACTGATGCTTTTTTCCTTGCGGCCTGCTAACGCACAGTGGCAGCGAAGGGTCGTGGCTCCGGTGGCAGAGCATCTGTGTTGCATGCATAAGGCCCGGGGTGCATCTCCAGATAAGGTTGGGAATGGCGCCTTGTCTGGAAAAGCCTGCGGAGCCGCTGCCAGCCGGTGTAAGCAGTGCTGAGCTACATGAGCCACTGTCTGTTATATGTTCCTATGATCTTGAATAAGGCTTATAGCTTAGTATAAGCTACTGTTCCATATTAAAACTTATCACTGGACACACTTGGCCCAGTGGAGTTGGCCACCCCATTTCGGAGTTCTAGAGAGCCTGCATCAGTTTAAGACGATTAAAAATAAATCTAAGAGCACTTTATCACTGCCTGAAGGCTTTGAGTTGTTTCTTCAGTTTATACGGTCTCTCTGCCAAATCTTCTGTTCTGTCTGGAAGAGAACATATTTTCATCAAAACACAACACTTTCCCTCTCTCTGGTGTAACTGCATACAGGAAAGGTTCTCCAATAACCCAATTCACAAGCCAGTTAAACCCAAGTAATCTAACTGGGGTTAAAGCTTGCATCCTAAGCAAGTGCCATTGAAAAAGGAAATGATAATTTACCTTTTTGGGGGGAGGGGCTTTCTTTTTGGAGTAATGCTGAGTCTCCTACGCCTTAATGTATTTGGCTTATTGTTCTGCAGTGTTCAGGCACCTTTCTATTCCCAAAGTGGTGACTGGTGCTTCCTGTGCGCTGGAGGCTCAAGATTTGATAGCTTCTGATGAGTAACTCCAAATGAGTGCATTAATATGTAAATGGATCTTTGTGGCTCTAAATCTTCATGGCCTTTCCCTCAGCCTACAAAGTTCTGTTTGTTTTGCATTACACACACACACACACACACTTGAGCCAAGTGACACTGGTAAGGAAAAGGGAGACATTAATGGTCCAATTAAATAGCAACGTGCATGACATTACACCTCTAGCCAATAACTAGGCAGGAGCTTCCCCCCCTTTATTTCAAGTACAAAATGCCCTTTCTTCCCTGAATGAAACAGGAATGGACTTTACGGATCCTAGAAAGGTAATGCCAGACTTCACCTTCTGCTCTTCTATGGTGTGGGCTACTAGGTTACAATTAGAAGGAACTCTTCCAGTGCTAAACAGAGCAGCCCACATCACAGTCGGGTTAAATGGGGAGTCCTCCAGAGGTTGTCGGTGGAAGAGGGCAGCAAAAAGAGGACCAGAAGCGGGTAAACTGGGTGCTTTTGTGGTCTATGGGAGAAGGAAGAATTAGTTTGAGCTACGTGGTGGAGAAGCGTTTTAGTGGCTGCAGTTACTGCGACGGGGACGAAACTGATGCTGATTCCCATTAGGAAGTAGGTTCAGCTGAAATTCATGGGACTCATTTTTGTAGTGTCCTGGGCAGTAAATCGCTCTGAGGCCTATTGGTTTGATGTCTGATGAACTTCAGATTACAAGAAAGGAGATTCTGACTCAATACCAGGAAGAACTTTCTGACAGCAAGAGCTGTTTGACAGTGGAACGGACTCCCATGAGAGGTGGTGGACTCTCCTTCCTTGGAGGTTTTTAAGCAGAGGCTGGATGGCCATCCATCATGTACGATCTAGTTGAGATTCCTACATTGCAGGGGTTGGGCTACATGACCCTCGGGGCCTTGCAGCTCTACGGTTCCATCAGTCCATGATTCTATAAGCATATACACAGAGTGGACAAATATATGACCCCTTGGCCAGCAAATGACACCCACTGCTTTCTGCTGTGCTGTTTGGAAGCCTGCCCACAACATTGGGCCAATTTCAAACATGCATGTAAATAAGTTGACTTCTCTATATTTGGCTCAACCTTGATCGGCACTGGACTGGATATCAAGGCCGCTGCCATCATTAGGCCATATTGGCAGCTGCCTAGGGCATAGGCCTCAGAGGGGTGCAATACAGGCCTCTGAGGGACACAGTTTTATGCAGATTAGATTTTGTTAGCCCTTAGACATTTTTGAAAATATTTTGCTTTTATTTTATATTTTGACGAATATTATCGTTTCTACATGACATCTGCTTTTGAAAATTAAGGTTAAGAATTTTTTGGGTGTGTGTGTAAGTAATGAACCTTGCAAAATAGCCAGGCCCCAACGCTGGGTGATAAGAGAAAGTCCTGCTCTAGGGGTTAGATCTGTGGTAGTGCATTTACCTAGTCAAAATTACTGGATGCCTCCATCTAATGGACATACATGTGTGAAGGAGCCAGTGCTAATGACACCTAGCTCACTTTATGGTCTCGAGGCATGTCATTTGATTGCATCCTTTCTGGTGCCCTCCAGATATGTTGGATCACAACCCATCCATCATCCTTGGTCACTGGCCGGGCTGGATGATCTGATGGGCTGCAGATGGAGGCAGGTTGGACTACTGGGATCACTAAATATTTGGGTTTTGGAAGTCTGTTTCTTATTTTATTCACTATAGATCCACTTGGCTGGATTTCTTGATTTTGTATTCTTTCCAGCAAAGACTAAGGAGATAAATCTGCAGCCCAGTTTGCATCTACTTGGAAGTGAACTTTCTTGTCAGGAGGGGGTGGGATGGGGATAAGGAATGCAGCCAAATGGAGGGATTCCCTAGCCACCACACCCCTCAGTGGGAAAGGACATTGGTCAATGATCACAAAAAGGTCAAATCCAGCCAAAGGACTCCAGGTATCTGCCAACATAGGAAGCAGTGCTTCTGCAGGCCTAGTTAGGATCTGTCCTTTGTCAAGAGCCAGAATTGTTCAGTTGGGGAAAATCATGCCCCTCTCTTTAAAAATACTGTCTTATCACCCTCTCACTCTAATCAATCTAATTTTAGTTTATAAAGCATAAAAGAAGTATATTTGGTGCCTATTTCTGGCTGCTTACCTATCATGGAAAAAGACAAGCTACGAGATTCACCCTATCCCCAAACAGGATAAATTGACCTTTCCAGTTCTCTGTAATTGCTACCAAGCTCATTCCTAGAAATTAAAATGCTGAAAGTGATTTGAATTCTGTTAAAGTAAGGGAAGGGGGTGGAGGGGAAGGAGGAAAAAAATAAAAATAAAAAAGCAAAACAAGAGAGGGACAAAACCGAAGTTCCATCGAATTAGTTTTAGTCCGCCTGCTCTCCCCAGTGACTGCATCTATTAGCATTATAATCTCAAACACCATTTTTTATGTAACACTATTGTTAGTAAATCAACTCCTCAGGTCCACAGAGACGCTGACCCCTGGCAATTCAGTGAAAGTGTAATTATCTCCCCGAATCTTGGACAGATTTAAGAGATTACATTGCAACTAAATCTATATCAATGCTAATTTCTCCCCCCTAGACTCCAGGTGCCGGGCAAGGAGGGGATGGTGCGCCTGCCCAGCGCAACGGCTTACAAAGGGGGGAAGCGCTTGCTGTGGAGAGGGCCAAAAGAAACGGAGCCCCACATAAAATTACACCTATTTCCCCCCCTTTTGCTACAAAACCTGGTTCTTATGAGGCAAAGTTAAACAAAGCAGCTATGCTAAATTAGCGTTAAATAAAGGCGAGTTTAATGCTCGGCTACAGTCAACTGGTGTATATTTGATGGCTAATTGTCTATCAAAATTAAAGAGAAAAGAACAAATGATTCGTTATAAGAAGGTGTTAAAAGCTCCAACAAAGGGGGACATTTCACAAATATAATATCTTTGGATGGTGAATTTGAGTCTTTCGGGTGGTTTGGGAAAAAAGGAGAAGTGAGGGGTGGGGGAAAGATCTGAAAGTCCGTCAAAACAGCACGAGTTTTAAACAGGGAGCCTTTTAAACCTCAAGAATGGGCTCTCTGAATGAAAAGAGAAAATCGACACAATAAAATAGGGCTTTTTTAAAAAAAGAGAGAAATAAATAATAGCTGAAAGGAGCTAATAATGAGCAACAGTACCTGCATTCGAAGTAAAGGTACTTCAGGAAATCAGGCTAGAGAGGAACGTGATGCTTTTGGTAGTTCTTGCAGTTATTAGGAAAGGTATTAGGAGTCTGGGAAGTTCTCTTGCGCAAGCCCCAAGGAAATGAAGTGGGACTATGCAAAGAGTAGTGTTGTTGCAGAGGAAGAGAGATATAATTTACAAATCAGCTCCTAGCAAGAAGGCATGTTGGGGAGACTTCAGAGTAAAGGAGATGCTCCTTCTGCGAATAAATTTATGTAGTTTGTGTACAGGGATTTCTTTATTTTTTTAAATTTAAAAGGTAACTTTGAAATATTCATCATCTCTTCTTCCATTGGGTTCCCTACTTTTGAAAACTGATTAAAATAAAAACAAGCGCTCTCCCCTCATCATGAGAAGAGTTTTAAGAACATCCTGAAATATTTCCTATTGGGATTAATGCGGCCGAAAACTTCTTGACTTTCTCTGAATCGTGCCCAAAGGAAGCGGGGATAATAAAAAAGTAAAGCATAAATTAGAAATAAGACACGCTGTCTAAGTTCAGCAAACAGCAGAAACAAAACAAACCCAAAATACTCCTTCGCCCCCCCAACCGAAAAAAGTCTCGACTAAGGCGTCAGAGCGCAATGGCCACTGATGAACTCGACACCAATTTTGTCGATCTGCATTAGAAGAAGACGCAGGCGAAAGGCTTTCGTTGGAGTAAATGTAAAAGAAGCCATATATGCAGAGAAAAGAACAAGCGGGGGGGGGGGGAAGAGCCTCGAACTAAATCATGCAGCAAGAAGGACAAACCGTCTGGAAAATGGACCTACGGAGCAGCAAGAATGTACTTTTTATTTTATTTTTCCCATTAAACAAAAATTCTTTGACAACTTGTGTCCTAAAGAAACTATCTTGAAGATAATTGAAATGATTACAATTCATTGCTGCAGCATTACTTTGAATATCAGCAGTCAAATAATGAAATCTTAGTAATACAGCCAAAATTTAATTTGCATTACAGCATTGTTCAGGCTCTCCTTTTATGCCCAGCTTCCCCTAGAAAATTTTGTGATAATACATAATTCTGTACTTCGTTGCATTATTCATATTTTGGGGGTAATATTTTCTCCGCCTTTCCTTTCCCAGTAAATGGCCTCCTCGGAAACTTCAAGGTGGGGGGGGGATGCAAATGCACAGCGACTGGAGCAAATCAGCTTCTGATCAGAGACACACACACATATATTTATATGAAAAAGAAAACAAATGTTTAACCTCTCCCCCCAAACTTCTTGCACCCCCACCCAAAATATTATTTTAAAAAACCAGCTTCGTTTTGATCTTGGTTGAAGTAAAGGGATCTTCTTTTATATATAAAAAAACCTGTTCTTAACAGTTAATAGAACAATAACTTGCTTGAAATAGTCAGGGCAGCTCCTTACCACCGAATAGCATCAAAAGCAGAATATTCTAGCAGAACTGATGGTGAGCTGAATAAGCGACGGGAAGACCGCATTCCCCACCTGAAAAGGCTTATTTATGGGTTTCCCTTCCATAAATTCCATAATAAATTTGAGCCGGGTCTAGAAATCCATATACCTTATCAACTGCCTCTAGAATAAGTACTTTCACACTGAATTTATCTGGCAGACCTGCAGCTCGATTCACTTTCTGCGCTCTTTATTTTGATTTTAAAAAAATAAAGTCTACATATACAGAGAATAGATAGAAAGGACTCTTTCATTTCAAGTAAATTTGTTTGGGATCGCAGTTCCGGAGACGCACGTTTTGTTTTGATCGCTCTTTTGGGAAGACTTAGTCAACATTTAGTTCAGCGCAAAGTTCAAAAGGTCTTGAACTCTGAGGCTTTTTTTTTTATTGGGGGGGAGGGTGTCTAAGAAATTAAAACGTCGTCACCATCTTATTTAATTTGTTCCATATAAAAAAGTCCACCTACTCCTCCCTCATTAGACTATCGATCATACACAAATCTTTGCATTAAGGGCGAGGAGAGAGGAATGAGGGTTCTTTTTTCATGGCGTGAATGCAAAACACCCACACCCTCACACACCCCCATTGCATGTTGCGGGCAACGTGTCTCTTAATCCAAATTAGAGAAGGACCACTATACATCCTTCAACAGACTTTAAAAAAAAAGAAAAGAAAGACCATCTGGTAATTGTCTTTCTTTAGATCTTCCCTTAATTATGCTTTTAATTAAAGATGGTTCAAGGCATTGGACCACATGAAGGGCAGTAATTACAAATTACATTACAAATTCAACAGATGTAGATGTATCTGCTGGGATTGTGTGTATGTGTATATATATGTGTATGGGGAGAAGATACCGGAATATAAAACGGACTAAACTTTGGGATCGCCCCCCCTTTTTTTAATCCTCTGCCCTGAGAACAGAAGCACATTTTAGAAATTATTTTTATTATGCAGACTCTCGCCAGGATTTAAGTTCTCTGTCATGATTGTTTTCATATTTCTTTGACATCTATTGATTCGGAGGCAGCTGCGAGGGTTTGTCACAAGAGAGAAGAGCAGTCACAATATATTAGCTTGACGGCATAACTCAAAGACCAGGAGGAGCGGGAGGGAGCGCGGCAGCGGGGCACGTGACCCAAGGCTGGGGCCCTCCGACAAAATCAAGAAATTAATTTTTAATAATAATCTTTTTTTTTAATAAAGGGGGTGGGGGCGAGAGAGAGTGAGAGAGACCATGGCGACGGCGGCAACACTCTTGTTAATTTCCCAACACTAGAGAAGCCGAGACAGAAGCTCTCCCAGGCGCCTTCCCCGGGATTTTCTGTATTAATTTGTATTTCGAAATTCCTTTTCTGCATCAGATGCGAAGCGAATGCCGCAGAGTTTCGTGTGTGTGTGTCTGCCTCTCTCTCTGTGCGCGCGCTCCCATTTCCACCAGCCTCATCTGCTTGGGAAAGAAAGAAGACTTCCGATCCTAAAGTCAGAATGACTCCCCTTAGTTTTAGTGGAATCAAACTGGGGTGCGGGGGATTATTCCCTGCCGCGGGGCTGGGCAAAAGGGAGTCAGCCCTGTTTCAATGATTCTATGGAACCAACTCCCGCTTCATTCTGAATCTGCGATCAGGAGGACTCTTAATTTGGACGCCCCTCGGCTGAACAGCGTCGTGGGTCGGGGTTTGGGAAGCGCTGGTGGAATTGGTTGTTTTTGAGCCGCCGATCCTAATGGAGTTTCGTGTATTGAGACAGCACACAGTATAAATCCATTAAACATAATACTCCTTTACTGAATCCTTAACTGTTTTAAGATAACGTTTAATCTTGCTAAAACAAGGGGGAAAGGGGGTATTATGTTGTAATATGGAGTAGCTGGGGAATCGGGTCCATTGATACGGATAGCTACACATTTCCGGCTGCAGAGGACTGAGGTGTCGGATCCCGTTCCAGCCCAAAGGGTGATAGTCCGGGCTGTTAATGATCAATTCACACTTCAAACCAGCCTGGTTCGCTCTTTGCTTGGGTGCGGATGAGGGGAATCAGGAGATTTTTTTTTTTAAGTTTGGGTGTACCAAGAGGTTTATAAAATCTACTTCTGGTTCAACGGACAAAGACATTGAACAAAATAAATAAATACGCAGAGGTCGTTAACCCCCTTTATTATCTCCCCCTTCTTTCATCAGTTCAAAGTCTTTTGCTCCCCCCCCCGCTCCCCCCCGCGCCTCTGTTCCTTCCAAAATTTCCACATTGCCTTGTATGTAGATGGAAGTATTTCGAGCAGGTTTGGGCAAGAGATCAGAATTATGGCTGGTGATTAAAAGCAGTCATTGTGCTTAATCTGGAAAGGGAGGGGCGGAAAGAATCCCTGAATCAGAGACACGCGAGGAACCAGAGCAGGGCGGGGAGGGGGGGGGAGAGTCCGGTTTAAGGGAGTCACCTGTTCTTCACCATCCCTACCACCTCCCTCTCCTTCTGCAGCCCCAAGCAGTGGCATCTCCGTCCAGTTGACTGAACTCTGGGCGTCTCCAGGTGGAGGGGAGAGGCGCTGCAATTGGGGCCATGCCCTCTGCAGGTGCCCTGTGGGGGGAACCGGCTTGAGGATGCCCGAAAGTTATTTATTTATTATTACATTCCTCCCCCGCCTTCCCTTCAAGAAGCTCAAGGTGGCCTCTGCGGCCCTCCTCTTCCTCTTCCTCCTCTTGTCCTGTGTTATCCTCACAACAACCCTGTGAGGTAGGTTAGGCTGAGAGACTGTGCCTGGCCTAAGGCCTTCCAGGGGACTTTATGGCCCCGTGCAGATTTGAAGCCTGGTCTCCCTTTGCTTTCCTTCAGCGCTCTAACCACTAAGCGATGCTGCCCATCTCACCTGCAAGGCTTTATTCCTTGCAGCTAGGGTTGGCCTGGGCTGAGAGAACAGCGCTCTACACATGTTTAGATGACACCTTTTGTACATTGTCACTATCTCAGGGGGAAAATAACCTCTGGGCCTGAGGGCTCTCAGTGCATTCAGAAGAGGTTCTCTTCCAGACCTCCTTTGACCACAACAGTGTTAAAACATGCCCCATACACCTAGACTACAACTCCCATTAGCCTTAACCCTTGGCCATGCTGGCTGGGGCTGCTGGGAGATGAAGTCCAACATCTGGAGAGCTGCAGGTTCCCCATCTCTGATTCATATCGTTCAGATGTGCTTTATCCTCCCGCCCTCAAAACGACCCCCTGAAGTGGGTTGCAAATATCCCAGTTGCAAAGATGGGGAGATGAACCAGAGAAACCTTGGGGCCCCAAATATACCCCAACTGGTCTACTGAAGAAGTTGAGCTTGTATTGTATCCATGACTCTTTCACAGACAGAGGGAAAATAAAAGATCTCTGTCAGTTGGACATTCTTTCCTCCACTTGAAAATACCCTCGTCAGCTAAACCAGGCTACATCACTACAAATCTCATTCAAGTTTGCCTTAAACCCCAAAGACCTTGGCTTAACCTTGTTATGGAACTAAGTGGGAAATCTTCTTTTCATTCCAAACCTCTCTCTCTCCCCCCCCCCACTCCACAATAGCTCCCCCCCCCCAGAGGTGAAATCTACACTGAAGGCAGTTTAGCTGAAACTACAAGACTGCCCTTGCCTTGTGTGCAATCCTCACGGAGCCACAAAAGAGAAGGTAATAAACAGGAGTGACAAGCGATTGTATGTGTTAACTAATGTGCCAGGAGGATAATGCAAACATATCTGCTCACTTACCCAGAGACACAGCTCTCCCCTTGTCTCTTCTTCCACTTCCAAACACATTCACTTGGAAGTATGCCCCACTGGGCTCAATGGAACTTATTGTCAAGGATTCAGAACCGCTGGCCTCTCCTGCATTCTGCCACATGCAGCCATTCCGTGACAGGATCTTCAGCGAATATGATTTTTATTGCAACCTTCCAACTTTTCTCTGGTTTCTGTGTGACAAAGAAAAGAAGGAAGAGACTCTAGGCCGGGAGTGCTTCATATCCAAAGTAAGGAAGCGCAGCTATTCAGCCCTGCCTGGAAGAAACCACATTTTCAAATCCGGAAGCCCTCCATATATGTGGACTTAGATATTCAGCAGAGAGAGGTGGGGATGCATTCTGTCCATGTTCAGATGCATTCTCTATTATGTATTCACAAATTCCAGGGCCAAGCACAGACTATAGAAACAGGTTCTTGGGCTGAGCTCTGGTGTACATTAAGGCCTAGATTGTTTGGTATCAGCTGCTGCAGGTGGTTGTTAACCAGCATGATGATGATGATGATGATGATGATTTTATTTACTGAATTTATATACCGCCCTATACTCGCAGGTCTCAGGGCGGTTCACAGAATAAGACAGAATTGTCAAATATAATACAGATCACAATGCAGCTACATATGGGTCCTGCATATTTTAATGACAGAGAAAGAGAGAGAGAGAAAAAGAGTTATGTTTACGCCACCCATTGAAATCAGTGGGACCTATGCTACAATCCTATACCCACGTATCAGGGAATAAGCCCCACTGAACTCTATGGGATTTACATCTGAGTAAGCATGTATACGACCGAGTTGTTTTTAAGTGCTGGATCACTTAAGAGTGATAGGATTGGGTCCACTGTGATTTATTATAATGACAAGTTCTTACATAAGTATGTTTAATTTTGCATAAAGCTCCAGTATTCTCCTCAAATAAATTGTACTGAAATCAGTGGAACGTCCTTCCTAGGGAATAGGTTTCTTGATCAACTCAAGCATTCTGAACTTCCAGAGCTATCTATCTATCTATATCTATCTATCTATCATCTCTATCTATCATCTATCTCTATCATCTATCATCTATCTATCGATCATCTATCATCTATCTATCTATCTATCTATCTATCTATCTATCTATCTATCATCCATCTATCATTTATCTATCCAGGACAGCCTATTTTGTTATGTGAAAGTGATCACAGTGATTATATATTTCAGATGTGGAATAGCTACATATCAAGTGCCATAAGCATGTGTTTGTGTGTTTTTAATAAATGGAGATTTACAAGTCTTCCTAAAAACTCTTTTGGTAGTTATTACTGCTTATTCTTTCTTTGGGCAAACTATGCATATACACAAAAGGTAGGAAGTCATAAATCTGGTGTGGTTCTGTGAACCTGAAAACAAAACCTGTTCTGGGGCACCTATTCAAGATAAGTTTAATGCAGATTAATCACCCTCAGCTAGTCCTGTCACAATCAAGAGTACCGTAATTCAAGGGTGTGTTTTATATATTTATTTATTTTTAAAATTTGTATTTATACTTTTCAGATTTTACAATCATTTTGACATTTCGAAACTTTCCCCTCTTTCTGCAGTTCCTTAGATTTATTTTTAATATATTCTGCATATCCAAATTAACTTAATTTGCTCATTTATTCATCTTCTTTAAATATATACTATGAAACTGCAGGCTATTACAATAATCTTGCCAATGTTTTTATCTGTTTACAATTTATCTGTGAATATTCAATAAACCATTTCCATTCTTTTTATTAAAAAGTTTGTTATCTTGATTTCTTATTATTCCAGTAAGTTTTGCTATTTCTGCATATTCCATAAGTTTTTATATCCATTCTTCCTTTGCTGGGACTTCTTCTTCTTTCCATTTTTGCCCAAAAATGGAATCAAGGATGTATTTTCCAGCTTTGGTTGTTTCAAGTGTAGATGGCGCTTTAAAAGTGCAGAGGTGGAAAAAAGGAATGCAAAACTTGCCAGCCAGCTATTTTGGAGTGTGGTCATAAAAACATTAGCTCATTCTCTTCTGAAAGTGCCTTTCTGGATAAAAGTTGCAGTCTGAACAGGGAAATCCAGTGCTGGTTAACTGAAGGGTCACTTGAACCAGCAAAGAAGCAGTTGGAATGGGATGCAATTAATCACCACGACAACTAGTGTTGTTGTGCCAGCATTGCAAACCAATTCAGAGGGTGATCCTGACCTCACTGAAATCTGTGAAAGTTTTTTTCTATTTACTTGAGCACAATCCAGATTTCTTCCATGGCGAATATCCCAATGAACTGTGACATTTATTCTGCAACTGAAAAAGTAAGCAGGGCCAGACAGATGTACCACCGCTAGCCCAACTTAGCCTGTGAGAGACAGAAGTGTTATAGGTCATGAAATATGTTACGAGCCTGTTAAGAGCAAACTGGAATATTCTCACACTCAAACTGACATTCATACATCTGCTTTTCCTTTTTTCAGCATCCTGTCTGGAGCCAATAAAGGACTGCAGATCAGGCAGTTAGCCTAAGAGAAACTTCTCACATTACATTATGGGCCAATTAATGCAATTGGTGCAGATACATTTCTTCAAATGGAGGCCTGCCCCTGTCAAGAATACAGCAAGGTTGGAAGGTGCAAAGCCCTGAACAGCTTGGGACCTGGGCTGCATACAAACCATACATTTAAAACCTGTGCCCTTTCCCAAAGAATAATGGGAACTGTAGTTTAACGGTGCTAGGAATTTAGCTCTGTGAGGTGGGAAACTGAGGTATGGTTTGTGCACAGCCTAAGTCTCCAGGATATTTAAAGGACTGTTATTATCTCATATGATCTTGCCCATCCAATGCAGGCCATCAGAGGAGTCCTTCCTTCATATCCCGCCACAATCTGAGGTCTGGTTGGCAGGAAAATGGGGAACAGCCTTTTGGGGGCATGGTGCCCAGGCAACAGAATGGAAGCCCTAACCTTGCAAAATTCCCCAACCCCCTTCTGCAATGGCATTTTGAAATTGAAAACTTCATTGTTCCAGCATACTCATGACTTGACCAGTTCCTGCAGAATTATATAATGGCTCTCTTTTTATTGTTGGTTTTATCTGCTGCTCTCCTCTGTGTTCTATTGGTTTTGTCATTGGATTGTATTTGAGGAATTGCAGAGGGACTGAAAAAGCAAAAGGGGTTGAAAGGGACAGGGGACAAAACCTTTCTCTTGTCTGAGTCCCTCCTCTTCCAGGTAGGTTCCACATCAGCATCAGATCCCAACACTCTTAACTTCAACCAGCCCCAGCTAGCATGCTCAATGGCCAGGGGTGATGGGAGTTGTAGACCAGCAACATCTGAAGGACAAAGGTTTCAGTCTCTGGCCCAAAGTATTATGTTATGAAATACGTTATGAAATAATATAGTCTTGTTTGAATGGAAGGACTAATTAATAGCAACGAGTGCAACATTCTAGGATGCTACCTCTGTTAGTCAGTTGCAGGAAAACTACCCATGGGTTCTGAGGCAACTGAAAGTCTCAATCAAATTTATGGTGGCACAAGTTTTCAGGCATTTTTTTCAACAGGTGTATGGCCATTTTACAAGAGAAGATGTCACCTTCATCTAATGAATCATTGCCAAGCAAGGAGACTCTGAGCTGTTAGTCTGCCCTCCCATTTCTCAGACCCACAAAAAGACTCATCATGCAATTCTGCCTCTGAAGAAGTCTGACCAACTTGTGAACCATTCAAAAGCCCCTCTGAGCTAGTCAAGAGATGAATGTGGTGTGTACAGTAAAACAAATAAAGTAAAATACAAACAACAACAATAGGCATAAGTTTTCTAAAGTGCGTTGTGGGCATCAAGGAGGCCCTAGCTACTTTCCCTCTTTTCCTGTCATCCCTCTCCTAGCATTGAAACTGTACAATTTCAAAGTATCTTCTATTTGTTTTGTAGGCAAATCCTCTCTGGTCCAGGGAGGATGTGAAAGAGTGGTCTCTGACTGGCAGCCCCTTTTCCACAGACCACACATTGATCCAAGGCCAGCTGAACCAAGTCATTTCTCTGTCCTCAATAGGTACTTCAGGCCTTCCACTGTTAGGGTTCACTAGAAATTCTGGTGTGCAGAGAGAAATTCAGCATGGCCGAATGACAGAAAGTATAAACTTCTTTTGATATATATATAATTCTTTAATGGCATTGCTACATCTACAACAGAGCATTAAGGTGTTGTTGTTGTTTTCGCTGCTTTGAAAGTGGAATTAATTGACAGCATCCAGTCAAATGATTCACTGATAAATAGCAAGCAAAATCTTGATTTTGCAGTATATTTGAGCGAAAAGTACCTGTCCAGAATTGTGCTGTGATTGTATGATGTTCTTAAATGAAGACATAGAATATGTGGCAATACCTGGTAATCATAACAACTGAGAGTTCTGATGCATTTAAATATCCATTTGTTCCTTGTATGTGAGACTTCAGAAATGAAGCTGAAATTTGTACTACATTTTTCCTGTAGAGCAAATGTGAGATAATGTCACCTTCAAATGCAATTCACATTGCATTTTTTAGTGTACAAAGTGCTTTACAACAGAATATTCCTATTTCTCTTGGGGAGCTGAGGACCTAAGCACAGAGCATTCACTTCTTGTCTTCAAGTGGCCAAGAACACAATACCACAAAATTCTTAAGTACACACACTCATGCTGCATATAAATTAATCTGGAATAACTAACATCCCATAGTTTCATGTTAATAATCACTAAAAGTTAATCAGGATCCCTAACCCAATCATAGGCATGCAACACAGCTGAATAAAGGGGAAGAGTGGACCATACAGCTTCATACTTCAAGTAGAGGGCAACATTTTTGAATGATTCTTCCCAGGTATAATATTCTCTGCAAATGGCAAATTAGCTCAGGGAGGAAGTTTCCAGCTTAAAAAAAACAAGTGCCTACATTAAGCATAAAGGTAAAGTAAAGGGACCCCTGACCATTAGGTCCAGTCATGGCCGACTCTGGGGTTGCAGTGCTCATCTCACTTTATTGGCCGAGGGAGCCGGCGTACAGCTTCTGGGTCATGTGGCCAGCATGACTAAGCTGCTTCTGGCGAACCAGAGCAGCGCACAGAAACGCCGTTTACCTTCCCGCCGGAGCGGTATCTATTTATCTACTTGCACTTTGACGTGCTTTCGAACTGCTAGGTTGGCAGGAACATTAAGCATACACTTCCTCAATTACTGTTTGAAATGGTACAGCCCATTTTACCACCTCAGGACTATCCCCTTGTTCCTACTGTCCTTATGCTGCAGATCCACCTTAAGTTTGCAGTTGAGAGGTGCTGAGGTAGATTTGGCTTGGAGGCCTCCAGATGTTGATCTGGACTCAACTATTGTTTTTATTGAACTTTCCATACAGTAAGTGTGGCAGGTTAAAACTGAAAATGGAAACCCACAAATACTTCAAGTCATCATAACTGGGTTTAAGTTGAAGCTTTGCATCCAAGTCTTAAGGGGCTTCCAGTGCCTTGGATTCAAGTACTTGGCTTAACAGGCTTGTGAAAGATGTGTAAAGCTTCATGTGAAAATAAGGAGGTTGATAAGAAAGCACATTTTGAAGTGTCTGAAATCCAAAATAGTTAGTGACCTGGAAAGATAAGCTTATTTAAATGCAGATCAGAGCAGAATATAAAATGGGGCTTGGCGGAAAAACCCAAACACCCCTTGTTTGTTTTGTGGCATCCATCATACGATTACAAACCACTATGATCCAAATACCTTTCTTAAATGCTAAACTGCCCCACCTTGAGGATAGCCCCAAGAGAAGCACTAATTCAAAGGCATTCCTGTGAGTCATGCAACCTTCTCAGATTGCTGTTCAAACCGCAAGCAGTTTATTGCTGAGTGCTAATATCTGAAAATCATGGAGGATTTTTCTTTTTTAAATAAAATCAAGTTCTGCTTAGATATGCTGAGACAAAGACCTATTCCTAGACCTATGGGGATTTCAAAGCTCTGTGACCTTTCACAGGAATCCAGACGAAGCTGGTTAACCAGTAAACATTTAGATCTACCTTTAATTTGTTCCTTTCTGTCTTTCCCTGAAGATGAAAAATGCCTCTCTCTTCTGGCAGAATAAAATGGCACAGCACCTCCAATGCAATGTTGGTTCTCCTTCTCTGTAAAAAAAAAGGCCACAGAGACTTAAACCTATGGGTTGCTGTGCGAGCAAAGAGGCAGCTCAAAGCACAAATTACCACTCCAGGTCACAAAGTGAAGCATCACATTTAGTTCTGTTCTGGTTATTCTTGAAACAAGACCATTGTCATTTCATGTGCAGAGCAGGTTGAGGTTAGGTTTAGGACAATAATTCAACTTTATTCTTCCCACCTCCCTTTATGATGATGTCTGCAAGTGCATCAGTCTTGACCCTGCCTCACATATTTGCATCGCTGTATTTGCTTGGGATGTTTGTACTACTCGTTCATGTTTTTTGATGTTGCTCTGGCATAGCTGGAGGGTTGCCTTGGGGATTTAAGAGCTCTGAACGTGGAAGTCTATCTATCCAGTTCTGAAATGGATTAACATTGTTTTTGGCATCTGCCCTGACTCTGGCCTAGGCGTCCTGTATTTTAGCAGCTCCTTTTGATACCCTCCGTCCTGACATCCCAATTCTGTTAATGTCTGGTATGGAACCACTGACTGCGTTTGCTAGAATAATCAGTTTTTCTGACTTGTTTCTTCTGATCACCAACATTGTCAGGTGGCAAGCTGTTTTGGTGCCCTAGGAAGCCAGGGTCTGTGGTTGCCATGTTAGGATTCAGTGCAGGAAATGGCCGAGAGATGTCAATATGTTGTGGTGGGGTGGTGGTGGTGAATTTGCAGCAAGACCGGAAGATCCCACCCTGAAACTGAAAAAAAATGGAGGAGGAGAAAAAAATACCGTATTTACTCAAATGCAATGAGCACCTTTTCTGGCCAAATTACATTGCGGAAATTAGGGTACACATTAGATTTGATAGTGCATTAGATTCATTTGCAAATTTGAAAAACACTGCTGACATAGCAAATACTTTTTGGGTTTCAATGTTTTGAAAATTGAGGTGCACATTAGATTCGATGGCACATTCGATTTGCGGAAATATGGCAGTATATTTTAAGACGATTTGCTGTGATAGCTGTTGTTGCCTGAGTGTAGCTTGCCTGCATGTAGATCGGCACAGCAAGTTTTAGGATTTTAGACAAGAGGAAGGACAAGATTCTGTTTCTTCATAGTCCAACTATCTTGTATGTTACTGTAATTAGCAGCTAATATGATAGTGAAAGGGAGCCTCTGAGGCCCAACTGCCCCAAAATGGTGGGACAAAGTTTTAATTTTTATTTTGGAAAAGGTGCCAACATTAAATATGGTCTTTTAAAAAGAAAACAGTCCATCTATCATCTATCTATCTCTATCTATCTATCTATCTATCTATCTATCTATCTATCTATCTATCTACCTATGGTATTTCTTAACCAAATCAGAAGCAAAGGTAGTTGCAGGAGTTATTAAAATACATTCCTCTCCGTGTTGGAATCCAGCGATGCTTGGTTGCAGAAGCTAGCAGAGGGCCGCTTGTGTGCAGTGAACAGCCATAAATGGACTGGAAGAGCCTATGCTTTATTCATAAAAGCAAGAGGCACATTTCTGCTCCAAAAATGTAATATAAATAGTGCATGTTTCCTCTAATGAAATGGCCTTTGATGGTGGTTGGGAGAGTTAACTTTCCGCCAGATCTGAACACTAAAAACTGAAATGACCACTAATAGTGTGCAAAGTGGAGATAAATAAATGAAAAAGAAGATATGCTGCAAGGGAATTATATTTTAAAGAAGCATCGTGTCTGTGCTGACTTAATAGGGAGGTTCCAGTAGAAGAAAATAAAATAAAGAGAGTGTTCGGTGACAGGATAGAAGGAAGGAAAGGGGGATGAAGGAAAATAGAGAACACTGTTGCTTCTCATTTTAAATTGATTCAGGATGACTTTTATTATATTCTTATAATATATCAGACTGTGCAGGGCTCCACAAATTTACATGGGACAGGGCCGTTTTATTATACTGGGCTCTCACCCCAATCCAGGGACAGCATTCTGCATGTAGAAGCATATTTCTGCATATTGATCACTCTTCCAGACCTGGACATTAATGGGCTCTCTGAGGTCTGTTTATGTGATCAAACAGTGCAAGGTCCTGTTTGGTTTGGGGACTGAATACAAGAGCACCAAGCAGCTAGGGATCACTGCTGCTTTGACAGAGCCAGACATCGGTTTACAGGTATAAGGCATCGTGAAGACCCCCTCTATATATTTATTACTTATTCACTGTATTTTTTAAGTTGCTCGGTAACTAAGGGCATTAGCAAAAACTATCAAATACAGTGGTACCTCAGGTTAAGTACTTAATTCGTTCTGGAGGTCCATTCTTAACCTGAAACTGCTCTTAACCTGAAGCACCACTTTAGCTAATGGGGTCTCCTGCTGCCGCTGCGCCGCCAGAGCAAGATTTCTGTTCTCATCCTGAAGCAAAGTTCTTAACCTGAGGTACTATTTCTGGGTTAGCGGAGTCTGAAACCTGAAGCGTATGTAACCTGAAGCGTATGTAACCCGAGGTACCACTGTACTAGAAAACAAAACACAATGGTAAAAAACCAGCATTAATGCCATCAATATAAAACAGACAGAAAACTAAAGCTGTATCAGCAGCAACAAACAATCACCACATAAAAATATTCCTGGGATAAAGTAAGAGATTTAAAAGACTTATGAGAATAAAAAAGATTTTTGCCGGTACCAAAATAATATTATAATAGATACTAGGTAGACCATGCCCAGGACTGGCCTAGGTCATTTTCTTGCCTAAGACAAAGGGCAAGATGGCAGCTTCCCAATTACATGTGCAGAAGCCAGTTGGCCTGGCGGTTGAATCTTACTTCAACGCTGATAGCAGAATAGCGTCCTCCATGACACCTAAGTGGAGCAGTCTAGTGTAGGGGCACAGGCTGAGCTATTTGACACACACAGCTCTCTTCTCCAACACCTCATCACTGCCACCCACCATCTGCCATCTAAGGCAGCTGCCTCACTCTGTCTTTTGATAGGGCCGGCCATAGTCATCACACAAGCAAGGGGCTACTGTGCAAAAGGCCTTTTGCTTGTGTCCACTAGCCTGTGAATTTCACAAATATTGGCCCTGAGGTAGTTGTAGTTTCACATGGTTATTTATGCACAGTAACTGCTGGCCCCCAATGCAGATGTACTCCTCATTTTTCATCCAGCAAGTTCAAACAGGATCAGATGAACACTGTGATATGGTTGGAGATGTTAACACAGATGAGTACCAGCAATGGGCATAGAAGGCTAGTTCTGCACATATATTTCCTGTCAAATAATTTAAAGAAAGGGGGGGGGGGATTCATAGGACCTCTCAATCTGAAATTCCTTGTGATTATAATTCATTGTGATGCTTTCAATATTTCCCCTATTTCCTCCCCTCCCATTCAAGAGAGACTACAAAGCAAAACTGTTTTTAAAAAACAACCCATCCAGATAGTGTGGAAGGCAGAGCTAATCTGCAGATACAGAGTGGCTGAAAGAACCTGAAGGAAAATTAAGCATTGATTTATAAACAATTCACATAAATTTCAATCAATGCCCTGTCAACCTAATAGCCAGCAAAGTCAGATGAGATGGGTGTAATGTGATGAGACAGTTTAATTCTTGTTATGACATTAACTGCAGAATTTTACAGCAGCTGAAAATGCTGGAATGAGAAAGGTTTCCAGTTATCAGTGAAATGCTATGGATAAGTTTGGATTAGGCCAAAAGCACCAGCTCTGATCTCCTGACCCCGATTACCTAAAATGGAATAATTTCAGAAGATGAAACTAAAGCATTGTTTGGCAAACTTGACCACATCAACCAAATAATGCCAATTTTTTGAATCCGTATACAGTGGGGAAGACAGCTGAGTTCTTCCCCTCTGTCATACAAATGACCTGAAAAACTTCTAAAAGGGGTTTTTTGTTCCCAGAAAGAAGGTTAAATGCAAAAATCTTTTTTTTTTAATGCCCAACCTTGATTCTCAGGTAGAAAGTAATAAGGCATGACAGCACTTCAGTAGAATCTGCAGGAATAGACAAGCAGGTCTGGGTGTCACCATATAAATCTGATAATCAAATTCAGATCTCTGAATAACAGCACCAAGTGTGAGCTTGCCAGAAATAAAGGGAAGTGGGCTGTGAACAGAACCCTGAGGGACCTAAAGTCTAAGGGTATGAAATATGAGCGAGACGGAGGGAGAGAGAGCGCAATTGCTTGAGATGCACTCCTGTTTTCTTTGAAAGGGAACAAAATTTACATCTTTAAAATGCTTTTGGGTTCTGTTACCGTATTCTGTGGGACGCAGATGGCGCTGTGGTCTAAACCACTGAGCCTAGGGCTTGTTGATCAAAAGGTTGGCGGTTCAAATCCCTGCGAACGGGGTGAGCTCCCATTGCTAGGTCCCAGCTCCTGCCCACCTAGCAGTTCGAAAGCTTGCAAAAAAGTGCAAGTAGATAAATAGGTACCGCTCTGATGGGAAGGTAAACGGCGTTTCTGTGCGCTGCTCTGGTTTTGCCAGAAGTGGCTTAGTCATGCTGGCCACATGACCCGGAAAAACTGTCTGCGGACAAATGCCTGCTCCCTCGGCCAGTAAAGCGAGATGAGCGCCGCAACCCTAGAGTCGTCCACAACTGGACTTAACTGTCAGGGGTTCTTTACCTTTACCTTTTTACCATATTCTGATTTATATGCTATGGTCTGTATAGGAAAGTTACTGGCAAGAACTTACCTGCATAAGCTTTCCACAATATGTGTGGAAAAGCAGCAATTCCTATGTGCGCAATACATGTACAATAACTGCATGCCAGTGTGGCTACTGTGGCAGGAATATACAATGCTGGCATACCCCCCTTGCATGTGGATGAGGCGATACTTCATGGTAAGAAGATCTCCAAGATTATGCCTGCCATACATGGAGTACCAACGTGGACAAGTGTTTTTGAGAGCCTGCATGTAAGAGCTATAGCACTGAAATGCAGTTCTGGCCCAATTAGGCAAGGTGATTAAACTCACCTCAGGCATCAGCTCTTTTCCCAGTACAAATAAAGGGAAACAAATGGGCAGTTATTTAGTTTAGCATTAGATTTCCAACACACCATAAGGGTGCCATATGGATCACTTGCCCTTGGGCACCAGAATGCCTTGGGACGTCTCTGTTTAAACTGGCCTCCTTTTGATGATGCTCATGCCTGGTGCAGAAGATACAGGAATGGCAACATAGATTGTGAAGCATTTTCAGAAATTCTGGAATACCATATTCTGCACTGGGCAGGGGGTTGGACTGGGTGGTCTTTGGGGTCTCTTCCCACTCTGTGATTCCATGAACTTTGCAGAAAGCAGTTATTTTAAACAAAAAGTTACATTCCATTTATTGCACAGAATGGTTCCCTTCCTGACATTCAAGGTGATGCAAAATTGGCTGCAAATCAGTGTAATAAATTCATTAATGTTTTAATATTTTAATTGTGGATAAAAAAATATACCAGTTAGTTGTGGAAATCACCAGTCACCAGTTGTTTCTATTCTGAAAATTACTACTAGCAAAACACAGTCTCCAGTGATGGCACTAAACACAAAGAACCATTATGAAAGGATTCGTAGATCTTCGAGGTTCACAACTTTCAGAAAATAAAGATTTCCTTCTTTAAAGAATGTGTGATAACTTTTAAAAAATAAGTTATATTACATTTAGTGGAAATTATGGACCACCATCCATACCTATGCACACACACATGATCTGCCAGTCAAATAAAATCTAGACAAATAGACCATTGACTAAAAGACGTTTACTTAATGGCTCTTGTGAAAATTTGAACTAAATCCCCCTTTTGGAAAATGAACTCTCCATATTTTGAAATTCAGGTTTGAATGCATACATCTTGATGTGCTGTGATTGCTTATGTCATTCTCTTTCTATTACTCTTAACAGTCAATTTTTTATTGAGACAAGGCGTGTCCCTTTATACCCCTGCTAGTAGGGAATTATATGTGAAAGAGGAACCTATGCATCCTAGGGTTATCCCTTTGCCTATTTGCTACATTTGTTGTTCACACGAGGCTGTGAGGGAACATAGGGAACATATTATAAAAAGATTAGGGCTGCAAAGTTTCATTGCTTAATCAGCAAAGCATTGTTTGGCAACCTTGACCGCATCACCTAAACACATGCCAATTTTTAGAATCAGTATACAGTGGGAAAGACAGCTGAGTTCCTCCCCTCTGTCATACAGATGACCTGAAAAACATCCAAATGGGGTTTCTGTTCCCAGAAAGAAGGTTAGAGGCAAAAATCTTTTTTTTAAATGTTCAACCTTGAATCTCAGGTTAAACAACTAAATTAATTGGGCATCAAATTATTATTATTTTAAAAAATATATAAGTACTTACAAAGCCTTCTGAAAGCAAGCACCATCTTAAAATATGAACTTCCCTTTTTCTCACATACAAGAGAATTCTCCTTTTGATATGATGCTATGACACAAACATGCAATTGTCTAGAATGAAAGTAAGCTTCTTGCTTCAGTTATATCTTTACTCATGTGCAGATTTAACGGATAGATAAGATCAATGAATTGACTAAAAACCTGATGGTTAATTAAGTAACATTTCTTTAAGTGAGTTGCAGCTCTAATAAATATGTATTTTATAAGAGCATTCATCCTGCAAACAAAAAGCATAGCTATTAGCTCCTCAGGTCTTTATTACCACTGAACTTTTGGCACTGTCCTTTGCAGACTACAGAGAAGAAGTAATTCCCCATTAAACTGTCAGTTGTCTTTCTTTCTTTCTTTCTTTCTTTCTTTCTTTCTTTCTTTCTTTCTTTCTTTCGTCTGTCTATCTAATATGGTATGTGCTTTTACTTTTTACATCTTTGTGATCTTCATTTTCCCACATAAATGAAAAAGAAATGCCCTTATATGGAAATAGAAAAACCTGTCTGTGTTGTGCCTTTACGAGATGTTTTGATCTAAAATCCAGAGAGCTGCCAACGTCTCTGAGTTCAAAACTATCATTAGGGGATTTTCTGGATCTTTCCTCCTGACCCAAAGATAAAGCCAAGTGGGTTTTAGATTGAAGATTCATTTCTCCCTCCTTGGCAATTATCTCTGTGACTGCCCACAATCCTTCCCAATCTTTTTAAACAACATCCTGTTATTAAAACCACTTGGCAAGCATTTAAAGCCCTGGCTAAGTTAACCATGCACAAAATATCCCACTTGGGGCACAATCCAGTAATAAAGGGGAACTGTTTACACTCAGGAGGCCAGAGTTCAGGATGGGGCCTACTCATTTGTGAAAAATGGCTCGTCATTAGTGACAATAAAATTATTGAGGTTTTGATCCTCCCCAACTGGAGTCAACCGTAACATTCCTACTGATTTCAATGGTTTATTACTAGGTCACTAATTAGACATTAGAACTTCAACATCCTGAAAGTAGCTTTGAAAAACATGTGATGTGCTAGGATGGTTTTTGAAGATAGATCAGATTTGAAAACATTGAAAAGTGTGCCACAAATGGGATAATTCTGTACAAATGAGGCAGAAATCCGTTTCATATTGTCCTTCCACCTGTTACTTTGGACTCAAACACCAAAGTCTTATGAAATTAAATTCCAGAGGTCGCAGAAAAACTAATTGTGAACTAGGGTGAGATGGAAAACTTTGGGTTGGCACAATAAGACAAACATGTCTGGGCTTTAAAAGAAGAGAAAATAGACCTCTGAAAAGGAATCCATACAGTCAATTCGCATGATGCATATACAAATTGAACAGGTCTGAGTTGAGTTTTTCATATTATGGAGTTCATGTTGGTAACATAGAGGAGACTCGTGTGAATAAAGTAGAGGTAAAAAGTCAATTCTTAGGGCTAATATATATATATATTTAAAGTCAATGGGTCTGAATGGCATAAACCTTAAAATCGGCTACTTGTCACTGGATGATTGGAAAATAGCCAATGTAATGGCAGTTTAAAAAGGGATCCAGTGGAGGCCACACACCATCCAAACTCTTCCATCCATCAACATCTGGGTGGGTATGGATTGTGCTCAAAAATAATGTAAAATCACAAAAATCAAACAAAACATAGAGTTGGATAAGAGCACAATTATATATGGGTTTTCATTTACAAGAATACAATATTCGGCAACATTTTCAAATTTGCAGTGGTTTGAATTTTGCCATTCTACTTTGGAATTTGGACTTCAGGGAATACATGTTAAAAATCTCAATTCTTAGGGTTGGGGTTTTTGTGTGTGTGTGGGCATTTAGTTTCATTCCTTTTGTCTGAGAGCTGGAAGAAAAACATTGCATTTCTAAACGCTTATTTATTTCTAAATGCTTATTTATATTTCTCTTTATATTTCTTTTGTGTATTCCAGTACTGAGGGATCTTTTCTCCAGTGGATGCTCCCAGTAAGACAATAGACTCCAACCATACAATTTGAAAAGCTTGCTGATTCATCAATGAAAGTGCGGACTTCACTCAAGGTGGAAGGCCATAAATTTCGTGATCAGTATAACTTCAAAAATTGGAGACACAAGAATCCCAGACATTCTTCAGCTTTCCTGTTCTTGTTTAGCCTGTGAAAAGAGACTGCTCTGTATAGGCTGTTCTAGCCCATGTGCTGCAGGACTGGCCCAATGCATTTTGTTGTTTCAAAGGGCTAGAAGGCAACCCACACCCCCATTTCATGTACAGTAGCAGCAGGCGGCAGGGCAAGATGGGGTGGCATTGCTTGCCTGACTTTCCAATGTTGGGGTTGTTGTTTACTGAGAGGGTGAGGGGTGGGGAGGTTGGCAGGAATGGTAGATAATAATAATAACAACAACAATAATAATAATTAATACCCTGCCCATCTGGCTGGGTTTCCCCAGACACTCTGGGTGGCTTCCAACAAAATATTAAAATACAGTGGTCTGTTAAACATTAAAAACTTCCCTAAACAGGGCCGCCTTCAGATGTCTTCTAAAAGTCTGGTAGTTGTTGTTCTCTTTGACATCTGATGGGAGGGCGTTCCACAGGGCGGGTGCCACTACCGAGAAGGCCCTCTGCCTGGTTCCCTGTAACTTGGCTTCTCACAGTGAGGGAACCGCCAGAAGGCCCTCGGCGCTGAACCTCAGTGTCCGGGCAGAATGATGGGGGTGGAGACACTCCTTCAGGTATACTGGGCCGAGGCTGTTTAGGTCAGCACCAACACTTTGAATTGTGCTCCCACTGCTCCCACACTACCCTGACTTCTCCAATGCTTCTCTCCGCCCCCCTTCGGTAATTGGCAGCAACACTGGTGTTGGGAAGCAAAGAATATAATGCTATTCCATCCCATCAACCACTCATGAGCAATTGACTGGACAGACAGTTGCATCTTCCTTCAATGACGGTAATTGGACAAGGTCCTCCACCACACCCGAGGGCAGCAGTTTAGCTTTGTGGGCACAGGACTGGCTTCATAGCATGCATAGCTTTGTCCTCCAACATCTTGTCACTTCTCTCTGCCCTGGCACCTGCCACCTGAGGTGGCCACCTCACTCTGGCTAATGGTAAGAATGGTCCTATCCTGAGTAATATATTTTTCCAAATGTTCTGTGCTGTTACCATCTCATTCTATGTACACTGTGAATTAAATGATTCCAGCCATGGCGCTGAGTCTCAAATCTTCCTGCAGCCATGCCTGATAAATCTAGATGTGTAGAAGGTGTGTCTGTGTACATGCTGGGAACTCTGGCTCAGATCGAGCTCTGGCACACAGTTTCTAAACTGATTTAGGAAAAAAATACACAAAGTGCATCAAAGTACATTATTACAGTTGATAAGCTATTTACAGTCTTGTTCCTGGCTCTGAATTTGTAACAGAGGTCAAAGTAATTGTGGAAGAAGTAAAAATGAAAGCAAATTCACAAAGATTTGCTGTACGTTTAAACTGAAATAAAACATTGGCTGGAGAGATAATTTCAGTAATGTAGATGAGGAATGGCAGATGATGTAAGTCAAGTCAAAATTTGGAAAACCAAATCCAGATGTTTGGGAATACAGGTATATAATGCTATTACAGAAATGTTAGGATATTATATACCACAAGAACCTAAGATAGCTGTCCTTGAATATTTAAAGAGTGTACTTCCAGAAAGTGATTTGGAGGTAGCAATTAATTTATTAGCAGCTGCAAAAATAACTATGGCTAAAATGGGGAAAAGAGTACTGCACCATCCTTTATTCAATGGATAGGTAGAATATGGTCCACCAGGGTACTGATTAAATATACCGGTAAGAAAATGCAAGTTAATCAGCCAAATAGTTTTAAGGAAAAATGGGCTATGTTCTTAATGTTTCAATTTATTCTAATCCTCTAAATATGGGAAGTCAAGTCCCACTGTAATCTACATATGATGTTTTCCATTTATTATGATTCTCTATGTAAGGAAACGTCAAGTACTATTGTAACCAACAAATCATTAATTAATAAAGTCTGTTAACTTTTTTTGTTTTGTTAAAGTGGTGTCCAACTTTTTTTTCAAAGAGGGCCAGATTTGATGAAGTGAAGGGCTGTGGGGGCCGACCAAAGTTGTTGACCTTTTTTTAGGATTGAAGTTGTTGAGCATTGAAATTGTTGAGGGTTTTTTTAGGATTTTACCCCAGGAAATAAACTGCCACAGAGGCTGGATTAGGCCCCCGAAATGGCCTTTGGACATGCCTGTGTTAAACCAACATAAATGGAAAGCCAATCTCACCCAAACCACACTCACCCAACACCCAACATTATGAAAGGGAGGGTGATGGGAAAGTAGGCATGAATTTAGAGGCTGACTGTCGGAGAAGATTGAAACCTGTGAAAGCATGAACGCCTCTCTTCCCAGGTCAAGGATCAATTGGAACATCGGAATATTGGAAGTGGCCTCATACCAAGATGTACCATTGGCCCATCTAGTTCCATATTGTTGATAGTGACAAGCAGCGGCTCTTCAGGGGTTTCAATCAGGAATTCTTCCTAGCTCTACCTGGAGATGTCTTGGATTAAACCTGGGACCTTTTGCATACAAAGCATGTGCTCTACCACTGGACTATGACTGTTCACTGTGGATGGTCTATATCCATATGGGTATAATCTACTTGGAATAGCAGTGGATCTCCAACCCTGCTGTCTGAGACCCTGCTGATTTCTTGCATATATTTATGGTTTCTGCAAGGTTTGTTTTGCATATATCTCTGGTATATCTCAACTTTTCAAGATTTTACTCTTTTATCTAAAAATAAGAAAGTCACAATCAAAATAATATTTGACATGCAATAGACTAGAACATCAATTTAATGCAAATGGTAGCTACATTTTATTACACTGTTGGATACAGATTTTGATTTAATTCTTGCAGAGGAGAAAGTGTCAGTTTATGCTATTGGATACAAACACACACACACACACACACACACACACACACACCCCTCAGAAACGCACTCTGTAGGGCATGACTTGCCTGCAGGAAATCAAGTTACACTTTCCAAACTCAAATTGTCACCAGCAAGGCATGAAAAGTCACTGCAATTAGGAAACAAACCCACTTAAAGCAATAAACACATATAAGGGATCAGTCATCTACATTAGCTAAGCATAATATGAGAGACATAGTTTGGTTAGATTTAGTGTAAACAGGCAGTGAGAAAGCACCTATTGACTCGCAGGAAGAATCAGATGGTATTTGTGTATGCTTTACCACTCGTGTGACTAAGCTGAAATCTAAACTCTTGCCAATTAAAACCTCTTAAACTACATCCCTTTGGGCAACCTCCAATACAATCAACAAACTATTTATTTTGGCCAGACTGGTGTTTAGAAGAAAACAAAACAAATTTGAGTAGTATTTCTATGCATCATACAAGCAATCTCGGATCAGTGCAAAAGAGCATCATCTCAGCAACAATTTGGTGGATTCAGGAGACCCAAAGCAAGATGGATGATGGGTGCTGGGTAGTCTGATGTGCTGGGTCATCTTAATCTGAGGTGGCACAAGAAGTAGTGAGGCACAATCCAATGTCTCAAAAGCAGGACAGTCCAGGATGACATTGTTAATAAAAAGTGTTACACTCTCCTTATGGAATTCAACACTGCAAAGTGGTGTAGTTTTGTGCTAAGTGTCATGGCTCCTATGAGCCAAAATACCCCATGGCATGCTGGGAGAATGGTGGTGGGAAGTGATTCTGTTCCTGGCTAATGCAAGGGGAAAGTGGTGTGAGTGATCCACACTTGTACTTTTCACACTTCTAAATGAGGTGCTAAGGAGCACTTGTCCTTCTTCCCAAATGCAAGAGACTCGAGTGCTGCTTCTTTTTAGATGGTTATTCTCCCTTTTTCTTATTAAACCCTGTTATCTGGGCAGACATTATTCCAGTACTGGGACAGTCAGCAATAATATATGTAATGGTCATTAAGGTTGTGTAGTACTTAACACTAAAGTCACTCAGTTAGACAGACTATTTGATAATTTCCCCTCATTAGTGATAATGGACATGTCTGTATATCTATATTTGAGTAAGAGAGTAAAAGTGAGTTATTTAAACACAATTAGAGGTGTAAAAAATCATTCAAATTAGAGGTGAAAAAGTCATTCAAATATAATAAAACCCTTTCCTAAATGCTGCCAATCTTCCAAGTGTTTAAAGAATAGCAATGGACGTCGTTATTACTATTTCTTACTTTGCAGTTTTCCTACTGTGATTCCAACAGAACTATTCGAAGACAAGGTCTCTGAAAGCACATTCTCATCTGTCCAAAGAATCATGGGAACTGTAGTTTTACCTCTTACAGAGCCAGCACCCTTTCCAAACTACAGTTCCCAGGGTTATTTGGAAGGGTGAGAATGTGCTTTAAGGGATTCTGTGAATCAGACTGGAGATGTTCTCCATCCTACCACACTGTTAATGTCCCTGCTCCTGGGAGTCAACTACCTGATTTGCAGGCCTACCATACTTCCAGTCTCAAATTACACTGAAATAGCCTTGCTCTAGCATCCCCTTTCAGATGAATGAGAGGCTTTAATCTCCTTTGCATTGTGTTCTTTCAATTTTCTTCGTTACCTGCCGTGTCTACATCACTAGGGGAATAAAGGGACCACGCATAGAAACCGCTCATTTCAGTTCTTTGTGATCAAGAGACTAAACCTGGATGCAAAATGTTAGTGCAATTTTGACAAGCTGCACAGAGAGGTTTGGTGACTAGCCTTAATTAGACCATCTTTGTTTACATTTGATGTTTATCAGCTAATTGGCATGGCAAGGTGTGAGTCACACAGCTTCTCCCGGGCATGAAATCAGTTTGTGGGAGGAAAACTGGGAGAACAAATGATCCCAATTATAAGAAAACCCACTGTGCTAATTATCATCCCACGAAGGTTGGGGCCTCCCCCCTCTCCTGCTTCTCCTCTTCTTGCCTGCAGACCCAGTCAGCCAGAACTGCTGTGGAGAGTCCCTTGACCAAATTGCAAGCTGGACTTTCTCATTCCTGAAGGATTCCTTACTTCCCACCCCCGAAACCCCTTTCCCCTCATTTGCAGCATAGGCCCAAGTTTGATATTCAACCAGGTGGCACTGTATTTTGACAATAAGAATTCCAGCTTTTGCATCACTTTCCCACTTTGTTTTGTTTGGGGTGGGGTCATTCTGCTGCAGAGCTCTGAAACAACATCTCCAAAAGCATCACGCTAACCAATATTTGAATGCCTGTCAAAATCTCACCATCAATATTTATTGCTCTGGAACAGAACTAGCCTGATTTGTCACTAATTAAAAACAACACCAGAAGAAGAAAAGCTTTGATTCCTTTATTGCTTCAAAAACAAAACGAAAAACTAGACCAACTGTAACTTGGCCTGCTTCCTGATCCATCCTTGTTCTATTTTCTTGGCACTAGATTTCTGTACACTGCTTGCCCCTGAACCCTTTTTGCTTTCTCCCTAAACGCCCAGGGTCCCATGCATAGGAATGCTTCTTGGCTGCCCTTGAGTTAAATGATGATCCCGGAGCCTTCCGAAAAGCCACAAAGGAGGATGCTCTCTGTTTCCCTGTGTCTCTCCTGTCTTCGTCGGGGTAACAGATGGCTGAGGCTTTCACCGACAGTCCCGAACACATTGTCACTCCCAACTGAAAGTGAAATATTCAGTGGCATTTAAATTAAATAGACTCTAATGCTCCAGTAATATTAATTACATTTTCATTCATCCCTGGCCTAATAAATCAACATGTAAAGATAGGATGATCCTGCGCCTGGCAGCAGAGCAGGGCTATTCTGCCCTTTGTAAGGTTAGCCACACAATACCCCCATTCTTAGTGGGACATGAGGGCCCCTTCAAGCATCTGTGCTCAGCACCACTTGAGGAGAAGCCAAAGTGGTAACATTTAAATGTTTTGTTTTTTAACTCATCCCATTTGTCCACGCAACAGGGCTTGGCTTCACAAGAACGTCCAAGTAAAGTTGTCAGATCCTACCAAGCTGGTGAAAACTGTTCCGATTTCTTTTGGGGGGACAGGGACGAATACAGATTTATCTGAGCAGTCATAAACTACAGCCAATGTCAAGCCCTCTATTCTCGCGGTAGAATTTGTTACCCTGGTGTCAACCTCTTTGCATAGTGGGGGTGGGGAGAGAAAAAGGAAGCAAGGAGGAAGGCCTCAAGTGTCTGGAAAAAAAATACAACACCACACACTTACAATGTTGCACAAGATTTCGGGAGATGCTGAGGCCCAGGGCTTCACATTTTTTGTTCTGTGAATGCCACAGAGGAAATAGACTCTGCGTTGCACCAGCCAGGGAGCCCCCTCTCTCCTTACCCTCCATAGATATGTAAAAGAAGGCTAATAAAATGACCAAATAAAAGATCATGGCTAGTAAATCTTTAAGGGACAAAGCAATCTCCACTTGCGATGCTTCAAAGCTGCCCAGGGCTACCAGTTAACTCCCCAAAGTCTCTTCTCAAACCTTTGGTAGAAAAAGAAGTTGTGTTGTGCATGAACGAAAGCAGCCCTCAAACTGCTGTGTAGGAAATGAAGCATTTACGTGCACAAATGCTTGACCAAACATATACTTTTAAGATCGAGAAGGAAAAAATAATCTAATATAATTTTATCCTATTGGAAACATCCAGCTAAACTAGGGTCGATGGTTTCAGAAAAATCAAACCACCACTGTAATGGCATAAAGCAACAGATTTAAATATAGTATTCTAAAGATGTCAAACTATCTTATTGGGAGGCCAATTTAGTAGCATAGCCAGGTTGAAAACTTAAGGGCAAAATGCTGCACCTGCCCATAGTTCTGTGGTTGCCAAGCTACCATACTCTGAGTAGCAAGAGGAAGATTTAATTCTGCTCCTTGGAGTTTCTTGTCCTTACCACCCACTGAGCAGAAATACAAAGCAACCAATCAGCAGTCAGCATTGGTGGTGGTGAGAAGGACTAAATGAACTCAGTGGGAGCTACGGTAGTTCTAAGTAGACATGTTTACTATTGTGCTATACAGGATAGCTCAGAATGCTAAATCCATGTTTGTTTCAATGATAGAGTGCTTAGACACCTTCTTCTTCATAGGAACACCAAAATCAAGGCTGGTAAGGAGCAAAAACCCCCCACAAAGATATAACATATGTGGCTGGCTATGAACACAATTCATAGACATTTAGCATGGAATGATAATTAAATACATAATAACTTTTACACTGGGATGACCAGCACAGAGGGGGCTGAGATACGGACCCCTGACACTCCTTCCCCCAATGTGAACCGTTGGATCTGCATGCTTCTGGACCTTTCCATAAGAGATGTTGGCAGCTCAGTTTGGCTGAGGTGAAAAGCCCATTGGTACAAGATCCTAAGGGACACGGGTGGTGCTGTGGGTTAAACCACAGAGCCTAGGATTTGCCGATCAGAAGGTCAGCAGTTTGTTGTTGTTTTTTTAATGATATTTATTCAGAATTTCATCCATACAAAAACAAAAACAAGAAAAACAGAAAAATACAGCAAAAAAATAAGACAAAAAGAAATAACAAAAAAAAGAAAAAAGAAAAAATACAAATCTCAAATTACAACTTTCCATTTGCCTATTTCTTGAACCTCCTCACACCTCCCTTTTCGTATTCTAGTTTAATTCGTTATTCCAGCAAATTCTTCCCATGTTTCTCAATTTTAATTTAAATGATTAATCTTCACAATCTATCTTATCAATTAATTCAACGTAACCTTTCCATCTTTTAATATAATCTGTTATTCAATTTACCTTAATCTTTTTAACCTTATCTTATCTTTAAAAAATCTTAAAATTTCAATATTTACATCATATTCATTCATATCTCCTTAAATCATTTCTACTAAAGCCAATTTGGTTCCTTTCCAACATATTCCCTGATATTTCATTGATGTTACACTAATTCAAAAATTAACAAAAAAAATTCCCTTAATATCTCTAATTTTTATCCAACGTCCCTTCTTCCTGGTTTCGGGTCATGTCAGTCCTTTCTGTCCATTACATCCAGTCCATCAATCTGGTCTTCTTATATCCGAGGCCCTTAAATCTCTTCTTGGCCCCCTCTGCACATTCTCTTGTCCTTGTTTATACTTGCGCACTTCTTTATCTGTTATTAGCTTCTTGGGGAGTGGGTCTCCGGAGGATTCCATCCGGTAATAATTTCCATTTTCCTTCATCAGGCTGGCCTCTTCCCCCCAGTCCCATTCCCCATCGTCATCTTTGTAATCCAAAAGGTATTTATCCAAAAGATAGTTGTTCACCTGTTTCAAAGTCCCACTAGAGTTAAGAGCTTCCTTGACTTCAAACACTTCCCAGCACTCTCCAAGTTCAATCAGTAACTTTTGTTCCTGCAGGACTTTGGATCTCTCCATTTGTGTTGTTTGAGGAATAATCACTGCCTCTTCCTTCTTCATCTGCCCTTGAACTTGCCTTGTCAAACCAGATTCTTGAGTTGGTCGCTGTATAACTTCTTTATCCTTATTCCCTGTTAAATCATATTCGCTGGCCACAGCGCTCATCAAGTCCATTTTTTCATGCATCAAATTCATTTTCTCATGCACCTGCTCCAGCAAGGCATTTGTCATGCCAAGGGCAGACTCTAAACTTTCCTTCCAACACATTTCTATTCAAGGTCAAACGGCTTGGTCCCACGATCCAAATCTTGCAGCTGTGAAGTCCAAGTAAACTACAACAACAAACTGACAGGCTCCCTCTAGGGGACACAGTTTCTTTTTGTATCCATTTTTAAAAATGTATCCAACAAAGGAGATTACTTTCGATTTCAAATCCTTTCGATTTTCAAATACTTTGTATCTTTAAAATACAGAAATGCAGAAGGTAGCGTTGAAGTTAATTTGTTTCTCTTCTTTTTTTTTTAAACTATCTGTCAAAGCTCTCCACTTTCAATCAATGGACGTCTCAAACAATTTCTGTCCCGACACCCCGTCCCCAGGTTTGGGACAATGGAAACTTAAATTCCTTTACTCTCCTCCTGCAGGATTAAACAGTCAAATTCCCGCCCCCCTTTTCTCCTGCTTCCAAGGGGGTTTTAATAGTTGCGGATGCAGGAAATTTCCAACTTTAAAGCAGTTTTCCAGGCTGTTAGTTTGCAAGGTCTTTGCTTCAGTCTATGTACAAAAAGCAGAAGGCGGACTTCCTGTTTAAACCTTCCCGCTTGTGCCTAATTCATAAATTTTGCAGATTTCTTGATCCAATTCTCCGTTTTTACTCACGGGTACTTGATTTAAAGTCCAAATGTCATCAGGAAAAAGTCAGTGCTCTCCGGCGATGGCTGCGTGGCTTCCCTCCATGGAAATAGCGATCGGTTCGCAGCACCGCGCTGCTCACCCCACTTCACTCCGGAGCCCCGAAAAGGGGTTTCCTTGTGAGTAGGGGATGCGCTCTTGGTGCTCTGCTGAACCCCACGTTCCCAGGCTTCTCCGCCTGGGATTTCTAGCGGGCCCCCGCCTTCGCCGCGGCGGGAAGACCCAATTTCCATGGAGCCCGTTCCTACGATCGGAGGAACTCCGCCATTCGTCGTTGGCGCTAACCCGGAAGTCCCCCAGAAGGTCAGCAGTTTGAATCCCCGCAATGGGGTAAGCTCCCATTGGTTGGTCCCAACTCCTGCCAACCTAGCAGTTCGAAAGCATGTCAAAGTGCAAGTAGATAAATAGGTACATGCATGAAAAGCATGTAAAATACATTCCTCTCCACGTTGGAATCCAGAGATGCTTGGTTGCACATGACCCAGAAGCTGTATGCTGGCTTCCTCGGCCAGTAAAGCGAGATGAGCACCACAACCCCAGAGTTGTCCGCGACTGGACCTAACGGTCAGGGATCCCTTTACCTTTATAAGATCCTAAATCAGAAGAAGAAATCTTTTCACTAACTGAATTTGTGGCATTTCTTTACATACACACAGTTTTGGTTCCCTTTTGTGAAAAATTCGCTCCTCATGATATTGGTACAATTTTATTGAAGTGAGATCATAAACCACTTGCAGGTGTTCTCAGTTCTAACCCATTTTGATTAGATAAAATGCCTCTAAACTCGTATATCATGTAAAAATATAGTCTTAATCATGATTATTCTAAACTTTCATTTCCTTGTAAGCAAATTATTATTATTAATCATTTTAATTCTATACTGCTTTATATTTTAAAGAAAAAAAATCTCAAAGTTCTTCACAACCGACAATAAAACATCAAATAAAACAATCCAGAATAAAACATTACCGAAGAAAGTCAAATATAAAGTATACATTCAAAGCAACATCATTAACAGGAAACTACAATATTATCTCAAAGATTTCAAAATAAAACATTACTAAAGGAAGTCATATATGCAATGTACATTTAGAACAGGATAATTAGCAAGAGAATAAAATATCATTGTAAGCATAGAACATATATGCTCTTGTGGCTGCTAGTCCTGCCTATGATGGTTCATGGCAGGCTGGACAACTGTGGAAGCTCAGGCTTCATGACCTGGGTCTGCACTAAGAGACAGCCAAGGTGGTCTCTGGCCTCTTCAGCGGCCTCAGCTTCTGTAGCTGGAGTCAGTCAGGGCCCCGCCCTCCCAGGCCAGGTAAGGCCTGCAAGGCAGGGAGCAGGTCTTCCAGGACTCACAGACAAAATGAGGGCAATCACTAACACATCTACTTCTGCTCTGCATTTAAAACAGCAAACAAATCTCACAGTCGTAGAACTGAAGAATAATAAACTGTTGTGCCAACTTTGTACTTTGTTACACACTCAACACAGAGTCACACAGCACCGTGGATATAAGTATTCACCGTCTGGATTGTGAATGACTGACTGTTCCAGTCCAACCAAAGGCACACATGGCTGGTTCCCCCTGACATAATGTTTTACTTCATTGGGAAACTTTTTGAATTATTCATCCAGAGGAATATAAGCAGAAAATGTTCCATGGGAATTGAAAGCCCACATGGATGACTATGTTTTCCACACATATTCTACCAGAGGATTAATTTGAAAAGTACCTTTGTGACGGAAAATGTTATGATGGAAGAAATCTAAACACATAAATCTCAGTGTTAAAAACGACACAGCTGCAATCCTGCACACAGTTCCATGCGTTAAATTCTTGGTGGTTTCAAGTGTGCATAACTGGATTTTGCTCCAAAGCTTTTGCCTTGATGCCTATTTAGTGTTTGGGACAATATACGGTATATGGGCCATTCTTCTCCAAAGTGTCAATGGCTACCATAAGCTCAACTTATGCAACAGTGACAATATTGTATGAGGAGAATAGCTCATATCAATTGTCCAAAGCAAGACTAGCCTTGACCACTTAGGTCCATTTTGATGATCTCACAGCTGCGCAACAGCACTCAAAGGAGTACAGCTGGAACCTCATCACCGAGATGTAAAACAAACAATTCCTATGCCCATTATGTTAAACAGGAGAGAGTGAAAGTTAATGGGGGACACAGATAATAAAGGCTCCCTGCGGCTATGGGAAATGAAGAGAGGCAGCTGTGTGGGAGTGAGGGGTGACAGGGTGAGTGGGATGAAGGAGTAAAAGTGACAATTTTAAAACTTCCCACTCCCCATAAAATGCCAAGTTAACAGCATGTGGCCTTTCCAGCGACTTTATCTCATTTTCCAAGCATTAAAGCTTTTTTTTTTTAAAGGGAGCTGTTGAATGTTTTGAATCCAGGGCTCGGTCCTAAATTGTATCTGATTTGCACTTGACAAAGCTCAAGGGGGAGGGCAGAAATGCTTTTATGCCACCATTCTGCTGAATCCTCTGAGGGGCAAGTCTATGGCACAGCGTTGGACAGTTTATGGAAGAGCACTCTTTGCACTTAAGATGGGCTGCCTAGCAGGGATGGGCCGAGGGCGGTTTGGTGCCTGAGGAAGAAAATCCAAATGGTACCACCTCATGCTGATAAAATATAATAATAATTGGAGCTTGCTGCCTGACATACTATATGTTTCACAGAAATCCTGCCTTCCAATGCAAGGCAATGGTACTCACATAATTTGTTCTGGGTGCTCTCTATCAAATGTCCTTGGAAGTGGCTCTACAGGGTTTCAGGCAGGGGACACTCCCAATGCTACCTGGAGATGCTGGGGACTGAAATCCTGGGGGCCTTCTGCATGCCAAGCAGATGCTCTACCACTGAGCTACAACCCTCCCCCTTGTTATCTCTGTAAAGGTGGTGCCATGGAGCTTATTGGCACACAGGAGACAGCCAGATAGCAATCGTTTTGTCCTCAGAACACTGAAGGTCAGGGATTCCTCCTCAATCCTGTCAATAAACGCATGGGGGATGTGGGATCCTGCCCCCTGATTCTGACTCACTGACTAGCTACATCTCTTAGATTGCAAGCCTGGGGTAGTGTGAAGGGTGTATTTTGTTCATACCAATATACAGGAATTGGGCTTCTCTGCGAATTCAGGAATCCTGATTGACTGTGGCTCCTGCGCATACGCTTATGGTAAGTATACTCATCCTACTGCTACATTTTTTTAACGAGAGATATAGGTTTATTTCAAAAACCTGCTTGATCAGAAATGATAGTGGCACAGAGAGGTGTCTCGGTACGCCATGGGCAACAACGCCTAGATCAAATCAAAATTCTCAGATTACCACCAGTCCTCAGTCCAAGTGAAGGGATTACACTTGAAGTCTACAGTGCTTCGTTATACTCCTTCCCTATCTCTCACTGAACAGTGTTCAGTGGCAGGGCCATATTTCTAGGGCGGATACATCAAGGATTAAGATACAGTGGTACCTTGTTTTAAGAACAGTTTAGTTTATGAACAAATTGGAGTAAGAACGCTGCAAACCTGGAAGTAGGTGTTTTGGTTTGTGAACTTTGCCTTGGAATAAGAATGTGTTTCGCTTCCTGTTGAGTGTGTTCCATTTGTAAATTGAGTCCCCTGCTGCTATGGGAAAGCATGCCTTGGTTTAAGAACGCTTTGGTTTAAGAAACGGACTTCCGGGATGGATTAAGTTCATAAACTAAGGTACCACTGTATATGGCCTAGGCCAGCCCTACTGTGGCACATCTACCTCAGTCAGCTTATTTTGGGTGTCATGAAAGGACAACAAATTGTGATTTATTTGCATTGCAGTGTGTTTTTACTGCCAGTTTTCTGTCTCAGGCACTAAAATAACTTGGTGGGGTCTTAAGCACTATGGATCTTGACTTGGGGGAAAGGGCCCACATCATTCCTGCTCCACCTCAGGCAGCAAAAAATCTTGGGCTGACCCTGCTAAGTTGTGTTTATTTTATAGGATAAGGAGTCATTCTGTTTTACTCAGCGACTGTGTGGGTGAGGTATGGTGAAAGCAGAAGGAACTTAGAACCCAGGCCTGCCTTCCACAGAGGAGAAAATATCACCTTATTTCAGTACACAGAAGAGAACTTCAAATATCATTTGTCAGAGATCATTTTTTGACAAGTCACAGACTAGAAGTACATCTATTTTAAGTTTATTATACTTGGACAGGAACCTCAAGTTACGGAAACCACTGACAGAATAGCTAGACATTAATTTTAATGCTGGCAAAAATGCACCTGAGAATCTTTCAGTGGATTTATCACTGTATGTTAAGTTGGCAACATCTATTTCTAAGCAGTTCTACATATTCCCTAGTACTTGTGTTCAGTAATTATGCGTGTGGTATCCTGCAAGATACTTTCATTCAAAAGCAATAAGAAATAACATTATCTACCTTTTTTATGACTGAAGATTAGGGACTAACTTCGGATAACTACAGTTTTTAAACATGACAGCCCTTGGGGTACCATGTTTCCCGACATCCCTGTTAGAAAAGAACATGTCTATGTAGATATTATTAATTTATCATTGCACAAAACAAAGTTTATGAAGTCTTAATATTTAATGTCCTGTGAATTTAATAATAAAAAATTAAGACTGCACCTCACATCATTTTTAACTATCTGGTTTTATTCCACTCATTAGTCCTTTATTGTTGCTCCTCTTTGATAGATTGCCATATTTTGAGCTAAAAAACACTTAGACTTGCCTGCTGTGCTATTAGTGGATGATGGCTCTCTCAGTTTTAACACTGGGACACAAATGAAAATAAAATTGGCTCTACAGTATTCCACATTATGTTGAAAGTGCTGAGCAAGACCCTCATATAGTGCCGAGAGTAGCAACTCTGGTGAAGAAAAATATCATTTCACAATCTGCTGAGCAAGTGGGCTATTATTTTTAGTAAAAGGAAATCAATAAGAGTATAATTTTTGCATCATGGTCACAATCCTTACACCATTCAGGCCCAGTTCATACACTTGCTGGGTCAGTGATCCTCTTTATATGGGGGGGGGGGAAGTGGGGGAGTGTATCCCTCCCCTCTGCCACTCATATTAATGCGCAAGGCTGGTACTTGGTGCAAGGGCCCAATTGCCTGCAGCAGGACTCTAGGTTTGCCACTCAGCAGTTGAGTGCAGAAAGTCCAGGGGGGAAACAGGATGAAGGCACAACTGGCTCATCTCATCCTTCAGCAGCAGATTTAAACACAAAGGGAAAGTATTTATGCTGCAACTTGGAAGTATATCCATCAATAAAGATTTGATTCTAGTGATTCAGTTAGACAGCATGTGGATCTTAGAAAAGACAGCCAAGCAACGCTAGGCAGACCCATCACAGCAGATAGCAAGGGCAGCTGTAGGAGCTAATCTGCCAGAGTTAGCAAGCCAGGAAGGCAAGCGCTCCAAAGTCCCCAGAGCCCAAAGGAAACACACAGGATCAGAAAAGCAAGGAGAGGGGTGTCAGAATGGCAAAGGAACACCAAAATCAGAAAATGAGGATAAGACAAACCAAAATGGTTTGATATGCCCTGTGCTCACATTTTAAAGTTGCTGGTTGCATGGTAGTGAAGCTGAATTGGAACAAAAGTTCCCAGATGGTGGGAAAGCCAACCAGGTGGTAGCCTGACTGGAGTTCTGGAAATGTTGCAGGAAGGAAAGGATGTGAACACTTTGTGAAATCCCTCTTAATTTGGCTGTCTTCCACTGGGTCACTCTGCCTGTAAAAAACTTTGCACAGAATTGATTTCAACATAGGAAAGATAAATTTATATTGTCAGGTATCCATATAAATATTCATACTTAAAAAAAGAAAACTATAAACTGTCTCTTGAAGATTTATTCTTTTTCATAAGGCAAACAAAATTATTCCCACTCTGGCTGGCTCTCAGGCTGAAATTGATACAGTGGTACCTCAGGTTACAGACGCTTCAGGTTACAGACTCCATTAACCCAGAAATAATACCTTGGGTTAAGAACTTTGCTTCATGATGAGAACAGAAATCGGGCAGTGGCAGTGGGAGGCCCCATTAGCTAAAGTGGTACCTCAGGTTAAGAACAGTTTAATTCGACCTCCAGAACGAATTAAGTTCTTAACCCAAGGTACCACTGTACAACCAGCCACCTCATTTCTCCCTATCCTTACAACTCACTCTCCAAATAGCTTAAGCCAATCCTTTTAAAAAAAGAGAGGAGATGGGATGGGGAAACAATATTTAAATCTTAGAATTATTTGACACTGACCCTCTGGCCCACTGCAAGGAAGTATCTCTTAACTTGCAAGTGTTCCTGGTGTTTCATACAGAGCTTCAGGTAAGATTCCTTCCCTCAAATCATAACTCAGGACCTCAACATCAGAAGAATATGTGACCAGCTCATTTAGATTGTCCTAGAGCACACATGGGGAATCTGTAGCCCTCTAGATATGGCTGGACTACAACTCCCACCATTCCTACAAATCTCTTCATTGGCCACACTGTCTGCGGCTGATGGGAGTTGGAATCCAACAACATTGGGAGGGTCACAGGTTCCCCCATCCCTGTTCCTAGAAATATCTCTCCTTCAATGAGCCCTGAAATTTCAAGCTGAGAGCTCCTGCGTTTTTAACAGTATGCAAGAAGCAGAAGTTCAACCGGCGAAGACTTTGTGAATTTACCTGCTGAACTTCTAGTTGCCATGCACCTGCTAGGGGAAAAAAACCAAAGAAATCAAGAAGCTCTGCAAGAAAAAAAGAAAGGGCAACTCTACCTTTCCCCATAAACATCCTGCTGTCTACAGAAAAGGAGCCTGAATTTCAGCATTCCGCTGTCAACATTTGTATGGTAACGTACAAAATGTGCCAAATCATGAATGGCAGCAACATTTCATTTCAGCTGAGCTACCCTTGTTAACAAAGGTAAGTCATGAAATGCTTGGAGAAGTTAGTCATCGGGACGCGTGAGACAGTGGCACCAGCAAGCATTCAAGTAGCATAAACAGCAGCTGTTTCCTGCACAAGTAAGAGCATGCTCATCCTTTGGGTAGTTTCACCAGTTCTCCTCTTGCCACAGGTCTTGTCCAATCAAATAGCTGGACTGTTTGCTGCCCACTGTTTCAGTGGCATCTTGAGTCATACAGTACAGCTAGACTTTGCCAGTATGGCATGTGACTTCAGTGTAGCACTTCAGTTAAGGGAAGAAGGCCTAGTGTAGCACTGCAATGGGCAGGAGTGAGAGTATGTGTAGTGATTCTGTGGGACGGAAGAAAAGCTCAGAGAGTGGTAGTAAACATGGAACCCATTCTGTGAAACCCTCAGAATTCATTAAAAAAAATATTTAAAAGCAAGATTCTATTCCTTATGGCTACAAAATTACACCTGAAAGTGAGGGGCAAGGACATTTGAAATATGCATCTGGAATGCCACAAATTCAAGCAGGGGGAAAGGGAAGCAGATCCTCCCTGGCAGTGCTTCTTGCTTCCTCATTCAAAATCTCAGCCTCATTAGATCTTTCGTTATTTTTGCTTTTTGAGTGTTGCATCATTTGTTCCTATGTGGACAATGGCGGGCGAGAGAGCTGGCTGAAGAAGGTTTTCAGTCTTTGGGAGTAGGTTTGCTCTTTTCCCACCAGTGGCGAAACCAGAATAAGCGCATTTTTTTTTGCAAAATAATGAAATCATACAAATACATGCTATTTGCATAATTTATAATGGTCACAGAATCCAGTTTTTCTTGGCATAGAATATAGATTGCTGCTTATTTCCACACAAATATAACAAACACAGACACACAATCCTAGTTAAAACTTGAAAGTACTCAGTCCAAATTGCACAAAGATTATAAATCGCTAGATGGTTCCAGGCAAATCAGTGTTCCCTTCTTTAGCCTCTCATCTGCAACATGCAGACACTGTGGGTCATATCCTGTTGTTGGGACTGTCACCAAGCCACAGGTGTGGGTTTCTTTTAAGCACCTGCAAGATAGCTCTGAGTGTGTGAAATAAGGGAACATGCCCAACAGTATATTTTTTAAAATAAAAAAGTGAGCAACAACATTAACCTACCTCAGAGGATTGTTGTGAAGATATTTATTCAAAGTGCTTTGAGCACTTCAAAGTGTAGAATGCCATTACTATTGCTGTTTCCTGAAATTTGGGCTTGTCCTGGGAACAGGTTACAGAATGCACCTAACTCTTTCCAGGATGTTTTGCACCCTTTGGCCTGTGAAAAGCATGCCATCATGGACCAGGAAGAATGTAAGTATTGTGTTGAACTTAAACAAAGAAGGCATTGCCACTTTAAGGGAATGGACATGTTGAGAGTCTTAAACAGGACTGACTCTATGAAGGAGGGACGATTGACCTGCATACATCACCCTGTGAAAAAAGTGAAATAAAACATCATGAACTATCGTTCTTAAAAGTTGAATCTTTTAATTGCAAGGCGGGGTGGAAACAGCAGGGCCTGTGTAATGCATGTACGCATTTAGCAAGAGGTAATGAACTCTCACCTCCCGTCCAATGAAGCATTAGCACCACCAGTTGGTCATCAGGCTAGAATAACACCCCGGGGGGAACAGTAATAATCAAGCCAGAGTTGGTGTAATCTCTTTCCCTCATGTTCATTTTTGTAGGTGTGAGTGTTTTCTGACTCTGATGGTTCAGATTCTCTGAAGTCTGCTTAGGAATCTAGTTTTAAAATGAGTAAGGTCTGGAACAGTAATGCCAGCAGGATACGAAGGGATTAAACAGGTGAAGCTTCTTCTCATCACTCACCCCCTATTTCAGGAAAAGGTTGTCACGCCTGATTTCGAAATGCCAGGCTGTGCTTAAAGGGGAAGGATCAGAGTTCAAAAATGCTGCCATCCTAGGCAGGCATCCTGTAAACATACAAAGGCTTTGTGAGAGCTTAATGGTACTCATGCTTATTGTTTATTTTTGTTTTCTTTTACACAAAAGAAGACAATGAGCCATGCTATTATGACAGCCCTTTGCACTAATCCAAAGCATTGTGGTTAAGGGAACTGTGCTACAAACCAGCAAGTTCTTGGTTCAAATTTCAGCCTGCCAATGAATTCACTAGGAGGCCTTAGGCCAGCCATTCATTCTTAGCCTGAGTTCCTCTAAGTGCAATATGGAGGATAATAATATTGATTTACCTTACAGAGTTGTTGAAAGCCTTACAACCCTGCCTGTGGGCTGACAAGCTAAGCAAACCGATGTGACTGAAAGGAAGGCATTCTTGTTTACCTTGCGGTCTCAAATTTCAGTGGGATCCTGTGCTAAGCCCAAATTCAGCGCCCCCTGCCTGTTGCCTTCCATCCTACATCATAGATGTGGCGCCCCCTGCAGCATCCCAAGGCTCTACATCCTGTGTGACTCAACTAGTCGTGCTCCCCTAAATCTCCTAAATTGCAGAAGGGGACTGACTTCCAGGTAAATGTGTGTAGGATCCATTTGCAATCCTTTGCCCACTTCTGAGTTAGCACGAACAGGATATATCCCCAATTAAAATGCCAGCAGATTAGAGAAAGTTTGGGAAAGCAGATATGGCTTGAGGTGCTTCTTAAAGAGTGAGAGGGACTGAATCCTATGACTCCTTGGAGGCAAAGAGTTCCAAAGGCAAGTTGAAGTCAAAGAAAATGGTCAAATCTTGAAACACTCTTAATTACTGATCCTAAATGTCATAGTCAGAGAGCTTCTACAGAGTTCCATAGATGGCTCTGAAATACAGCCAGCATGTGAATGGGAGTTTATTTGGTTCCAGTGATTAATTTCATGTTATGGGTTTAATATCCCGATTTCAATCGTATTGTTGAATGAACTTGAGATGAAAAAGCACCCATGCGACGTTCTCCAACAGCATATCTGTTTGAACCATTTGCATCCTTCAGGATGTAAAATTATTTTCATCGACTGCAGTTCCAAGCCCTAAACCACCAGATCCTCATTTATACCAGTGTGGTGTAGTGGTTAAGAGCGGTAGACTCGTAATCTGGTGAACCGGGTTCGCTTCCCCGCTCCTCCACATGCAGCCACTGGGTGACCTTGGGCTAGTCACACTTCTCTGAAGTCTCTTAGCCTCACTCACCTCACAGAGTGTTTGTTGTAGGGGAGGAAGGGAAAGGAGAACTCCTTCGGGTAGTGATAAAGCGAGATATCAAATCCAAACTCTTCTTCTTCTACCTGGGGAGGTTGTTTTTTAAATAAAATAAAATAGTAGTTTATAGATTGCCAAAGACATTGTAGTGAAACCCCATGTTCATCTGTACTCTCTCATGCACAGGTGCTGCTGGAATTCAGGTCTGAATTTGAACAAATCAAGTGACATTGCCCAAAGGAATAGCAACAGTCCCCACCACTGATTGCTTATGGAATATGTCACACAATAAATTTAGCTACTGCTTTCTAAACTGATGGAAATTATTAATAAAGTAAAAAAAAAAAATCATGTAGAACCCAGATTCCTAGTAACATGCAATTAAAATGAAGAAAATGTTTTAAAGCACCAGCTTGACAAGCAAAATTGTGGCACCCTGGCCCCGAGTGCTTTATAGTCAGCATATTTTAAAAGTTTCATAATTGATTTTCTCCATTTGGGGGGAGATGGTGCATTAAAGTTTAAGTTGAGGTTAGTGAAACTCTGCTATGGCTCCAAGTCAGTAATCCACAAAGTCTCCAGTGAAAAAAAGCAGTTGATTTTGGTTCATTACATCCAAATTCCTTTTTATCAGTCTCAGGGAAGAGACAATGGACAGAGATGGAATTCTGCTCCTGCAAACCCTGGATCCAACCCTTCACCTTCATTATTTCTCTGCACCTTAGCTATGACCCAGAGCTCCATACATGCCAAGGATGCCTCTTCTCTTCTATGTATGGAGAATCCTGACCCTTTTTGTGATTTGTACACCTGAAAGCACACTATTTCCTTTGTCCTAGACAGTGGCGGAGCTTCATGCTCCAGCACTGGAGGCGGTGAGCAGGCTGGTGCACGTCCTGGGGGTGGGGCGTGCTGCCCGCAGGGACATGGCACATGTCCCGGGGCTGTGGCATGCCACCTGTGGGGGTGGGGCGCCCAGCACGGGCAGGGGGGGCAGCTGCGATGGCACCCTGGGGATCACGCTGCCGGGGGCGGGGCGCTCCTCCCGCATTCCTCTTCCTCCGCCAGTCGTCATAGAAGATAAGAGCCCCTACAGAGACACAGAGCTTCCTGAACCCTTTGAATGGAGGCCAGTGAATATAGGGAAAATAGGAAGCTGCCTTGTGTCAAGTTAGATTATTGGTCCATCTACTCCTATATTGTCTACTTTGACTGGCAGGGTCTCAGGTCGAGACTTTTTCTATGCACTGCTGCCTGTTCCTTTTAACAGGAGATGCGAAGAGCTGAACCTGGAACTTTTTGCATGCAAAGCAGGTGCTCTACTACTGAGCCTTCATTTTGTTCTTTCTTGCAGGATTTGATTACTGTCATTCTTTCAGTTTAATTGCATCTTAAAATAATTTTAATTTTTGAATGTTATATTAAAGAAATGTCCCCTTTGCATCAAGTCATTAGCTCAACTTCCAGGTACCCTCACTCGGGGTTTCTTGAAAAGATGGGGGAGACGGCAGGAGTCTATAGCATTCAGAAGTGGTGCTTAGACAGTAAATATTATATGTCCCTGTAAGAACATTTGAATGGTAATACTCAAGCAATTACTTTCCTTTCAAGATCATTAAACACAAATCTGACTTGTATTTTAATAAGACTGCCAATGTATTTAATGGGGGCAGTAAAGGGTAGGATTTTTTTTCTAATGGATGAATGTTTATATTATTATCCATTCTGAGAGACCACATTAGGAGGGGGCTAACAGTCATGTGTTTTGCCCCATTCAATTTTTCTCCACAGTCTTCTTCTACCTTTCACAACATTTAAGGCCAAGATACATCCACTGTAACAAAGCCCAATTCACTGAAATGAGCCGACCTGCTGAAAATAATTTTCTGTTTTTTTTTAATTAAACACTGTTCTTCTTTCCCTTTTAAATTACAAATGTAGGCGATAGGCCAATAGACCTGCAAGCCGTTTATTCAAAGAATTTCATTGGTGAAACAAGATGGTTTGAAACTTTCCCCCAGCACACAGTTGCTCCTTCATAGATCAGTCAAAATCTTTGACAAAGTAATGCTTTTAGGTACGTAGTGCCTGATCTCTGAACTATTTCAAGAAATACATTTTCAGCCAGGAACCTTTAGAACTCAGTAATGGTTTAGAAAATTCTATCAACTATACAGTGCAAGATGTATGTGCTGCACTACCTGCAGTGGTCAGGGCAGGGCATAATAAAGAGGTTGTCCCTTGGACCCTGATTCTAAACGCACTGAGTTACATAATCAGTGCTGCTGTTTTGCTCACACAACAGGACTTTCCCTTCCTCACCTCTCCCCTTGCAGAATGCGCAAGGGCTGCAGGAGAGAGAAGGGGTTGTGGTTCCATTGAACAGGTGGAAGTCTGTTGCCGAAGCGGAATGGCAGTGTTGGCTACAATCTATTTCCTTGGAAGCAGTAAAGCAAAGGAGTGATTTACTCAAGTAGGTACTTCACTCAATGCCTCATTATTCAAAGGAGCTTGCCCAGCTGTGAGAAAGATCTGTATTACACCAGTGTTTCTCACAGAAAATAAATAACATATGGATGCCATATGCACACATGCACGGGTGTCTTTAAATACATGTTACATGTATTTGCTAATTCTGGTCCAGCCGTAAGACACAACCGTTTATAGAAGCTGCATCCACAGAAAAGTCTCGGCTTTGGAGAAAGTCTGTAGTTTCCCTGTCTGTGGTGTTTGCTCTGTAATAGCTGTTTCAAATGTGTGAATCCTCACTTGATCTTGCAGCGATCCATATGCATGCTACCATGCATTCCACCCCATCCCATCCCATGTCTCCATGTGCATTGGCTCCACCTCTGATCTATCTGTGTTTAGCAGGACTGTCTGAAGGGGGCTTTTAAGTACTTCCAGCCTAATACACACGGAAGCTTACTTGCATCTGAGGACCCTGTGTTGCCTGGATTCCCAATCATGGGTAGGCTTCCAAGTGTGTTTAGCTTAACCCACTTAGAATCCCACTTCAGAACAACGAGGAAAGGTTGGGGTAGAACTGGAGGGGATGGTAACCTTGCAGGTGGGTCTTGGAATGTGAGCAGGAACTAAAGTGATTTAGATATGGTTGTATGTGGGGTGGGACAGAATGAATTCTGGGTGAGACTAGCAGGGAAAGGAAGCTGCTAAGATCTGAATACTGTAGTTTGTTTTGTACACAGTTTGGTAGTAGCACACTGCTAGGTTTGCTCCTTCTTATGCAGTTTCTGAGATTCATTTGTAATCTTGCAAATGCTACACAACTGCCACACACACCCATTCCTCCTATGCCACAGCCAGCCCATCCATTAGGCAGTGTGAGGCTTCTGCCTCAGGTGGCAGAAGCCCCCCAGGTGGCAGTCCCCCAGGTGCCCTGCCTGTCCCTGCACCTCCACTGGCAATTTCAGGTCAAGGCTGCGTCCATATGGGGTGCAATCTTGTCTGAAATTGGAGCTACCTGGTAGGGTTAGCAGCATATATGGGAGGGTCAGAAATGGCAGCAGTGGTGGCACCAGCAGGGCAGGGTAGCACTTCCCATTTCACCGCAGAATGGGACAATTTATGCAGCTTATACTGAACACATCTATCTGAACTATCTAGCTATTATCTGAAAGGAATTAGGCAAACATAAGTTTGTGTGGATTTCTTTACTTGGGTCATATTCATTGTGAAGATAGTGGCTTTGATCACTGGACAAGCATCAGCTATTTTTGCCTGGCTGGTTCTAACGCTTCTCAAGGAAACCAGTTTCTGGGTTGTGTAAATTGTGTCATTAATGAGTGTGGGACTGGCTGATTTGGGTTGTTCTAGCTACTCATAAGTTACCATGATAGTGACCATAGGGAACAGTAAAAGATAGCTTTCTATTTTTCCCCTGGTTTGTCAGGATGAAACTCAAGTTAAGTTGCCGTAGGTTGCTATAGCTTTTCTCGTAAACACATAAATACCCCTTAAGTCACTGCTGTCAGCTGGAAATGGCAAACAGATTTTGCCATGTAAACAAACAGCTGTCATTGCTACCTTACAGAAAGTAGTATCCTTGGAAAGCCTAGGGACAAAAAAAGTGAAACAAAAGTGCTGAAATGTATACTTACCCTTTTCCCATGGAAAATGAGAAATTTGTAATGACCAGAGAAAATACAAATATGGGCTTCTAACTAAGGGCAGAGTCATTGGAATATAAATAACAGTTCCTCTGAATTTAGCAACTCCGTAGACAACCTTCTGAATCAACAAAACCCTCATTTCAACACCACGACCACAAAGAACAATGAACATTTATGCTGTACTTTTAGAGCAACAGTGGGGAACCACTGGCTTATGGGCCTGTTCTGCCTACCTGGCCTCTCTGTTTGGCCCACCAGACTGTCCCAGCAAACAACACCCACTTGTCACTCATATGACATCACACTCCGCTTACCATGGCTAATTTCTGGTGAATGACAATTGCCATAGTTAGACATGTGAAAGCCTTAGGGAAAAGAAAAACCATTTCTCCATTTTCCAACTACTCCATTCCCCTCAATTTTTACTATTTCTTCCTAAAAATGGGGAAAAAACAAAACAATAACCAGCAAAAAATGGTCTTTCTGCATTTTTTCTGGTCTACCCCCAGGCCTTCATATCTCAAGCTACAGCTAATTTCCATGTTGCCAAACTGGCTGCAAATAATTTCTGATCCTACCAGCCCAGTTTCAGAGATGCAGTCTGAAGTTAGACCTCTCCGAACCATTTTGGTGCATTTTTGATCTCTGGAAGTCGACAAGCATTTGGCAGCAATAGGGTGGCTCACAGTCATTCAGAAAGCTTCAGAAGAAACCAGGAGGAATGGGAAGATCTTGAATCACTTGTTGCTGGCACCACCCCTCTTCCCTGTCAGGAGCCAATGGCAACATGGATCACACCAATGAAGGCATCCTGTCTATTACTTATTTCATCATTGATGGATAAGTATCAAAAATATCTATTTCTGTCCAGTAACTAACATCATTGTAAGGTAAGCAAAGAGGGTTGGTTCCAGCTCGGAAGAACTTAACATTTCAAAAGGCAAGTGAATGAAGGAGGCAATAGAGGAATGAAAGAGACAGGCAAGGGTAAGAAGGAATGAACCATGATGATCAAGAACAATTAGAGAGAACTCTGTGGAATTGTGATCTATCTTCCACTCAGTTGTTTTGAGTTTCAATAGTATAAATGTGTTTGCTTCTAACGAAACACTTACATATAATAATAATACTTTATGAAACAATTATATACACTGAAATAACAGTTGTGAGGTGTGGGAGGAGCAGACCCCCGAAGTCCTCCTATCCTTGCTGCCAATCAGCTGAGGCAAATTAATTCACTGTCAACATTCATCTGTGGCAGGGTTCAGCAACCTTTTTCAGCTGTGGGCCGGTCCACCGTCCCTCAGCCCATGTGGTGGGCCGGACTATATTTTTTGGGGGGAGATGAAAAAATTCCTATGCCCCACAAATAACCCAGTGATGCATTTTAAATAAAAGCACACATTCTACTTATGTAAAAACACCAGGCAGGCCCCACAAATAACCCAGAGATGCATTTTAAATAAAAGGACACATTTTACTCATGTAAAGACAAGCTGATTCCCGGAATATCCGCGGGCCAGATTTAGAAGGCAATTGGGCTGCATCCAGGTCCTGGGCCTTAGTTTGCCTACCCCTGATCTGTGGGGTCAAAAAGGTATTTCTAGCAGCAAGATTCAAGGCAAACCTTTTGTCAGCCCTTCTTTATCACAGCACAAATAACTCAAATGGCTTATCTAAAGTTCTCTTAATGGAATTATCAGGAGTGATTTGAGTGTGCTTTAGACAAGTCAATAAAAACATATGGCGGTCACATGAGGTGGTGCCTCAACTTCTTCTTGAAAATTTAGTCTGGGTAATAGTTTATGATTTATTTGCAGCAGCCCTGCATTGGAGCTAATGAAACAGAAAACCATTTGGAGGTAAATTGTGACATAGAAAAATGTAGCACCTACTTTTCTGCTTCATATATTGCTAAAATACATCTTCACTTTTAGTAAAGTGATACAGAATGGTAATCAATTCAAAAATTCCTCACGGACATTGAAGATGTTACTTAGCTAGATTTGCTTCTTTAAAAATGTCTGGCACCAGTGGGGGAACAGATGTTCTAATGTAGACAAAAGGTTTGAGGATATATTCACATTAGAAATGGATGCCAAAATCCACAGGCTTTCTAATACACTTCGAAAAGGCATGTAGATGATACTACAAGGGCCCACACAGGTGTCAGTACTAGATTATGTCCAAGATGCAGGAGGGACATCAAAGAGGCTCCATGCGCTCTTTGGATTCAGCTACAGAGATCCAAGTCCAGGGCACATAATAGCTTCTTAGAGCTCTGCATTCTCTCTGAGTTCTGAGCAATTATGCTTGGCTCCTCTGACCCCCACACCTTTGGCCATGATCCATTCACATTTGAAGTATGTATGCAAAACCCCTTGCAAATGGATTTCAAAGGTGGTGTTTCTCAGCACTAATCAGCTGATGAGCCCTTAAGGATGTCACTTTGAAGTGCATTTTCATGTGGTTTGTATTGAAACTGCCCGCAAACATACTTCAAAGGTGAGTCCCTTTCAAGTTGTCACCTGATGTCATAATGACAACTGGTGATTGTCAGGGGAGTGCTCCTGCCCAATGTCAAAGTTGGTGGGGGAAGGAAGGATCTGGCCCACCGGCGGGATCCAGCTCCCCATCCCTGGCCTACTTTTTCATCTTTCAGCTAGCCTGCAATGGCTGGTATAAGTGAGCCAATGTTATTGCTGTGCCAAAAAATTCTCCTACGGTTTTTTAGCCATTCTCCATCATCTAATGAGAAAAGAAAGTGCATTTGGAAATGATCAAAGGAGTGAGAAAATGCCATGGGTAGGTTGCAGGATTTTTGCCACCTTATTTTGGAGGTGGCTGAGGGGTATTTGTGAGTGTCCTTTTTTTTCATTCTACAAATCGTCTCACCAATGGTTGTCGCTCTGCAGTCTTCCTGGGTCCCCGTACTTCATTTAAAGGATTGGAGGAGACATCATAAGGTAATGTCTCCCACGGGACTGCTTCTCAGATGAGGAACCATGGGCTGCAGTAATTATAAATAAGTTCTCAAGTGCCCCAAGAACGAGAAAGAAAGCTGGAAACCTCTTTTGCAGAGGAAGGAAGCCATCAAGAAATTGAAGAGCAGATTTTGGCACAGCACTACCCAAAATTGAGTATGCTAGAAGTTTGCTGCTGTCACGTAAAAAGGGTGAGGCAGAGATGGAATGTTATTGCAGAGGTGTGCTTCAGAGCCACAGTGTCTCTCAAGGCACTGTACTGTTTATTTACTGTATAGTTTATTTATTGTATAGTTTATTTATTGTGCAATCCAGTACTCCTAGGTAGGTAAGCAGGTATAGGAGTGTAGCCTGATTTGTCTCCTTTTCTTGTCCTGGGTTGGGTACATAACCTCAAAGGTGTTTCTCTTCAGTAATTATTGTCCAGAGAACATTGAACAAAATATGGAAATTAACACAGGCAACCAAGAATACGTTCTCATTTTATTCTTGCTAGCGAATCCTAAGATCTTAAAAATGCTGCAGAACAGTAATGCTGGCAACAGAGAAAATGGAGGTTGTTCAGCCTGACTGCTGATATGAGAGACTTGTTTTGATAAACCTCAGCGTTATCTTATCAGATCATTTAAATGCCATAGTTTACCTTTATAATTGTTGACATAAAATATGTGGCTAGAAAGAGAATGCATTATAGTTCTTCAAGTGAGATGTTCCTCTCTTTAAAAGGTGAAGATGTAAAGCACAGACATTCATGAATTCTGAAGCAATTACTACAAGGGCTTGTGAGCTTGTTGCCTTGCTAATGTCATCTAAGTAATATAATGACAGGCTCATTAAACAGCCTTCACTGAGAAAACAATGCCTTGAATAATGTTATTTTTCTTTCACTTTCCATGCCTCATATTTGCTCTTGCAATACTTACAAGCACATGCAAGGATCCAGTACAGATGACAACCTTTCTCTCAGGCAAGCTTTTTATACACTTCACCCACACACTAGCTTGAAACACGCTTTTAATGTATATGCAGTCATATTTCTAGAACAGTTGTAATGACATATATCATGTGGACCAACATATGGAAACACCGCAGTATTCATTAATCTGAAGGTGTTTGCTTTGCTTTGATATCTTAAGGGACTGGGGTGTACGGTAGTTTAGCTTGGGAAGCAACTTACTTCAAAATTTCTGTATTGAAAATTGAATTCATAAAATATTGAATGAGCAAAATGAAGATAAAGAATAAATTAAAATGGGGTGATGGGAATGAAAGGAAAACTTCTAGTGTATCTCACTATTATTATTAGGACTCACTACTGATGAAAGATTTTTAGTTGACTAACCATATGGCTTTTAAGTGATTAATTAAGTACTTAATTACACCAACTAGTGGCCCATGAAGCAATTTTATCTTGCTCCTGGCAGCCCTAACAAATTTTAATCAAAGTATGGTTGGGGAAAAATACTCCAGTTTCATTCATAAGAAAACTGATCTCAGAATTTTTGGGAGAGGCATATATAAACATGGTTTGGCTGATGCTTAAAAATAGTTTTGGGTGGTGGTGGAATCAGTTGGTGTTTGTGTGCATGGCAACACATATTTCCAGTCCACAGACCGCTGTCTTGAGTGGGGAGACCTGTGTATTCCCAGTTTAGCTCAAGCAGATCCTGAGAGTTACAGTCCTTGAACTTTATGTGTGACAGCCTCCAGCTGTTGTTGGACTAATTATACCTGACCTTCGGGAGTTGTAGTCCAAAATATCTGGAGGGCTCTTGCAACATACATCTTTTCTGTTTTGGGGGGACTGTGGTCTGGTTGTACAGGCTGATCCATTTGGGGCTATTATTAGACAGTTCTGACTTTGTGTGGTGAGTTCCAACTCTCTTCCAGCTTTGGACCACTCCAATTTTATGAAGGCCAATCAGCAAATTAATTTCTAAAAGGAGAGAAACAGGGACTGAAGCCTGCTCTTGCAAGATATACTGCTTGATCTGGAGCCACATCTACTAATTTCAGATACATGAAGCAAGGCTGTGTTTTCTCACTGGTAGAGGAAAGGCAATCTGTGTTTGCTCAGATGTGCTATCTTCTATGACTTTATATTTTCCAGAGTTCAGCCATGACATTGAGCAAAGCTTCTGGGACAAATTAGCTTTGGTTCTGATTTTTTTCAATTGCAGTAAATTGAAAAGAATCAATAACTCTGAGCTACATGAAGGTGTTTATAAGCAAAGATAGGTTTGCAAGAAGCTTGATTCTCAGAGTGTTGAGCACCTCCTTGTTGCCTTGAAACTCAAGACCTTTAAAAATTAGGTCATTTCTTTAGGTAGCTGATTATGGATAGAGGTGTATAACTTCAGGCTGTCACATTGAATAGGCTGGCCTAAATTTTGAAGGACAGATTGCTAGAAATCTGAAAATATACACATTCTCTTTTCTCCCTCCCTCCTTAGTCTTCCCCTTCATATGTTGTTTTAGAAACCTATAGTTCTACCAATGTAGGAAAGCTGAATGAAAGCCACTGAAGACATCAATTTGGCATATTTATACTTTTTTATTTTTTACTTTGTAGTTATGCCAGTTGGATGGTAAGCTGGTAGAACACAAATGTCGCCCATGGTTCACCTTTCCTAAGTGAACCATTATGGCCAATGCAGTGTAGACTTGTACCTTCTGGGGACTTAATTATCCTCCAAGGCATTTAAAGAAAGTTTACTCTACATATCACGATGAGATCTTTATCATATTATCTGTTTGACAGATAGTTGAGATCGATCCTAGCATGATTGTAGACTGAGATTAAACAGGCTGAGGTATAATCAGCTTTTAAGAAGATTGTTCACATATTTATTGTATGCAGTATTAGAGTATTATTGGAGCAGAGATTTGATCTTACTATAGGTGGGAAATATTTGGTGTAGGAGACCTGATAAAATAAAGTCTCAGTCCAACAGCAACAACCACAGATATACATGGTAGAGTTAGTTGGTTGTCAGTACTGTCTCACGAAACATCTACAGAACCTACAAAGCTGTGGATCAATTTCAGGAGAGATTCCAGAAGAGATTGAAAAAGCCCCAGCAGGTGATAGTTAGACAGTCCACACACTTTCTGGCATATCACTATGAGCATGTAATTGCCATATATACTAGTGCAGTGGTTCCCAAAGTAGGTGGTGAAGGGTTCTTATAGCATCAAGATAACCTCTGAAAACTTGGTGCACATAATACTAATAATCAGGAATATGATCATTAAAGAGCATTTGGCATGTCTGAGGCATGCAGGCACATCCCCAATGTTCATTGTCCCAGTTAGTCAAACTGATACTTGAGAATGTTATCAAAAAACAAGCTTCCTTCTTTCTTGAAATTGTCAGATGTGAGGAATTGTAAAGACAAGTGAGTCTGCTGTTGCTGGAGGAAAAAATTCACAGTGGCAGCTTGAAATCTGAAGGATAAGGGTAGACCATGAAAATGGTTTCAGTGGGCATGATACTATTCTGGCAGAATGAGTATTAACATGGAAATTGATGAGTAAATTCAGGGCTGGGTGAATTCTGTAATTCCTTGCAAGTGCATAAAAAGAAGCACAGAATGTGATCTTGGATGCAGGCTTTAACTTTCTGAAGACTACAGTTTTCATGGTAAAACACATGTGTGTAACCTTTGTGAGTACAAGTATGTGCTTGAAATGCAACCTAGTTACATCTCAGAAGCTGTACCTTCTAAATGCATAATTTTAAAAGACAAACCAGCAAATTAAAGGTAAAGGTAAAGGTAAAGGTACCCCTTACAGTTAGGTCCAGTCGTGGACGACTCTGGGGTTGCGCACTCATCTCACTCTATAGGCCGAGGGAGCCACCATTTGTCTGCAGACAGCTTCTGGGTCATGTAGCCAGCATGACTAAGATGCTTCTGGCGAACCAGAGCAGCACACGGAAACACTGTTTACCTTCCCGCCAGAGCAGTACCTATTTATCTACTTGCACTTTGACGTGCTTCCGAACTGCTAGGTGGACAGGAGCTGGGACTGAACAACAGGAGCTCACCCCGTTACGGGGATTCGAACCGCCGACCTTCTGATCGGCAAGCCTAGGCTCTGTGGTTCAGACCACAGCGCCACCCGTGTCCCTTTAACCAGCAAATTAGATACCATTAGTTCCAGCTCAGTGTTCAGGCATTCTTCAGTCCACCTAAGAAACAGAATAGTACCATATCTGCCCAGGTGTTTTGCAACCCCATACATGATGTTTGAAAGACTACTTTGGATGACCATTTGGTTGATGCTTCTGTTGGATATCATCTATGAGACCACAACACACAGTGCAAGTATTCATTGCAGATGTTTGTGTCTGCTTTTCACAACACTTCATATAGGGCAGCTCCCCATGTGACACTTTCCCCAAGCTTGTACACTGGCAGAAAAGCTTCTGCATGTATGTTGGTGTACACTGGCATGTGTGAAGACCACAGAATGGTCTGTTTTGTAATTTGTGGGAACCTACTGCCAATTACAGCCTTCCAATTAGTGTACACTTGGTAAAACAGACACTTGCCTGAGCATCACATGTGATGGTGCGTGCCTTGTCAAATGTGTCAAGCAGCCTTTAGCTCAAATGCACCCATGCACATCTTGTTCTGGGCTTGGGAGCAGGCGGACAAAAATAAAAGGAAGCATCATGATATGATTTCAGCAGCACAAGGAATGAATGAAAACTAGCAGAGAAGGGGAAATCAGTAAACATACTTTCCACTAGCGTAATTGAGGAATCTGGCAGTTCTGTGTATTTTATTTGTTTATGCATAGCGTAAGACACACACACTTCTTTCTGGTCCAATCAACACACATGGGGGGTTGGACAATAGAGGATTTTGTGGAGGAGCAACCAGCAGCCACTCCCCCAAACAGGATGCTGTCTTGTCACCCTCAACATGTGGCATGGGAGTGCAGCTCTGGCCAGGAAAGAAAACTTGAACAGTGAGATCCACTCTGTTTCCTTGTGGAGGAAAATCTGGAGAGTTGATTGGTTGTTGCTAGACCAGGTTGCAACTGGGCTAGAGAGAGTCAATTGCTGTGCAGAGTACTAGCCTCTCTTGTAAAGAGCCTATGCTGGAATTCCAGTTAGCTAAAGTCACTAACAAATGGGCTCGGACTTAAGGCTGAAATCACTACTAGGATAGTTTTGTAAAGTACCTGAGATGTTGTTTGCATTTCCTATTGGCTGATACTATGGAGACCAAAAAGGAATTACAGGAGCCTCATTCCTGCCTCCTGCTATGCAGAAGACAGATTTGCTGCTTCCACCACTTGGCTGATGTATTTGCAACTCACCCAAATTTACTGGTACCGCCTGTGAGACAGTTCACAGAATCATAGAATTGTAGAGCTGGAAGGGACTCTGAGGGTCATCTAGTCCAACTCCCTGCAATGCAGGAATTGCTCTCCAGCTTTTGCAGCTTTTACATGGAACATGCCAGGCACTCCACCTCACTGACTGCACCCTTGAATTAACTGAGACTAAGAACAAAGAACATAGTCTTTCATTGGTACTTCTAGACCTTGGGAAGCCAGGAGCAGTTTTGGATGTGGGGATAATTTATGATTGCATCCTTGTTACAATTCTCTTGTTGGCGGTGCTACTGTTTGATAACTTTAATGAGTGCTGTTTTTTTAACCATATTTCAGATGTGAAAGGGGGACAGGTCAACACTGCTACTTAGACATCAAAATTGGTTGTACCTGGTTTTCTGGGGGTGGGGAATTGAACTAGAACCATATACAAAAGGAAAATAATCCATGGATGCTGACCCAGAACCCTGGATGTTGACTCAAGGGTAAAATAATAAAATGGTAAAATACAATAAAACATCCCTAAAACAATGCTGGAACCTTAGGGTGAAGGGCAGGTAATAAATAATCACAATCACCATAAAAATAATGTTAAACATAATATAAAAGCAAGGCAAGTAAAAGACATTATACACACACACACACACACACACACACACACACACACACGACAAATTAAGTAAGTTGCACCACATTTATAAAAGCCACACTACATGAGCATATGGTCTAAGGACTTTTCTAGATAAAAACCTGCTGGAGGAATGTCATCACAGATGGGTCTCCCTTGGTAAGGAGTTCCAAAGCCTGGGAGCTGCCACCAAGAAGGCCCTCTCTTGCCTTGAGTTAGTTCCCACCAAACATACGGAAAGATCTTAAAACCTGAGCATGCTTCTATGGGAGAATGTGTTCTTTTAGGACATATGTTTTCTATATATCAAAAGCACTCATAATATATCCCCTCCCTAGTGAATTTTATATGTGCTCTCATTAACCTGTTATGTAAGTTAGCTAATACCATCTGACTAAGTCGTATGATTTTATTTTGTTTGCTTTAAAAAAAGGAAGAAAAAAAAGCTGGAGGAAACCACCCTTTTAAAAAAGAATCTGCCAGTCTAGATGCGAAAGTATTTATTGGGTGTGGGAAATGCCACTAAACAACAAACTAGGGGAAATTGCTCAGGGATTATTTTGATGTCTCACCTGCTTGCCTAAGCAGTTTCTCACCTACTAATATTGCTTTGCTTCATTCAGCCATATCTCTAATGATATAGCAGCAATGTTTATTCAAGTAGCAACTTTTTTCTGATGTTGTGTGGGTGTTAAAAAGTTTCCACCTTTTTAGAAAATCCCCTCTCCTTCCTCACCCCAGCTATAATTTGTATTATAGTAATTATAGTGTCTGAGTTTGTGTGTGTGTATGTGTTTGGAGGGGATATCTGGGTATGTTTCAGGAGACAGGGAATCTCAATTGCACCTTAACACTCATGTGGAATGAAAGAAACTAAATTCAATCCAAAAGGGGGGATGTTTTGTGTTGAAGTGCTCCTCCTGCCCCCAAAGAAGCAACAGAGTGAAAACTGTGTCATGTGAGCAAGGAAGGGGAAGAATGCATTGAAATTGTCTGCCATGGACTATTTTGAAGGAGGGCAAATGATTAGCTATTTTGTAGGGTTTCTTCCCATACACACACGCCTTTGATGTGAACACTTTTGACTTGGAAGTGAAGCTGTTTATGCCAATTGTCACCATGCCCCCTGGATGCCATCCTGTTCCATTTAGTAATACGTACAAAGAAGTTTGTTGTTTGGTTTTAACTGTTGTTTTTATTCCATGACTTCCTAGCTGTTTTATTTTCATGTGTGCTCTTTTATTTGACATATTGTTTGTTAAGTTTATAATGTGGTTCTTTCCCCCTAAGCCAGCTAGAGGTGTTTGTAGAAAGATCTGATACATAGACAGAAACCCCTATCCACCCAGAAAGCTTCCACACATGATTCATATTTGGAAATCTTTCTCTAATGTAATCTATAGATATAGGCTGACATCTTACAGTGTCAGACGGACCGTGGAATTCTGTCCATTCAAAAAGCTGTAATTTTGACCCAAACATTGAAGTGGAACTGTGGTAGAACATTCGGAGCAGCACTAAGTAAAGAATATTCTGTTAACTGTTGAACTTGCATGGAATACCTTTTAAAACAAACAAGAATAAAGGCACTCGGGTGGATATGTGCTTAGCTGAAACCTGGGTACACCCCATAGCAATCATGAACCACATCAGTATATGCCTATACAGTCGTACCTTGGTTTTCGAAGGTACCTGACGAAGTGTGTGTATCTGACGAAGTGTGCATGCACACGAAAGCTCATACCAAGAACTAACTTAGTTGGTCTTTAAGGTGCTACTGGAAAGAAAAAAAATTTTTTTGTTTCGAACACCTTGTGAGTCGAACGTTTTGGCTCCCGAACGCTGCAAACCCGTAAGTGAATGTTCTGGTTTGCGAACTTTTTTGGGAAGCCGAATGTCCGATGTGGCTTCCATGGCTTCCGGTTGAGTGCAGGAAGCTCCTGTAGCCAATCAGAAGTAGCACCTTGGTCTTTGAATGTTTTCGGAAGTCGAACGGACTTCTGGAATGGATTCTGTTCAAGAACCAAGGTACAACTGTATTCAAAATACCCCAATTTGGTTAACTTAAGAGGGGTCTGTCAAATCAGGCCAAAGGCCCAACTAGACATGCACCCAACTAGACCAGATGCCCTGGGGAAGCCCTCAAGTAGAACCGCAGTCCAGCACTCGCCCCACCTAATATTCCCACCAACTGGTATTCAGAGGCATTCTGCTTCCCACAGTGAAAGTATTGTGTATATTGGTGGCGGCAAGGGATATGATTTGATATTGCATGCTTGATCATTCGGCTTTCATGCAATCTCAAGTCCCTCCCAGTTTGCTACAGTTTTGGTTTTCATTTTTTGTTCGGTTTGCCATTCTTCGTCAGCAGTAGCATTCATAATACATTTTGAAATGTTTGAGCCAATTTATGCAACAAGGTGCCCACTTACAAAATTGATTGGGTTGTATAACCTTACTTACATGACTCATATCAGATGTGTATGTATGTGTAATAGTGTGAATAGGCAGAATGCTGCTCTCAGGATTTGTCCTTTCTTCCACCCACCCCCAATCTGCAGTGCAGGTGTGTATTTGTGTGTGTGACACACACCCCCCCCCAATCAAATCACTTATCAAGGATAATTTTGGGCAAAAGGGATATGTGTGTGTGATTCTCTATGTTTTCTGCTTTGGGTTCAATGCAGCACTTGCTATAGCTGTTGGAGGTAGTGTAGACACCTTAGTTCATTAGAGCTAGCTGACTTTAGAAAGGATATTGCTTGTTTAAAATGAAGCTAAGTACTTATCTACGTTTTGGGAAAGGACACTGTAATCCCACGAATGCTTGCAGGATAGCATTCAGTGTGCACTTGCTTCAAAAGCGGAATTAAATAGCAAATTCTGTGATATTTTGTTAGTACTCTTGAAAACTTTATGCACGACTTTAGTGGAGACTTGCACTTTTTGGAAGCTCTGTCCCATCTAGGAAAGAATTGGCAATTTTAACGGATAAGTAGGAGTATTATCTGCTTCTAAAACTGTCTTAGGAGAAGAGAGGAAAGGAGAGGGGTTAAGCTCCTTCTAGCTCTTGTGAAAACCAAACAAATCCTCATCTGTATGCTTTTGGTACATGATGCCTTCGCTTTGGCCTGTACAAAACCCAGCTATCAGAGCCAGTGCAAGGCTGTGCTAAGGCCCTGAGGTGTAGCTTAAAGTTCAACAACCAGGTGGCAATAAGCTCTCCTGACCAGGCAAAGGCAGACATATTTCATAAGGCCTTGCCAGCCACAAGGCCTCATGTTTCCAGCCAATCTTAGCTGGCCAGTGTCGCTCAAGTCTGTTCCATTCTGTACCTGAGGAAGAGTCCTTAGGCGTGAGAACACAGTCTAAGGTACCACTCACACTAGGTCAGGCCAAAAACCACGAGGCTTAAACTCTGGAATCCTTGTGATATATCACACTGTCTGGTGCCCTTCTGTTAAAAACACACACAAATAAATCACACTATTAAGTGAAAGGTAATGAAAACCAAACATCTTGTCACCTAGTAACTTCTTTTGTGCAGCACCTCATAGCACAAAGTTAATTAAAGCGTCTATACGGAGGGTAGGGGGGGAAACGGGAATGTTCCATTTGGTAAATTTAGAAACAGCTGGTTAGTTTTACCCATTACTTTTGTGCAGAACATCAGTTGAGCTCATTCAACTCTCTCTCTCTTTTTTATAAAGCTGTCCTTCCTATGCTACCTGATAGCTACTAATTGCAGCAACTACATTTCTGAATTGCAAATTTTCTGCACTGATAAAAACTTTGATTGCCTGTCAGCTACACATAAGGAGAAGATCACCAGTGCTAAATGAGGTGTTCCACGCTTGGATAATAATGCCTAATGAATTATTCAGAAAAGAATGCTTGAATGAAGCAAACAATTTGAAGGGTTACTAGCAGCCGTAACAGTTCAACAGCCAAAAGAACAAAAGTATCATCCTGAAAATTACACTAATGATTAAAAAATGCGTATTAATTTTACATTTGGAGAAAAAAGAAATGCCAATCTGATTTTAAAGGTTAATCATTATTTTTTCCAGTAATGCTCTAATCTCTGGGAAAAAACCATTTACCAACATTTTGGGATGTATAATATTATGACATAATATATTCATATAATTTCCCCACACATTAAGAGAAAGGGGTAAAAATAAAAAGCCTCATGAGGAAAAGAGAATCTGGAAACCATTGGGTGCACTAATGCATGTTAAAAATGAATGGAAGATGCTCTGGTGTCTTCAGCGGAGCTTGACATATAACTTGGAGAAAGTTCAGCACTGTTGGACTAAATGCTGAGAGCCCAATGGATGTCTTGGTAGTAACCATTTGAAGTATCACACGGCGGATGACCATTCCTCTTGTGTTCTTATCCTTGGAGCAATTTCTGTTTTACCCCAGTGTAAATGAGAATCAGGATTTGGCCACCTTGGTATACTGCCTGAAAATATGTTGTAGCAGGGCTCAGAGGGAACGGCATGAATATAATTAAGAAGGAAATTATATTTATGTGATTAAACACGTTCAGATCACTGCCATAATTAGTCACTCTTTTCAAGGCAGATCCTGAATTTATCTTTTTAAAAAACGTAGGAGCTGCTGATGGTAATGGCATGCTCCTGGCTAGAAATAACAAAATGAGAAGAAGAAAGAAAGAGCCCTCTATAAAGCAGGGGAAGTTCACAAATGTCCAACGCTGACACATTTGCAGCTTTCATAAAACATATATTTCCACCGCCCAAAGTGCTAATTTGTTTTGACAAATGTTTTGGAGTTGCCAAATAACTGAGACAAAAACTCCAATGGAATCTCTAGTCAAATAGTTTAATTAAAAATATGCTTTCAAAAACTGTTCCTCCTCTGTTAATTTCTTTCATTTTTTTTTACATGTCTAAAAAAACCCGTTAAGCTTGAAGTTCTGCAAAATACATCCCCTAAATGATAATTAAATGATAACATTCCTAAGGGCTTGAGGAGGAAGGGCAGAATTTGGAAGTAGCATTTATTAAGCGAAAGCTCACTGCTGAGATTTTACAGCTGGGGAGACTTTTGGTATTAGTCACCAATTAGGGATTTTATTATAAAGATGTTGAATGTCAAGATAACACTTCTTCTATCTGGCAGTGACACTGAATGGTGGGTAGAAGAAATGACTTCAGGAAAGCAGAGCTGACCATCTGCTTAGGTCTGCTCACTCACTGATGATTAATCCTCTCCCTCAAGGACAGTGTCTTCATGTGTTTCCCTTGCTGTCTTTTCGATGTCACAAAGAGAAGCTGATAAGCACATTCAAGTCACAATTAAACACACACACACACACACAACACAAACATTTTAACTGACCAGTCGGCACCGATGATACTATTGGACAGTTTTAGTCATGGTTGTAGCAGTGTATTTAGTGGTGTTGACATGAAGCAAAAGAGGCTGTTTCTTTTCAAACAGGCCTCCTACCTTTTTGCGATGTTTCTCAGGTGACATTTAAGTTCACCTCAGTGCCTGTGTAAACAAGCCATTTGTAAATGGAAGAACGCAGTTCTAGCGGAAGGCCGGGATGCCTGGAAAGAAGGGATCAGCATCCTGAGGGGAAGCAGATCCCAAAGGGATCCCAGACGTATTTGTCTGGGATAGAATATAATTCATCTTGATTTTTTTTTATTAATTACATGCATATCTCATCCTTTCTCCCAAAGGACTTTCTTGTGAAATATTAGAAATGTTTAGGAATTACTTTGTTTTGCTAGCTTTGGGCTAGTCTGTGTATCAGAAAAAGTACCCCCCCCAAAAAAGGGAGATACAGTGTGGTATGCTGGGTACTGACTGGTTATAGCTCTCCAGAGTTTCAGGCAAGAGTCTTCCCCCAGTCCTAAATAGAAACGCAGAGGATTGGACCTCGGACCTTCTGCATGCCAGACAGATGCTTTGCCTCAGCTTCTCCCAGGTTAGCTATGAAATTCAGTGGCTGGCCATGGGCCAATCATTACCTTTCAACACAACTCATCTCCAGTAGGAGTTGGGTGGGGCAGCAGTGCTTACTTAACCTTCTAGCACTGGTGTCACTTCAGTTTTCCAAGAGGGTGAGGGGAAAGGAGAGGCAGTGGTGAGGTCAGCATGGTGCAGACGCACCAGTAGGAGCACTGGATTAGCTCTGCCAGTGTGTTTGCACCATGCTGACCTCAACACTGCTTTGCCCCTCTCTGTCTCGGTAAGCTGCAGTAATGATGTTGGCAGGAGGTCTTTGCTGCATTGTCCTGCTGACTGCTGCAACTGATCTCAGAGGTGTTGTGGGACTACAAAGGGAGATCCCATAAACAACGCCCTCACTCCCCTGGAGGATAGCTATAAGCAGTGCTTTTTTTCTGGGGGTACGCAGGGGTACTCATACTCTTAAACATTTTGTGAATCTTTGTACTTTTGTCCATTCACTGTATTTATTTTTCCCAATTTGAACTATGAAATGATGATTTTCTAGAGTCAAAATGTGAGTACCCGTAAACATTTTTTAAGAAGAAAAGCACTGGCTACAAGTAATAACAACAAAAGATTTTAAAATATTTTGGTAAATACGTTATTATTAGGGCTCTTGCAGTGACTTCTTTTATTACCATTTAAATGTACAACTTCCTAGCCGTGTGCAGTTGGTGCCCTGAGAGCTTTCAGTCTAGAAAAGACAGCAAGGAAGTGTGAGAGATCAGAGATTGACAAATTAATACCAGGAATGAGATAAATAGGGTTTTAATTGTTTATGGGCATTTGGCTTGTGTGGAATGTTTTAATCTAGTTTTAAAAATATATAATAGTCTTTTAGATTTTTTCCCCATGCTGGTTTTAATATATGTGCCTGTTTGTTTGTTTGTTTGCTTGCTTGCCTGAAATATTACAAATTGCCTTGAGTTGCTATGGCAAAAAAGTTTATTGACTAATGAAATTTCAAACAAACAAACAGAGTTAGATAGCAATGAAAGAGAGACAGAAGGTGAGCCTCTTGGGCTTGCTGATCAGAAGGTCAGCAGTTCGAATCCGTGCAACAGAGTGAGCTCCTGTTGCTCTGTCCCAGCTTCTGCCAACCTATCAGTTCAAAAGCATGCAAATGCAAGTACAGTGGTACCTCGGGTTATGAACTTAATTCATTCCAGAAGTCCGTTCTCAACCCAAATCATTCTTAACCCAAGGTGCACATTCCCTAGATAGGCCTCCCGCAGCCCCGGAGGCGGATTGCATTCATATCCCAGGGCAAAGTTCGTTTGTAACGTGAAGCGTTTGTAAGCAGGACTGTTCGTAACCCGAGGTACCACTGTAGATAAATAGGTACCACTGCAGCTGGAAGGTAAATGGCATTTCTGTGCACTCTGGTTTCTGTCACGGTGTCCCATTGCGCCAGAAGCAGTTTAGTCATGCTGGTCACATGACCTGGAAAGCTGTCTGTGGACAAACGCCGGCTCCCTCGGCCTGAAAGTGACATGAGCACCGCACCCGATAGTCACCTTTGACTGGACTTAACCATCCAGGAGTACCTTACCTTTACCTTTTAATCCTTTTTTTAAATAAAAAAAAATACATGTACAGTACAGCCCCCTAAAGAACTCAAGACAACATACATAGTTCTCTTGTTCCAATCCTCATATTACCCTCACAACAATTCTGTTACCGTGGCTCAGTGATAGTAACTGGCCCAAGGTCACCCAGTGAGAATTTGAAGCCAGTCTCTCCATTCCTGAGAGAGTCTCTCCATTCCTGAGAAGCCAGTCTCTCCATTCCTGACATCAACCTCTCCATTCCTGGTCTATGATCTAAAATATACTGGCTCTCAGGCAATGATTAATCCAAGAAACACTTTTCTAAAGGAGGAAGTATGAGGGGCTGCCAATAAAGAGGGTCTGACTGTTCCAGTGAATTTTTCACTTCTGCACATTGAGCTCTAAAGCTTTAAAGCTTCCCCTAGCACAGGCATGTTCAACTGTGATCTACTCCCAGTATAAAAAAACTGGCAGTGATCTACCAAAGGTGGCAACTCAATGGGGGGAGATTTGCTAAGGGTTGTTTAGCTTTTTTTGGGGGGGGGGAGGCCAGAGTTGTTGAGCTTTTTTTGAGTTTTCAGCTTTTTTTGGGGGGGAGGCCAAATGATCACTTCCTATCATCCCTCAATCTAACTGGAGCAATCTACCCGTTGGACATCCCTGCCCTGGCATCATCTGTACTGTTGAAATCCCATTCTAAAGTATTCCTGTTGTATGTACATAGCCTGTCCTTCTGAGTAATTTATACCTCCTTTTATCTCTTGTTTTTGCCCCGATCCTGACTTTTCTTTCTCCACTTACCTAAGGTTGGTTTACCAGTTTGCTGATTTTCACCTTCTGTTGACAACTTCAGAAATTCATAGAAAACCCTATAAAAACTACACTGAGGTAATTGAGCTTAAATGAGCAATTGAATGGAGAGGGCTTTGATTGCTTCTCTTATTCTGTTTTTGCTGTTGTATGTTTAATTTTTTACAAACAAACAAACAAACAAACAGATATCTTCGATGGAGAGGGGCAATCCTACAGGAGTATTTCATAAGAGAAAACAATCTATTTTATCCATGTCAGATGTAAGTGATGACAAATTGTAACAATTATGTATAGAAACAAAATACATCACCCAGTGAAAAAAAATATATAGGAGAGGTTAAATGTTTGGAATGGCAAAGCACTTCATGGAAGCATTTGGATGTAATATGTGTTCAGTGGCTGATTTCTGGCTCTCTCTGGAGTGAAACTGAGGGCTTCCCTGTATCTATACAGGATCAAGTAATAAGGACGAATATCTATCGGAAGCCTATAATGAGGGAAAATATCACAGATAAGTGTAGACTATGTACAAATCCAGGAGAGACCATAAAACATCTACCAGCAGGGTGCCTTACTTTAACTGGCAGACATAATATAGCTGCGGAAATAATGCATCAACAAATAGCATATAAAGCAAAGTCAATCGCAAGGAAATTTATCTTATTGGAAACACAAGCCAGAAATAGCATTGCAGAATGTAAAATACAAAATGCATTGGAATGACATTATCCTCACTGACAGCACTGTCACTCATAATGGGTTAGAAATATTGTCTGCTGATAAACTAGAAACAGTCATTATTTATATCAGTGTAGGGAACCTGTAGGCTTTCCAGATACTGTTAGACCAGGGGTAGGCAACCTAAGGCCTGGGGGCCGGATGCGACCCAATCGCCTTCTAAATCCGGCCCGTGGATGGTCCGGGAATCAACGTGTTTTTACACGAGTAGAATGTGTCCTTTGCATCTCTGGGTTATTTGTGGGGCATAGGAATTCGTTCATTTCCCCACCCCAAATATAGTCAGGCCGTCTGAGGGACGGTAGACCGGCCCACAGCTGAAAAAGGTTGCTGACCCCTGTGTTTGACTATAATTCCCATTGGATATGCTGGCTGGGGCTGATGGGAATTGTAGTTCAATCACATTTCGAGGGCCACAAGTTCCTAACCCCAGATTTACACATATGAGTACTTCTTAAAACCTTGTTGTTGTTGGCACCCATCTGTCTCAAGAGACGATGGAGTGCACCTCTCAGGGTGAAGTCAAGTCACTGGAGAATCACAGCACCTGCTGTGGCTGACAGCTGATAGCTTCTAGGAGCCACTGATAAGAACTTGGTGCAGGGTGGGGACCAAAGCACGACATGTTCACCACCAGAGGTGTTACCCCTCCCCAAACATCCTCAGACATATGTAAAATTAGCTAGTGAAATTGAAGACATGCTCTTTGAAAGTGTTCTGGAAAACCTTAAAGATGAAGAAGTTTGTTGTGGGCAGATCTTTTGAAGATCAGAATGATAACAGCAGCAAAAGCAAAAGTTAAAAGAAAAGAATGGGAGAATGGATGGAAACAAAAATTAATGGGATATAACAAATGTATAAAGAAATTTCAATTAAACCAATTAGGTCATAAAAACAATGAATAACAAATTGGGGGAGGCAGAAATCTGGCTACTATTTTATTTTCTCAGAACGCTTGGGATGTTCACTCTCTGCCCTTGGGCCAGTCATTCTCTCTCAGCTTAGCCTACCTCACAGGGTTGTGGAGAGGATAACATAGGGAGGAGGGAACCCATGAATGACATCTTGGAGGAAAGGTGGAGTGGATATAAACATGACACTGATAAATAAGGAATATTGCTCAAACTAGCCACACCATTCTACTTGCTAGTTACAGAGAATGTTCTTTGAGGTGTGGCTTTCAAGAAAACAGCTCTGTGTATGCTCAGACCGCCCTTCAAGGCAACCCAATACTGAGGCTCCTGGCCAGCCCTCATGGAAAAGGAGCCTTCAGAACAGGGGTTGGAGAAGAGGCAGTCTCCCTATAATTCAAATGTCAGTCACATGGCTTTTCTGCCCAGAGACACATGGAGCGGGGACCTCTGCCATAGCTATACTTTTGGATAAGGGATGGCTGAATGCTAGAGACCTGGCTGGCCAGAGAACAGTAGATTGACAGACATATTTGCTTAGCTTCTCTGAGTTCAAACAGAAGATAAAATGTATGTGGGGCAGGAAAATGTGTGGTTTTCAGATTTTGGAGGCAATCTTTTTTTTTTTTAAAGCTTCACATTATTTTTGGGAGGGCTGTGCCCCATTACTCCTAGAAGAGCTGTCTCCACTGTGCAGTTGTGGTTTGGAAGCCCCAGAGTCAGTTTTATAATTGCCTGGCCCTTTAGGACTAAGATCTATTCCACACACAGAGCTCTTTTGTCAAAGCTTTCTTGGGTCATATTCTATTGCAGTAATTTCATACTTGCCATACCGAGCACAATGTGCATTATTTCACATTTCTGTGTAATAAATGTAATTTGCCATGTGTCAGCTCAATTATGAAGCTGACCTAAGTTGTGATGAATATTTCTTGCCACTCATTCTGTGCTTCACAATTTGGTATCATCAGCAAATCCAGCAAGGGATGCAGTTGCTCCTTGCATTTAGGTAGGAATAAAAGGTAGGAATAACACGAACCTTGTGAATCATTTCTGATTTCTTCCCTTCCAGGACATGAAGGATTAATTTAAGAAGAGGCATAGTTTTTTTGTTTGCATATCAAAATCATCCTCTTTCCCCAATTGCTTTTGATTCATTTTTTGAAACAGCCTGTCATGGAGATTTTTATCAGAGCGTTTCTGGAACTCTAGATAAAAAATGTCATATCCATTGTAATTATCTACTTGATAGCATTTAAGCTCATTAAAAGAGGTCAATTAGTCATTATTGCATTTCCAAAACACACTTGGGCAGCCTTAGGTTAGTTTTTCTGCTCTTTGATATACACAGTGCCTAAAAGGAATTAGAGGGCTTAGTTCTTTTCCAGGAGGAGTTGCCTGCTATTTCCTTCTCACATTAAATCTGAAGCAATCTTTAAGCAAATAGCACAGAGATAAAAGACAGAAGAGGAAAAGAAAGGGGTGGGAAAACCACATACCAAATGGTGTCAAAGTGTAGCCTTGTTGCTAGATTCCTCTTGGCTCATTATGACATCCATGCCACATCTAGTAAAAATAAGAACAGCCCCTTGTTTGTTTGAATATGTTAGAATCAATTTAAATATATGATCACTTTTAGAACTTTTCAGTTCTTAGCCCCAGAGATCAGCTAGGCATAGGATCAGGAGCAGCAGAACCTCAACTGAGCAGTTTGGATGAAAACATGTGCAGAGAGCCATGATACGGTCCATTTTTGTATTTATTTACATTTGTTGACCTTGCTCTCCAGCCTCCCCACAAAGGCTCCTGTTTCCTAGAGCTCCTACAGTGGCTGACAATGACCACTAATAAGATGGTCACTAGTGTCCGCAAGCCTAAATCTAAAAGGCATGATGCAAAAGGAAAATGGTTTGGTAGGGAGGAGGCGGAAAACAAACAAACTTGGGCCCTAGTTCTTAGCTACAAAGTGTGTCCGTGTGTGCGTGCAATCTCCCTACATCTGATCTTTTTCTTGACACTGAATGAGGCCAAGTTGGCCTCCACTCTTGCTCTGACATTTGTCCTGGGAGGCAGGAGGTGCAGCTTCCCAGTGCACTTTGACTCCTTGCCAGTGATAGAGGCTGGAGTGTGCTGCTGTAGATAATGTTGGGTTCAAGGTATGTTGAGCAAATATTTTGAACAATTCTAGGAAGCCTGGATTTCCCTTCAGTTTATTGGCTGACTAACAGCCGGTAACAATTTCCACTGAAAGAAGCACGCATGTATCTGCTTTTTTTGAGGTATGGTACCTCCCAGGACTCTTTCTTCCTCCAGTTAAAAATAGTAATGCATCAGTTGTGGCTACGGCTGAGGAATATTTAAAAGAGGAGAGGGAATAAATGCATCCCCCCCTTTATAAAACTGTCACAAAAAAATCCCCAAACTACTTTTTCAACTTCAGAATCTACTTGGACCCGAGTGGAAGACATACAGTACTTGCAAACACATATATCTCACAACAATTCCACCAGAGGGCAAGCAGACTTGTGTGAAATACATTTTCTTGTGATTTTAAAATTGGAGGGTTAAAAAAAAACAAAAAGCAAAGGACAAAACAGAACCTAGTCAGCCTTCATTTCAAGGCTGTGGTTTGCTGAATTTAAAATGCAATGCATTTAGAGTTGGGGCAATTTGACTAGTTACAAGTGACTGGTGGAATTAGAACTCGCTCCATGCTAGCGGCCAGCACATTCTGAACATCCCTGTGTGAGGCAGTTTGGGCTAACTCTAGGGAACATAATTCACAAATCTCTCTTATTACCAATTTCTGATAACAAGACCCAGTACAATGGAGCTGAGCATAACCCAGAGGACATGGTCCATCTAGGGTTAGCACTTTTTCACTTTGCACCAAACTGACTCATGTGGAACTTCATAACTGACATTGTGCTCCAGATGCAGGGCATCCATGTGATTGCAATGGTGAGAGTGGAGTCTTTGATTCCAACAACAGTATTATGAGTGAGCAAAGATTTAATTCTAATTCTGTTGCTCCAAAAATGGTTATCTTCCAATTTGGATGACATAAAATGGCTGCTGACACTTTGCATGCCTTGCATAAGTTGTTGGTTTTTTAAAAAATAACCCATCTTTGAATAAAATATAATAGAGATAGAATCTAATAGGATCTGGCTCAGGCACAAGGGGGCCAGAGGCCATTTATTCTGTTGGGCCTGGACCTTCCTTTGCCTCTAGTGGTGCAATGTGGTTCCAGCAGAGACACATTAGGTTTGTACAGATGCCTTTTTGGAAGCAAGTGACTCACACACCAGATACTGCTACTACAGCTTAAAAGCAGCAGCATAGAATTGGGCTGTTAGATTCAGAATGACGCGAAGTACGACGATACGTGTAAGGTGTTACCTAGGAATGCAGGCAAAAATAAATAAATCACAGTCAAGTTAATAGGATGTTAAAAGTGAGACAAAAACAGACATGGAGAGAGGAATAAGGTATTCATCTGGAATCACATGCAAGGTAGATGAAAACAAGAAAATGGATATGAAAATTAAATCATAGCTCATGATGCTGTGGACGTGTGAGAAAAACAGCAACTTTGAGGACTAGCCTGACTGTTTTGATAAAAAAAGAGAGACAGGGCAACAAAAGAGGGTTCAATACACTCTAAGAGCATCAAAGGCAGCCAGCAAAGCTGATGGAAAAATGAAATGGTGGCCTTTGGAGGAAGGTGCAGCAGGATGCCTTATTCAGTGCAAGGATGCTGGATTCTGTGAAGCATTGATGTCTGGTTTTAATATGCACCTGGTGTGCAGCGGCAGGGCTGCAAATGCTTCAGATCCAACTTGAAGAACAGAGCATTACTACTTGTTTTCCACAAAATCCCAAGCAACCATGTATTAAACCCATTATTTTAAAAAAAACACTAATTGGTTTTGTATGATGGTCTGACGAACCTTTTGCCCAAATTAGGTGATGCTTTGTGCCTGCAAGGAGCTGAGACTAAAACAGGGAAGGCTTTCTGAGAAGTGAGGGAGGGAGGAGGAAGAGCAGAAAAAGCCATGGACTGATTAAATATATGTTTCCAGAGGATATGTTAATGGGAAACACAAGCAGTCAATCCACAACATCTTTCTGGATGCTCCATCCTTTGCTCTCAGTTGCTTAGCTTATCTATGCAGTCATAGAATGAAGCAGGAAATTGGGCTGCCAAGGCTCAGAAGCCTCAGGACTGTGGAGGTGGAAGTGGAAGTGGAAGGGGAAGTTTAATTTTTGACAGAAAAACAGGAACATAGGAAGCTGCATACAGCTATATGCATGGAAGTTCCCTCCCTTCAGACATTTGCATGATAGCTGTGGGGCTACTCAACATGTGTGCATAGCATTGTGGGCAGGGATAGTCAGCATAGCCTTGCTCCCCTTTCAGACAATGCTCAACAATGTATTATTTCTGTATAACATGAGTTCTTTGGGTGGCTCACGGTAATAAAATGAAATGCAACATTCTGAAATTAAATTGAAAATAAAATGCAACATTCTGAAATTAAATTGCATTCTGAAATTAAATTGCTCCCCTCCCCTAGGAGAAAAATAAAAACAAAATAAGGAAAACATTTGCAGAGGTCTTTAGTCAGTGTCCTGAAGCTCTCCAGCCTGCCTAGCTTCACCACAGGATTGCACTATCAAAGCTACAAAATCAGTATTTTTAAATTTATTATGGAAGGAGAGGAGGAGGAGGAGACTGAGCAATGATGACGGACCTCTAGCATCATCGTTAGAATCTAGTATTGGGACTGTTAAGCCAAGTGCTAAAAACAATGTAATTTCCAAAGTACAGAATTATTTCCAGTTCCTAAGCAACGTCATAATGTACAGGGAGCAGTGCTTTCATTTACCAAGAATACATATGGGCAGTGGGTTGGATTATTAAAGTGATCCCTGCTTCTACTTTGTACCGAAAGGGGCTCTCCCTTTGTAATATTAACTCTAATGTCATGTTCCTAAGAGATCGGGGTCTTAGTTGGCTACATGGATAAAACAGGATCCCTCTTTTAGAAGTTATTCCTTGACATGTGAGAGGCTGAAAGCAGCCATGCAACCATGGGGCAGAGCTAAATGTGTGGTCCCCTCATTCCCTTTGCATCCATGTTATCCCTTGGGCATAAGTAGCACATAAATATGACCATGACGTGCTTCTCCAGCAGATGCAACATCTTGTGCTCACTTGGGACTGTGCTAGAGCAAGACAGAACAACTGGTTTTCAAAAAGTCAGATTAGTGCCTACTATCTACAAGCTAGGTTAAACAGAGCCTTCGAAAGAACTGAATATATTGTAGCCCATAGGTCAGGGGTAGAAGAGGGCCCCCAGATGTTGGTGGGCTCCAACTTCCATCAGCCTTAGTCAGCATGGACAACGGTCAAGGATTATGTGAGTTTTAATCCAATAGTATCTGCAGGGTACTATATTGGCTGCCCCGCTTATAAGTTACCAGGAAGCCCCTGTCCCCCACCCCCCACCCAAGGATGCCAAATCATTCCTCTCTCAAGAGTGATTTAAGTGATGCCATCTAGCTTCTCTTAGCTGAGACTTTGTGGGCTTGTCTCATGCACGTTAAAGACTGGGCACAGCCCAACACAAAGTCCGACTTCAATGGGTTCATTGAATGGCCTCGGTCCAGTATACCTGAAGGAGCGTCTCCACCCCCATCGTTCTGCCCGGACGCTGAGGTCCAGTGCTGAGGGCCTTCTGGTGGTTCCCTCATTGCGAGAAGCAAAGCTACAGGGAACCAGGCAGAGGGCCTTCTCGGTAGTGGCGCCCGCCCTATGGAACGCCCTCCCACGAGATGTCAAAGCGATAAACAACTACCTGACATTCAGAAGACATCTTAAGGGAAGTTTTTAACGTGTGATATTTTAGTGTATTTTTGGTTTCTATGGAAGCCGCCCAGAGTGGCTGGGGAGGCCCAGCCAGATGGGCAGGGTATAAATAATAAATTATTATTATTATTATAAACCCATTTTGGTTTGTGGCTATTGTATGACGCCACGACAGCTTAGCATATCAGTGGTCCAGGATGATGAAAATATAGATGCTTCTTTAACTAACTCACCTGGGGATCAAAAATGCTAAACTACAATCTTTGGCTATCTTTGTGCATATTGCTTGCCAGTAGCATGTGTTGTTAGAGGAAAGCACTATGCAGGTGAAACAGAGGCTCACCTGCCAGGCACCATATGTTTTCCTACACTCAAACCCAAGGGCTTTGTAGTGAATTGAGGCAGATGCTTATCTAACTTTCCACACTCTTCTGAAAAAGAATGTGTGCACACCTTCAAGAGCTCTAGATTGCGAAGGAAGCTATCATCTCCCCTAGACATTTATTAACAATCAAGGGTTTCTAGTTATGCTCCATGTCTGTTTTCACACCAGCTACCTGATGCTCTATGAAGCTATTTTTAAAGCTGACAGTCTAGGATTCCCTTTGCACATACCAACTTTGCGACACTTGAGACTCAGTGAATTGTAAACTTTCACAACAGATTTATATGCTATAGGTTTTAATACCTGCTCGGTGCTTCACGTATATTAAAGAGGACAGTCTTTAGCTGCATTTGACAGAAATTATTCCAGACATGGCCTATTTTTTCATGTGCTAGTCTACTGTACATGATAATTATTGCTTGGCATTTTAAAATGGATTTTTCTTTCTGAATCTGCTTTAGCGTCTCTCAAAATAACATGTAATATTTTAGCATGATGAACAATTGGTTACACTTTCTCTGTGAATTGGCACATGTAGTATTTTTTTGTCTTCACTTATACAGTCTATGGTCAGTTCTGAAATATATTCACAGTGGATTTCTCTGAGCACATGCTCATTGAACAGCCAAGGTATATGCTCAACAATATCACTGAGCAAAGTCCTTGCAGGACTCTTTCGTTTCAATGACAGGTTTTTTATTTGATCACCCCCCCCAATAAATAAGATTTATTAATTATAGAAAGCATTACTTCAAGGAAAGAGGTAGATTAGACCTTCTGTCCCTGGTATGCTAATTTTTAATGTGTGCTGAATATTTAAAGGGGTGCCAGGATACAGATATATGACACCCCCACACCCCCAAAGCTTAAAGTTTTCTAGTGAATTTGTAGAGAAACCAACATTTGCAGATTTCAGTGCCAGCTGCTGGATTTTATTTTATAATAAGGCTGCAGTCCCATTGAACTAGTGAATATGCATAGGACTGTACTATAAACTGATTATATAGGACAGAATTCAGTCTCCGCCAGGTGCAGTTCTTACACATGGAGCAATTGCCACTGGACTCAATGGACCCTTGTTTACTCTCCCACCCAATCACTGCATGAAAACAGTACATCAGGAGGTTTATTTGTGCCTCCCTCAGCAGCATCCAACCCTATGTCTCTGCTTGAGACAAATCACTAAATTCACTTGTATCCAGATGGGATGGAGAGTTTGTAAAGGGCCTTTACTAAGGGTCCAGAGTGCTGCTTGTATGCGCAGCTATGTTGGAGCAGGAGAGGGGGAAAGAGGTGGAAACTAACTGAGCCCTGTAGCAACCCCTCTTTGGAATGTGCCTGTCAATTACAGGCAGTGGCGAAGCTACCTGCTCCGGCACCGGGGGCGGTGTGCATCCCAGAGGGCGTGGCGTGTGCAGGGGGCATGGCAAGCGGTGCATGTCCCGGGTCATGCGTGGCGAGCGGTGAGCATCCCAAGAGTGCGCGGCGAGTGGTGAGCGTACTGGGGGCGGGGCGGCTGTGATGTCACACACATCCTGGGTGGCACCCGGGGCGGACTGCCCCCGCCCCCACCTTCGTCCGTCAGTGATTACAGGCACCATTAATTTCACATGCGTAAGAGTCAACAGAACATAAAAAAGACAAGCAGATTTATGTTAAATATATGGTTTCACTGGGTGGGTGTGTTCCTGTGGCTACAGAAATTGGGCACATTCGAACTTTCTGTTTTGTATGTTAGGTGAATGGATTTCTGCAATCAGAACTCAAAGGTGACTGGCTGGCTAGCAAGACAAATAATTTTTATTACATTTTCAGATTATACATTTAAAAATAAACATCTTTCATTATAACCATACGTTCAATGACTTCCCTTCCCCCCCTTCCAAGTTTCTTTTAATTTACCCACCATTCCTGCATATATTGTATATCCATCTAATTCAGTTCTCCAATCTTACATCCCTTTGCAATATAATACACTGTTGAATTTACCTTAATACTGTGAACATTTTCAACTGTGTACAATTATTTTATACATACTCAGCAAAAATTTCCCACTCCTCTCTGAATACTTGTTCTTCTTGCTCTCTTATTTTACTTGTTAGACCTGCAAACTCTGCATATTCCATCATCTTAAGTTGCCAGTCCTCCTTACTAGGAACCTCCCTCACCTTCCACTTTTGGGCTAACAAGATCTGAGCCGCCTTTGTTGCATACATAGATAAGTTTTTCTGAGACCTCGGTACCTCTGTCTGCACCATTCCTAACAGGAATGCCAGTGAGTTTCTTGGGTGTGTGTGTGTTGTTTTAAACATTTTTTTTCCATTTCATGATATATCATTTCCCAATATTCTTTAACTATTTTTCATGCCCACCACATATGAAAAAATGTTCCTTCTATTTCTTTACCTTTCCAACACAAATCCGATTCCGATTTATTCATTTTAGCTTAAAGAAGGCTTTCTCAACCTGATGCCCTCCCAATGTTTTGGACTATAAATTCCATCAATCCCAGCCAGCATGGCCAACATTCTGGGATGATGGAAGTTGCAGTTCAAAACACTAGGAGGGCACTAGGTTAGAGAAGCTTGGCCAAGGGTCAAGAGCCACATTCATGTGACATAATGTGTACAGGAAACCTCTCTCTCTCTCTCTGTGTGTGTGTGTGTGTGTGTGGAGGAGATGGGGATCATACCTGTTGGCCCTACTCCTAACTTCCATGTAGAAGAAGAAGAAGAAGAATTTGGATTTGATATCCCGCTTTATCACTACCCTAAGGAGTCTCAAAGCGGCTAACATTCTCCTTTCCCTTCCTCCCCCACAACAAGCACTCTGTGAGGTGAGTGGGGCTGAGAGACTTCAAAGAAGTGTGACTGGCCCAAGGTCACCCAGCAGCTGCATGTGGAGGAGCAGGGAATCGAACCCGGTTCCCCAGATTATGAGTCTACCGCTCTTAACCACTACACCACACTGGCTGTATGTAGTTAAAGGTCTGACAGAAGCCTACACACACAGAGCTGAATGTGTATAGGCTCTGTACATGTGACTGAGCATCTTGCAAGGTTCCTGATTGCATGGAGAGAGTCAATATGCTTAGAGCTGCATATGTCTAGGTTCCATTCAGACTTTTCACAGAGTATGCAGAGAGCAGAGGCAGGGTTGGTGGGCTCCATCCTGCCCTTCCTACATGTGTTGTTTGTATCCCTCTGTTGCAGAAACAGGGTTGCCCATCTCTTTCTGTGCCATTTTGTCTCTTTCTCTCTAACGCAGGTGTAGCTAAAAATAACTCAAAAAGCATAGTGATTTACGGTTGAATATCATTGCAGTCTTGAAAAGTAAATAATAGGGATAAGAGAGAAAACAAAAGCTAGGAGCATAATCCTTTAAAGAAATCAATAACTTGCTCTCCACAAAGACAGGCTTTCGACCACAATACCCTCATGGCACTATTTTAAGTACTCCATGCTCCACTCACTTGTTTGCTCACTCAAGTCATTTTGTGTTGATTAAATTTCTATCACTGCTACAGTGGAGCAATAGAGTGTCATTTTTCAAAGGAAGTATGTGATGGAATGGAGCTTAAGTAATGTGTGTGACCAGCTACAAAAGGGGGGGGGGGACAGAGGGGACGGCTGGGCAAATATCTACTTGAATTCCTGCTGTAGTGAACCATGTATAGGCAAACCTGGTAACTAGCCTTGAAAACAGAGCAAAAGAAAAAAAGAATGTATTGTACAGTCTGCCCAAAACTGACAATTCATGTCGCTCATATCGAAAATGGCCTATCACTCAGACTGGTACTGCTGTCTGTCTTTTTGAAGGTTCAAGATTATGGATCAATGGTGAAGCAAAAAGTTATTACTGTTGTGATGCACATCAGAAGTCAAATTCTTCTCTACCCTGGAAAAGTGGGGGGCAGCAGGGGAAGAACTTTCTGCTATGCTGGTGGAATAAAGTTGAGCTGAAACCAGCCACATGCAAACAAGAAATACTGTAATTTAAAGCTATCTACATGTCTAGTATTACAGTGGTGCTTAGCTTTTAGTGGGGTGGTGGGAAGGGCTTGTGTTTATTAATTTTTTACTAGATGAACATTTTATGTATTTTGTATTGTTCTGTTTAAAAAGGAAAAATCTGGTTTTAAATTGCTTTTATTTGTTGCTTTCTATCTTGTCAAGTCACATTTGTTTTGTACAAATTGACTGGGCAATGTTAACAATAAGGACAATATTTTCTTCAGGAGTCTGGTAAAGATGTGCAGCCAAGAATATCACATATCTAAGACAGGAATGTGTTACTTAACACCCCCACACAAATATTATTTCCTCTCTTTTATCCCTGTTCCAACTTTCTTCCCCTTCCTCTGTTGCCTCCCTTGTGTTTAATTCCAGTTGGCAAGCCCATTGACAGGCACCTGTCCTTTTCTTCACCGTGAAGCTGCTTCACCCAATCTGGGGCGCTTCAGATGTTGGTGGACTAGAGCTCCCATCATTCCTGACTGGTTTGGGCTGAGAGAAGTTGGAGTACAACCACATGCAGAGGGACACAGGTTCCTCATCACTGCCATACATAGAAAACATGCACTCCACTGCTGAGCTGGGAAAAGAAATGTGTGAAGGATACCTTTTTATTCATGCTAGAGATTTTATCTGTCTCTCTCTGACATTACCCATTTCTGAGTCACATAACTGGCATGTACGGTATTCTGCAGATGTATCAACAGAGAGAAAGAGAATAATCCATGTCGCCTGGTATTAATCTCTCGCAACTATAGACACTGTGATTGAGTCAAAGCTATCACTTGCCATTTCAATTCTGAATCTGTCACTCTCAGAAAGATGTTTCTGGAACTTTCTTTTCAGGAGGGATGCCTATGATCTGGGCTGGGTGGGCAGGCATGGTTCTATGCTCTGTAGGTCCTCAACAGGGCACTGGTTCATAATGTCTCTCCTGGCCAAAAACTATTCTGTCAGAGTTATGAGTGAAAGAAGAAGCTCTAAAGTCACCATTGATAAATAGGGAATGCTGCTCTCCTTTCTCCCTCTTCTCCCACTGAGAGCTGGCCATGTAGACTTGCTCTGGGTTCCCCATTTACTGAAATGATACCACCAAACAGAAACGACTACTGAGGCTTTCTGCTTTGTAGAACATCTTGACTATGGGGGTCTGAAGATTTCTTCTACTGTCAGGTGAAAAGCTCCTTTTAATTTTCAACTCCTCTCCACTGGCTTACTGCAGGGGTGAGGAACTTCAGACTGGGAGGCCAAATGTGGTCCTCCAGGCCTCTCTATCAGGCCCTTGGGCCTCTCCTCAGGCCCCAACAGGAATTGCCAAAGCCTCTTCCAGTCAGAGCCAGGTTAGGCAGTTCAGGACCCTGGGCAGCTCCCGATGAGTCCTAATGACTGAGCTTTGGAAGACATATTATCAGAAAACGATCAAATTTTTCTGAAGGTTTAAGAAGGTAGCTCGAGTCTTCCCTTCCAGCAGTTCTGCCCCACTGAAACAGCTGTCTGCAGTTCTTGAAGGTTCCATAGCTGAGCATTCACCTGTGGAGAAGGAGAAGCTATTGGGGGGGGCATCTCAGAGGGTGATAATAGAACGAGGTCCTCAGGCCAGAATGGGGTAGAAGGAAGTGCTGAGGGCTCTCCTGTGGCCTGTGAGTCATCTGAATATGATGACATTGGACCTGGATGCTGGAAATAAGGATGAACGTGAGCCACAATACCTCACTGGTGAATGAAGCCCAAATGGTACTCAATTTTCAAAATCAAAAAATAAAATAAAATTTTAAAAATGGTGTTCTTGGTTTGGGTATTATGCAGATTCCCTCTTGGCCAACATGAAGCTTTGTGTGAGGCTCTGCCATCATACGACAAAGCGGTCAAGGCCTATGACCATTTCAGTCTGGAGAAATCTGAAAGAGCATCACTTGAGCACTTCATTCAACATCACACTTCACTTTAGTGACTTTTCAAGGAATGAGTTTATGAAACTGACTGTAGGATTTCACCCTTACTGTGAAATCCTTTTCCCTTTTGTGACACCAACTGGTCTTGAAATGCTGCGAAACTGCTGACAGAAGAGATACCAGAAAACAGTTTTTAAAGTTGCCAAGGGTTTGTGTGTGTGTGTCCAGAGGTGTTATTTTTAGCCTTCCAAACAACTAGAGGTCATGTAGCACTCAGGGAAAAAAATTAGAGAAGACACAGAAGATTTAGTGGTGTTTGAGGAAGTCTCCAGAATGAAAGGTAACATATTTTGGAGTGGGCTGGAGGGGACAGAGCCTGATGGATGGGATGTCAGCCCAGTGGTCATCAGAAGGGGAGAGGGTGCAATCTGCCCTACTGGGAGATATGAATGGAATGAGAAAGATAAATGAAGCACAATGCAGCCACAGCAAGCTGTGACTCCAACTTCAGATGTGCCGTAGTAGTACACAGTCTCATAGATCCCACTGAGTTTTACATTAAAATGAAGTGACAAAATCATCAGGAGAGAAATGAGAATGACCAGCAGAACCCGGAGGAGGAAGAGTTTGAGAAGGGAGTCAAAACTACTAAAGACCTGCCTGGGGTTAGTGCTACTGGACTGCAAATTATGAATAGATACACAGAGAATGGCCTGAGAGGCCAGAGGGAAAGCGTAAGCAAGAAATAAATATGTTTACAGTGTCCACTGTGACTCTCACAATGTAAAGTATACAATGAAGGTGTAATTAAAGAAGCTGCAATTTGAAACTGGCAAAAAAAAACCCCTTAATTAGCCTTTGATGTCTTCATTGTCAGCATCTCCAAAGGTCTCATGGACCAATGCAATTCGAGATTATGAATGTTTTCAGCCATTGCAAAACATGAATGCAATCATGAAATCTAGTTTTGGTCAGTTCTTTTGTTGAATTTAGAATTCTTTTCTGCAAGAAATCTACATAGGAGCAGGTTAGTTACTAAAATCAAGAATATTATGCATACAGATAGAAGGAACATTTCAGAACTTAATCAGTGGAATATTAGGCATGACTAGTTTGAAATTACTCATTAGTACCACAAGGTCCTCAGTTGTTTCTCTTGCTTTTGGACTTCTTCCAAACCACTGGCTGACAGGGAGAATAGAATGCTGGATTAGATGGGCCATTTTATTGTGCTTTTAATTCTGTTGGGAGCAGCAGAATTATTATTAGCCTGAACCAGCAGGGATCTTCTAATGCTCTTATGCATTCACTTTGTGTTTTTTAAGTTGGCTTTTTATGCTTTGATTTTGGAAGCCCTGAAATATTACAGTAAAATATTGGGGAAACAGTGATGCAGATTGTTGTGATGAGCAACACTGAAGCAAAGTGGATGCTGTCTGTTTTGGAAAGAATGGGAAAAACATTATGGAAAGTGTAGAGTTGGGAGGGGTTCTTGTCTTTGACCATCACTTCTTTCCACAGCAACTTTTCTTCTTACATTTTCACTTATAGGCTTCATGGTTTAGTGCCACAACACTCATATCTAGCAGAGTCAATAGAATCGCTGCTTCTCTAAAGACTGGTAACAGATCATAGCTCATGATACCAGCAAACATATGTCCCAATTCAGGGAAAGTGAAGTGCACCTAAGGCTACATTTCTATACCCACTTACTTGGAAGTAAGTCCCATTGAATTTAATGGAACTTAATTCTGGGTTGACATGTATAGAATGGTACTGTAAGCCAGACTGAAAGCAGTGGGACAGGTTATCAGGTACATTTCATGTAACAATAGAAAATGAAAATATAACTTAAATGATTTTCTGATGTCCCCAATCTGTTCATTTCCCATATAAGACAAATGTCTGAAGTTACTCAATTGAATCATGCACTCACTATTCATTTAGAATGATGATACCTTGAGTTATTGATCTTTGTGCTTGCAAGTACATAAGTAATGCACTGGAACATATGAAGTTGCCCTTTGTCATTGCTCCAACCACCCCAATCCTGTCTCTGTTGCTTTCAAGGGTTTCAAAGACTTCTGCTGCAGTCTGGAAACCATAATGCACTGTGCCACTGATACTGGGGATAAATGCATGCAATAGCATCCTGAACAGTAATGATAGGAAAATATAAGGCATAATCTGAGTGATGAAGGAGAGAGGAGATGCAAACATTCTTACTTGGACAAAGGGCAATGAGTATCAGCTCTGACAGGCCTAGATGAATGGGAGAATGCAGAAGGCGATCAACAATCAGCATGGCTATGGTTGGTTTAGATACACAATGAGTAACAGTGCAAAGAGCACAGCAAAGCAGACCCCGATGGCCACAGAGGAAGTCACTGGCAGAGTGGGAAAGGTAACAAAAAGCAAACTTTGAGTTTCTGGTCCATGGTCTCTGATATAGCTCCTTGCCAAGGGTGCAAGGGAGCCTAGGTACGCCTCTGCCTGAGAAGGAGAATGCTAAGCAATTGTCTCCCCTTTCTGCTATGACTAGGACAAGAGGCAATGGTTTTAAAACACTGTGGGTGGGGAGTACCAATGCCAGGTTTAGAGGTGCCCACCTCATTGTCATCAGAATCATACCATGTGAGGAGAGAAGATTTAACTCGCCCCTCCCTAGATGTGAAACCAATTAAAATTCCCTGCCCCAAGACCACAGTTAGCCTTAGAAAAACAGTTCCCACTGGTGCAAATGGAAACTGCCCCCTGCTAAGGCTAACCACAGTCCAGGCTCTTTGCTCTGGATTGCCTTGAAGATGGAAAAGTTAAACCTCCTTTCCTCATGCACTGCGATTCCTATGAATCTGATGCCTTCTTAGAATCTGCTAATCTGGCTACTAGCCATGCAATTGGCATAATATGTAGTTCAGGATGAAATAAACTACTTGTGAAAGTTGAAGACTATTTTTCCTTGGCCATTTTGGTGGTGCTGATTTTAAAAACATAATGTTTACATATATGACATGTATGCAGTATGTGACTGAACTAGGCGATCCACTGAATCATTTCCAAAGCTTTATTTTATCACAGAATGGGATCACCTAAAGCATTTTCCGCAGTCCTTACACTGACTACTCATAATTTGATCCCATTAAACTAAATGGTATTCATGGTATTCGGGCTCTGTGTTGGTTTGAATCAAACCTACATTGGTCTAGGACTCTTAGCAGAAGTATAGGAGCCTTGCACCCCACTCAGAAGGCACTTGGCAGAGAATGCTGTGAAAGGGTGAAAAGCAACTGCTTAAAGATGGGACCCAAAATGTGGGGATTTCAACAAAGCCAGATTCCCTAAGTGGGTAACCCTATTAAACTGCTTTATACCACTGCTTTAGCTTATTCTTTGACACTTACATGCTCATTTAGTCAATTACCCATCTCATTTTCTTCCCCCAAGTTAAGAGAGAAGATATTGTCAGATAGCAGCACTATGGGAATGTTCTCAAAATGCCAACGTTTTTGTTATACTTTGCAGAACACAAAAAAAAAATAAAAAATGTACTTGGCATGATTTTCATCATGGTGATTCTTCTGGGTTCTCAAATATTATGGTCTATGGGAAAAAAATCTGGATTCATGCTTGCTTCTGCTCTCCATTCTGCCAGTCATAGCTGAATCACGAGTCGAGCAGGCTGCAGATACAGTAGGAGGCCTTGCTGAATAAAATACACACCACAGCTGTACCTGGCCTTGTCAGAGAGCCAACTTGCTTTACACCAGTCTGTTCTCCTCTGTTTCCTGGTCATAGTCCATCTGTTTCAAATTCGCAAAATGCTGAAGAACACAAATATCCCAACCTATTATGGGCACCATGCTTCAATTAAATTCCGATTGTGGAGCTGTGCTTAACAGAGTAACACTAGTAATGCATCTCCTTCAAATTTGTCAATAAAATAGATGCCAGCCCATGGATTCTTCTGTACCATTTGGAGCCTTTACATAAGGAAAGCTTGCACATAAGGTGCACCTGTCCAGCAGACCTCCACCGGCCAAGCTGGGGGTGGTGGGGAGGAACAGAGAGTACTAGGTTATGAAGACAGATTAGCAAAGAAGCCACATAGAGAGCAGGATACCATGGTGGGAATACTTAAAAGTAAAATAAACTAGACACATTAATCTGCCAGGAAGTAAAGTGCTTTTAGTTTTCAATTTAATTTAGCAGGAACTGATAGAGAAATAACGTGCCTCATTTAAAAAAAAAAAAGGTTTACCTTGTACATTGATATATATTTTTCCATTGGAGGTGAAACGCTCAACTTTACAAGGTCAGTTTGATAAGATTAAAAAATTAGAAGAATTTAGCAGGCTGTCCATAGCTGATTTAATAGGAACAGACTAAAGTTGAAAACGTAGGTGAGGGATATAGCCCCAGGATATTTGCTGAGGCTACATACAGTTTCCAGGATTAAACTAACTGTCCTCTGAATGTCAGAACTGCTCTTTTCATACGTTCTTGGCTGAAAGTAGGTCTAGCTGCGGTCCAGAGAAATGTCCTTTTCATAGGCTGCTATTGGTATTTCAGAGCATCTATAATCAGAGTTTAATACAAGGTGGCATAATCCAATATTACAATCCAGGGAACATTAAACATACTTAAATCCCATTGAAATCAGTGGGAATTAAGTGCTCAACTGTGCTTTCCTAAATGGGATTTAGGTCTGTTTACATGTTACATTAGTAACATGCAGACCAGTTGAAACAGCTCACCCCTTGGACCAACAATTTCTATGCAGAGTCACCACCCCACCCCCACCCTCATGTTACCATTATTCTGGATATCTTCTACATGCATAATAGACCACTTTGCACAGTAAAGAGGCATGGCAAATGAAGAACAAACAAGCAAATGGCTCTACAAAGATGGTCACTCCAGTGTTAGAATAGTGGTGATGAGGGCTACGGCACCTAAGTGTTCCCTGACTGTTTTTACTGAGGAAATGTTTCCCGTTACTCTTTCTAACCAATCTATACATAAACACTCAGGGCTCTATGCTTCTTAGAGCAGCCTTCCCCAGCCTTGAGTCCCCATATCTTTTTAGAGTACAACTCCCATAATCCTTCATCATGGGCCATACTGGCTGAGGATCATGGGGGCTGTAGTCCATTTCCAATTAACTTGTCATTTATTGTCATTTTTTTTATTTTTCAGTGAGCTAGGACTTTTTGTTGAAAATGTTTAGGCTTGTTGGGAATTTCCCAATACACAGGTTTATTTGGGTGTAGGCTGTGCAGCTTCCGTAGACCCAGGGATTTGCTTGCAGCTGTACAACTCTTCTGGTCATGCTGGTAAGTTTCCCAGACTTGTTCCTTTAGGATTTGGTTGGTGACTCCAGGACTCATTTGAACATTAATGGTATAGGACAGTGCTCCATGTGACCTTGCTACACCAGAGACCTAAGGGTGATGAGACAGGCTGGATGAGTGGCGAAAGACATGCTGCAAAGCTGGCTGAACATGAGAGAACATAATCATGACAACTGACTGCATTCACCCTAGTAAAAATGTTCATGGCAACGTCCCCCAATCATGAGCCTTCCTGATGTTTTGGGCTATAACTTGCACCAGCCCCAGCCTGCATGGCCAGGCTTACTGGGAATGATGGGAGTTGTAGTCCAAAATATATGGAGGGCACCAGGTTGAGGAAGGCTGGTTTAGGGATTGCAGCCTTAATTATTTGCTTAATTGCTTACATTTGACTGGCTAGGTTTTGGCTTTTTCCTCAGTTAATGCAGCATAAACAAGCCCAGCAAATTATCAACTAAAGCGATTGATTAACTAGTCGATGTAGGATGTTCTCTGAATCTTGCACTTCTCTGTTGTATCAATATATCCGAGATTGCTGTGTGCTGGCCTTGGATCTATTATTTAACAAGAGCCACAATCTTGCAAAATGTCAGGCACACCTCACTCTGTGTGCTGGACTGTAGACAAGATGCTTAACTTCTCACACAACAAACTGATGGATAAATGATGGGGTGTGTACCACTGTATTACCTCTTGTAACACAGTCCTATGCATGCTTATTCAAGAGTAAGCCCCATTGTGTTTGATGGCTCTTAACTCCCAAGTAAGCATGCAAGGACAATCAGGTCTATTTCTCTGTGTCAGCTGAATCACGCGAAGCTGCAGAAATGCCGGATTGATGCCTAGGATCAGTAGATGAGGGCCAGTAAACAGATTCAATCCCAACAAAATAGAGGTGCCCTGGATAGATGGTTCTGTGATTCAGGGAGATTGTATTCAGCCATTTGAACAGGGTTGCACTCCCCCTGTAAGTTTTTTTGCAGCTTCAAGGTTCTCCTGGATCCATCGCCGTCACCAGAAGCTCCAGTAGCCTTAGTGTAGGCTGGCCCTGCCATGCAGCAGGATGAAGCAACCATAATGGGAGTGGGGGAGCAAGTGTTTCTGAGCAGTGCAGCAAGAGATGTGTTTCTGAATAGTGCAGCAAGACTTCTAAGTGCTGGCACAGGAGAGTGCCTGTGGGGGATACCATTTGGGCTTCATGTCAGGCACTAAAATGTCCAGGGCTACCACTCCCTTAGCGGCATGCAGTACTGTTTGTTTCCTACAGATGGCTAACTAGTTGTGACTTCTCCTCTCCCCTGGTCATCCATGCTCTGGTAGCTTCCTGTTTGGATTACTGAAATGCATTATACATGGGGCAGCCCTTGAAGATGGTTCAGAAGCTACCATTTGTGCAGAACACAGCTGTGAATCAGTGGTGTGTGGTCAGTGGACTAGGGGGACTAGGCTAGTCCCCTAAATGTTCCCCGGCACTGCCTTCTCAAAGCCCGGGAAGTTTCTGACTGACTTAGGTAGGGAGGTGCAGTGCTCATGCGTGTGACATCAGGACGTCATGTGTGCGATGTTGGCCCCCCAATCACCTTCGCAAGATGGCACCTCTGGCCCTAACTGTTTCCCTATGAAAAATTTCCAGGGACTTCCAAGAGAGCACCACTGGTTTCCTGTATGCTTGTGATCCCAATTCGAAATGCTAATGTCTCTGGTTAAAGCTCAAAATGGCTTGGGGCCCAAGCACCTCCTGGATTACCTTCTCCCAAACCAATGTCTCAATGCTCTTAAGTCACCTGCTCAGGCTTTTCATGGCGTGCAAACCTCATCAGATGTGGATGAGAGGGGAACTTTTCACTGGAAGCTGCACTGCTTCATCACAGGAGCGGCTGGTGTGGAAGGACAGCACCATGGACCTGGCCTGTTGGCACTGGCATCACTGCCAGTTACTGGGATGGGGCAGCAGTAAGGGAAGTACAGGTACACCAGCAAGTGTGCCGGACTGGAGTGTGTGTGTATTGTCCTGCTGGAGATTGAACCTGTGACATCCTGTATGTGCTCTACGCCCGAGCCATGCGCTCCCTAAGGAGGTTTGTCTGGCACCTGCACAGCTTTCTTCTAAACATAGTTGATTTATTCTTATTTTGGTGACAGGTATGTGCCATAATCAGAACAGTTGCATGATTTAGCCTGTATTCTTTGTAAGTCAGGCACGGGGAACCCTCTTCAGCTTGAGGCTGACATTCGCTTCTGGACAACCTTTGGGTGTATGTGTGTCACATGCCAGCTGTAGGCGGGGCCAGAGGCAAAAGTGAGCAGAGCCACAAATGTAAATTTAACTTGTGTGCAGTAAGGCTCCCCCCCCCACACACACACTAACACATCTCTCCTAATTCTCCATCCGGGCAAGCAGGAAACAGGATCAGAATTCAAGGATACATTCCAGCCACCCAAAAACATTTAAAAAGGGTGCAGAGTCTTGGTATTGTCACTCAGAAGCGTGCGTAGCTCAGGGAAAATCCCAAGAGCCAGACAGAGCGGCCAGGAGACCTGAGGTTTTCTTAACCCTTTGTAAAATCTGGCATGACTTCTATTTTCTTGGTGGTTTTGAGCATTACGTCTATTATGTGTATGACGATGAAGATGATTGAGCCAGAGGTTTTGCTCTCTTTTCCACTCAGTTTTCATTTTACTTTGGGGCGAATGTCATACCCCCTAAGCATAAATGGAATGGGAATAAAGAGGACTTTTTACTACCATGTTGGTTATAATTATACACACCATTTTCTCCGAGTTGCTATGAAGGTTCCTTAACAAGGTTTGATAGTTCATTTTGAAAATTTCAAAATGGAACAGAAGGTTCTATTGAAGTGCAAAGTAGTATCAATAACAGGTTTATATTAAAATTATTAGCCAACGCTATGAGTTTTGGTGTGGAGATATGAAATTGCAAGATGGTGCTAAAAATATCATTACAATGCCTCTGTATTTTACTGCTGGCACTTTGCCTCGCATACTAATGTGCGCATATTCTCATGCGTAAGCTGTACTAACTGTCCTCCTTCCTTGTTTCTATTTATTTTGGGAACAGCATATGTTTACTAAATCGATTGCAAAGTGTTAATGATCATTTCGCAGAATACTTACTATTATGGATTCAAAATTACTTTCACATGAATCGAGACAAATGAAAAAAAAAAGTTATGTGATCATAAATTGCTTTAAAGAGCTCCAGACTTTCAAATGCTGCTTAGTTTGAAGATGGGTGGGAGAGATAATAACTAGATTTTTTAACCCTTTAGCAGAGAACACCACCATTCTGAAATCTTGTGAGGCATCTACATATTATGGAAGTTGAACAGACACTGAGATAGGCTTGCCATTAAATAATAATGAATGCCAGATTGTTCCTCCCTCAAAAAAAGTTGATGATGCACACTAACAATGAATAATACCAACATTGTTTATGCATTTTAGAAGTTCATTGGATTCAGTGGGACTTATTCTGAGTAGACTTGGTTAGGGTTGTACTGTTGGAGTTTTATAGCAAATTCATTGGCTGGTTAAATACTTTAGACATTATACAGACTGGGGCCCAAAATTACAGAATTTTTTTTGGGGGGTGGGGGATTTCCTGACCATAAAGGTAAAGGTAAAGGTACCCCTGCCCGTACGGGCCAGTCGTGTCCGACTCGAGGGTTGTGCGCTCATCTCACTTAAGAGGCCGGGAGCCAGCGCTGTCCGAAGACACTTCCGGGTCACGTGGCCAGCATGACGAAGCTGCTCTGGCGAGTCAGCACCAGCGCAGCACACGGAAACCCCGTTTACCTTCCTGCTATAAAGCGGTACCTATTTATCTACTTGCACTTAGGGGTGTTTTCGAACTGCTAGGTGGGCAGGAGCTGGGACCGAAGACGGGAGCTCACCCCGCCGCGGGGATTTGAACCGCCGACCATACGATCGGCAAGTCCTAGGCACTGAGGTTTTACCCACAGCGCCACCCGCGTCCCCTGACCATAACTCTTAAAAAATGGTGAGGCACTGCATTTTGATGTTTGATCCTTTTCTTGCACCATTTTCTTGTGCTACCCTCCTCCAAACTGCTATTAGCCCCACAATGTCTATGATGGGATTATTATTGTATTCATTTATATCACTCCTTTCCCCCAGACTAGGGCTCAAGGCAGCTAGCAGTTCACATAGAAAAAATAGTAATTAAACAGTAAAAGAATTAAAACCATTTAAAAAGATATATTAAAAGTCCACCCAAAAACCTATGGTAGCTATGTGATATCTGTATTAAATCTCTGCTATAGAACTCATAGCATCAGGGATGAGGGAAGAAAATTTTTTTCTGGTTTTGACAGGGGCTAATGGCTAAGCATCCCCCCCTCCCCGGTCCAGTGCCATTGCTATGATCAGAATCAAAGCTCCACGCAGGGCTTTAAAGTAAAAAGGAAGTAAGGAGAGCTGATTGTGACTTGGCCCAAGTTAATCTTTTTTAAGTCCCACTGTTAAAATGCAGTGAGGTCTTTCCCCCGTGCTGTGCTTCAAGTCACACTTACACACACAAGAGCAGGGATGGGCAAGGATGTTGTTACCTAATGCAGGGATGTCTATACCTCCTTACTTTCCTTGCTCCTGCAACCCCCAACCCAAACTCCTATTTATGAAGCTGTCTACTGCACATGTGCTGCTTTCTGAGCATCACAATGGCTGTCTCAAATGTACACAACTCTGCTTAACTGCAAAATGAATGTGGCTTAAGTTTTCCTTTTGGACTGTAGCCAGTTTAAGGGAAACCAACAACGTTTCTCAAGAAACTATAGGAAAGCTCTGCATCATGGGTAACGTTGTGTGTACACAGATTAAAAAATGTGTACACAGCCTGCAAGTCCAGCACTTAAACTTGATTGTGTCCCTCATTTTCTAGATTTCTGATCAGCAGCTTCAATTATTTTTTCAGCACAGCAATTTCTGTCAGAGAAACACAGCCTAATGCAGATTAGGTACGTAATTTCCTAACCCGTGCGCCTTTTGAGGACAGTCATTTATCACTCTAGTTTTTGTGCCATACACCACCAAACAGAATGAAAACCCTGGGCTGGTTCATTTATTGCCAAGCATCTAAATGCAAACGTTTCTGTTCCAGGAGAATTGTGCTTAAAACTTCAGTGTGCGGTTGAAGGGGAAACATTGTTCTTTTGCAAAGCAGCTGGTTGGTCCGTTGAAATGTGGGTGCTGTTTGGATTATGATTGGATGAATATCATGGGCAGCTATTGGACTGTGCCCTTAATAAGATTATGACAGAACTGCCCTTTGCCATGCCCATACCTCATGACCTTTGCTTCATGGTAAATCTTCTGCTGTGCATGCAGAAGGCCCCAGGTTCAGGGTATATAGAATACAGTATATCCCTATGGATATATCATAGGGATAAGTTGAAACAGTGGTTGAGTTTCACAAAATGTATTTGACCCTCCTGTGGAAAAAAAATTCCATGGCGATTTGGGAGAGGGAGACGGTTGACGTGGAAGAAAATGTTTGCAAACATCAGAATGAGGGCAGGAAGCAGTGCCATCACTATGTTATGGCTTCATGACAGCACCACAAACTAAACCTGATTGGTTATGCAGAGAATGATGGCAATGCTTCCTACCATTGCTCTGATTTGGATTCATGGCATTGTTGCACAGATCTGATTAACTATATGTAATTATTACTATGTGAGCCTTCACAGCCAGGATTGCCGGGTTTGATTTTTTAAGTTAAAGAACTGGCATGGAAGCAACTGTGAACAAGTGGTGAACCATACATGAAGCAAAAGTGAAATATTAATCTCTCTGAAAATTTTACATAGTGTTTTTGTGCATAAAAATTCAGTGCAGCCTTGGGTATATTCCATGTTAAACTGGAGTGGGGAGGCCATATGGTAGGGAAGAGAGTCTGTCCCCTGCCCTCCTCAAATGGCAGCCCAGTGAAAATTGTCTGCCTTCTTAAGCCTATACAGTACCTTGGCAAGTAGCAATACTAATAGTTCTGCCTAGCTAATTTCTAACAATGCAAAACACTGTCCACATCTTCTCTTACTGTGAGGAATGGTAATCAGGTCAAGCACCACTAGCTATGAGAATAGTGAACGGTAGAAAATGGCTTTTCAGCACTAAGTAACAGTGTCATAGGCTGCCCAAGGTAAATAACATGTTCATTATTCAGGATCTCATTCTTCATATGTATAGGAAAAATTGATACGCGGTCAAACCGCAAGCTTTGGAGCTTTTAACAGTTAATGAATGCCACGTGCGGCCTCTGATCAGTATCTGATCTATTATCATAAAAGGCTTCCCAAAATGAAATTCAGTGTGGTAATATAAAGGGCTAATTTAGAATGAAAGATGTGTGTGGAAGGTCCATTGCTATTACAATTATACGACGACAACTCGCTTAAATGGTTAGAAGGCTTCAGAGAAATTGTTCTTTCTGTACAGAACACCCATCTATATTACTAGTAGTACTATTATTACACTGATGGACAACAAAATAGTTAAATTACTAAATCTGGGATCATAAATAACAAGATGAATATTTCTTATAAAATGCAACAGAGGAATATACATTTGTGTATTTTTTATTTTTGCTTTTTAATTGCATATATATGCATAATAAGGTACCCAAAAGGAAATGGTTGTGCCCTATTTACCCCTCATGGGGGTTTGAAATACAATGGTGTTTTTTTAAAAATAAAATCAGAACTCAAAGCACCACTTCTCTTTTATTGAGATAGATAGATAAGTAGATAGCTAGCTAGCTAGCTAGATATACGAAGCAACAGCAAAGGGAAAGAAAAACAAAAACAAAATTCTCCTGTTTCTACACAACAGAAATGGCCAAACTTATTTATAACCATTATTCTATTCTGCCTGCCATTCCAATAGTTTAAAACATTTCCAATTTCTCTCAATATTAACACTGTGCATACCTTGTCATGTCCGCTTACGGTAGTTCTTGTGGGTTTATCAATGCAACTAGATCCCACACTTTAAGATACCATACTCTCAGCCTCAGAATTTGAGGGATTTCCCAATATCTACTGCACATAATTCTGGCAACCACAGTTGGAAGGAAATAAGACTTCTTTTTCTCTATAAACTTTACCTTTTAGAAAGGTTAATAAAAAACACATCAGGATTCAGCATTAACCTGTCTCCTAAGGAACCACTAATAACCTTGAGTATATTATTCCCTACCCTGGCACAAAACCACCATCAGTGGAGGAAATCACCTTTTATTCTTCCACATTTCCAGTAAATACTTGAATTTAGCTGGTGTATAATCTTAAAGTATTTTTTAAACAACAATTTATTCACCTTTGTCCAAAGGTTGGGCTATTGTTCCATCATGATAAGGATGGGAAATGGCTGCCCACCTGTTCACATATCCTGGATTTAAAAGCACTTTTCTATTTTTTTATTTTTTATTTTTTTTTGAGAAATTAAAAGATAAAGTGCGAGACTGGCTACATTATTATCAAATAAGAGAGGCCTACAATTTGGATAAAAAAAATTGGCTTCCAGTTGGAAAAATCAAAATTGGAAACAGAACTGTTAGATCCCAAAACTAAGATACTTTCAAGAATGTATAACTTGCTGTTAAAATGGAATACACAGGATGAAACGGTTAAATCTGCTATGATTAAATGGGCACAAGATGTTGGACATAACATTAGGGAACAGTTGTGGACCACTGGTATGAAATTTACGGCATGTAATGCCTTAAGAGAGAATATTATGAAAATGATATACAGGTGGTACATGACACCAGTCAAGCTTACAAAAATATATCATCTGCCCGATAATAAATGTTGGAAATGTAAAGAAAATGAAGGTACATTCTTTCACCTTTGGTGGACGTGCCCAAAGATTAAGGCTTTCTGGGAGATGATCTATAATGAAATGAAAAAGGTATTTAAATATACCTTTCTGAAGAAACCAGAGGCCTTTCTCCTGGGCATAGTCGGCCAATTGGTGCCAAAGAAGGATAGAACTTTCTTCATGTATGCAACAACAGCAGCAAGAATACTTATTGCAAAGTATTGGAAGACACAAGATTTACCCACCCTGGAAGAGTGGCAGATGAAGGTAATGGACTATATGGAATTGGCGGAAATGACTGGCAGAATCCGAGACCTGAGAGAAGAGTTGGTGGAAGAAGATTGGAAGAAATTTAAAGACTATCTGCAGAAATACTGTAAAATCAATGAATGTTAAAATGATGTTGGATTGAAAATAAGTGGCATTAGCAACAAAGTTAATAAGAATATGCAAAAATGAATTGATAATGGATGAAAATATAGAGTTAAAAAATGTTAAGATATAGAGTTAAGATAAATGAAAGAGGGTAAGGATTTGCTGACTTGATTATGTAAATGGGAATACAAAAAGGGGAGGTGTGAGGAGGTCAAAGAAACAAGCAAAGGAGTTTAAAGTTATGAAAAACGGATTTGTTTTTAAATTTTTCTTATTTTTTTTTGGTCTTTTGTATGTTGTATTTTTTATTTTTATTTTTTCTTTCATGTATTTTTGTATTCATGCTTTTGTAAAACTTTAATAAATAGTTCTTAAAAAAATAAAATAAAAGCACTTTTCTAACTAATAAAAACGAGTGCATGTGTGTATAGATGTGCAGTGGTTTTTGTTTCCACTTAAACTGGATATTACTGCTATTGGTTCAGTCAAAGATAGCAGATATGTGCCTGCCACCGTGGATTCCCTGCCTGTCTGATCAATTGCTAACTAAAAATTGCAGACCTGGCTGTACTGACCCACTTTCACTTTGCCTCCATGCAGCATAGCACAGCTGTGATGAGAAAGGAGGAAGGTAGGCTGGCAATGTTCCCTTATGTAATGATCCTCAGAGTAGTCCTTGATCTTTTGAAGTGTCAGAGCTATTGCCTCCATGCACGGAACAAAAAAAATTAAAAAAAATGAGATGGATCTTCCTCTCTTTCCAAGTCAAAGCATGATGTCAATAACACCTCCTCCCATATAGCTGGATCAGGGCCCCCACAAAACTTTGTGTCATAGTGTCACACTGTTGTTTCTGTACCTTATTTTTCATTTTTCCTATATCACTATATTACTCTGGGCTTTGCAGAATGTGAGACTGTATAAAATATTGCCTGCAGAGCACTGAAGAACTCAGGATCACTTTGTTAAAGCATAGAATGACTTTTTTTAAAACAAACAAACAAACATCATTTAAGTTATAGGGAAAGAGACACCCTACATTGCTTTGCTTTAATAACACCAACTCTGCAGGGCAGTATTCTAAATAGCCTCAAGTTGTAAAGCAAGAAATACAGATTGCTTGGCTACCTCTTGTTTTAAGGCAAGAGATAAATCCCTGCTGCTCTCCTCATCAATATGAAATTAATGTTGATTATGGAGGAAAGTAGATTCCTTTTACTTACGCCACAAAAAGCTCCAGTACTTATTTGTCTGACAAGTTTAATCCACTGTGGGGGGGCTTCTGTGCCTGAAAATTTCATCCGCTTTGGTCAACGGTGGGAAAAAAGGCTATAGTCATTTCTAGATTCCCCATTATAATTTATAGGGATCTGTAAACCTTCATGTTACTCACAGCAGCTCGGAGTACGGTGCAGATGAAAGTGGAAAGAACATAGAGTGACTCAGAAGCAGACCAGAATTCTCTCCACAGTGGCAGGCACATATCTGCTACCTTTGATTGAACCAATAACATTATATTTGTCCTTGTGTTTCAGCGTCTCTTCTCACTGATGTCCATTCCTGGCCTCACATAGATTGTTAGGTAGCCACTTACTGACTACTAGAGACAGAGTGACTTGCTCAAGCCCAACCAGTGAGGTGGGTATACCCAGAAGCAAGTCCAGCATCCTATCTAAAATCATTACCACAGAATGTAGGCTCTGGAATGAGTGTAAAACACTAACCCACCAATAATACACAAGCTTTGATGTCCTTGAGTGCCATGAAGAATTCAACACCTTAAGGTGCAGGGGGTGAAGAGAAAAGAAGGGGACAGAGAGGATTTGGAGTATTACGTCTCAAGCATTTTCATTGGCTTATATCCAATGGTGGTGTTGTGCACAATGCTCTTTAAGTCACACAAGATCCTCCCTCTTTCCCCCTATCTTTTATCCTATCCACTGCAGCCCCTTCCCTGGTCTACATCTCTAAAATGTATCGTACAAATCAGGGGTCCCACCTCACATACAGAGAAATATTTTTTCACACTCAAAATCCAAAAGCTTCTCTCTGTTCCCTCTATGTTATCTTTACTTTCTATTCTTTCTCCATCCTACTTCAGTTCCTTGCTAATTTTCTTAAATTGTGTACAGGTCTTTATGCTTGGGAGCATTTAGTATAGGCTGATTCAGGGAAAGAGAGGAGAAAATTATTTGAACTATATCCTGCCCCACAATATAATTTGTGTTTCATGCTTTAATGAAAATAAAAAAAAATGTGATTGGTAATTTAAAGAAACATGGGGGCATGAGGACCATGCTGACACTTCAGCATCTTGACTCACAATTATCTCATGAGGTATACATCATGCTTGGTTTTCAAATAAACAGATCTATTTTGCAAATGTTTGCATTGGGGATCCAGTAATTTGCATACCTCAGGAACTGAGTTGCCCCATAGCAGACTACTGCTTTTGACATTATCTTGTAAACTCTGCCTCATGATGTGATTGAAAGAGAGGAATGGAGAGCACAGAATGAAACATCAATTAATTATCTTCAGAAATTATTCCTGATTCTCATTGATCCCCTGTTCCTCGTGTTTAGCGGTACTAAATTGCTAAATTAGATTGAGCCAAATATATTAAAAGGCACTTTACCTGGGCAAATAAATAGCAGCTTTGACTGTAAAAATTGTTTCCTTGTGCAAAAAAACTGCTTCTCAACCTGAATCAATACAGAAGTCTGTCTCTAAATGCTAGTTATCTAGCCTTTTTTTTAGTACTACAAATGTTTGTTGACCCAAATTATGAAAATATGATTTGTAATCGTGTTTTTATCTGCTGTGAAGCAAGTTTACCTAAAAGCTAAACTGCATGTGATTTGTGCCTAAAAGTAAATTGGGAAAAAAATAGCCAATTAAAAATGTGGAGATTTATTTTTAAGAAAATGCTTTAAAATTGTTTGCTTATCTATGAGAGAAGTGCACTGCCATCTGTTGGAAAAACTTTGCAAATTCACTAAACTGTACAAGACTTTTATTGCCATGTAAGTAAGAATCAGGGAGAATAAAAGGCTAAGATTTAATACTGTGTGAGTTGTCATGCTGTTAGATATACAGTGTAAGCTCTTGCTATTTATTAAGCACAATACAGATAAAACAATATCTAGTGAGCATTATATGTAGATATGCTTATGGGCAAATAATCTTTCAAAACTGCAAGATTCTTAGCTTGAAAGGATGTGTAAAGATTCACAATAAAGAGTGTAAGAAAAACAAAATAAGTTTATATGTTACTTATGTCAAATATTTTCCAATAATCTTGACTGCAGAACTCAGCACTTATCAAGTAAATAGCATGCAACAGTACTAACATGTTATCTCTTATGGAAGAAAAACAATGTTATGTTTGATATAGGGAATAAAGATTCTTGTGGAATATTCAGCAGCATTTGATCTTTTTAAATTTAGTTTGTATGATTCAAATAAAAAATGTCACGTAGTAGATTCAATAGCTCCTCATTCACTTTCATTTTAAAAGCCACACAAAACTGTTTTTAAAACCTGAAATTGAAACACTACAAAATGTCTATGATTTTTGTTAGCTAGTCATTCATTTGAATATTCAAGGAATAGCAGAGGTTTGCAGATGTCAAACTATGTAAAATGTTGTTCGCATCAATTAGATTTCCCACAGATGTGCACTCAACAAAATTGTCACTTTTCCCTCAGCTTTCCATGCAAAATAAACCCATATTCCAAATAAATAGTAAAGCAACTACATTTTAATAATCTGGTGAATATTTGCATGGTGGGGGTGGAATCTGCCTTTTAAAAAAGAAATAAAGGCAAATAGGGAACGTGTACTGAAAAAATATGCTGCAATGAACTATTTTCCAATAAAATTTGTTTCACAGAAGATTGCTGCTAAATTTTATATTTTTAAAAAACACATAGCAAAAAAGGCATCAAGAAATAACATGTAGGGCATTCAAGGTAGAATTAAAAGCTGCCCTTTTTTATTTTAGGTTATATTTCTTGCTTCGCTTGGATCATCTCTTTTTCCGTATTAATTTCCTGAGCTCCACAGAGCAAAGCCCACAAAATCTCTCTTGTTTTTGAAATTTTAATCTGGCAAACCTAGGCTTGGGCTGCATGGAGATGTTCTTTTCCACAGTAAGTACAAGATGAATGTTTTATTCAATACCACCAAGCAGTTTTGTAAAAGCTACATGCATGGCCAGAGAATGCATTAACTATGACCTTGACCAGACTTAAACACATGAGCTTTTTTTTAAAAAAAGTAGATTTGTAATAATAAAATAAATAAATATTACTTTAGGAACCAAACCATGCTAGGTTATTAAGTATGCAATTAAGCTCCGGAAGGTAGGACCCTAACCAATGGATTCAAGTTACAAGAAAGGTGATTGCAACTAAACACCGGGAAGAACTTCCTGATGGTAAGAGCTGTTCAACAGTTGAACTGGCCCCCTTGGAAGGTGATGGACTTGCCTACCTTGGAGGTGCTTAAGCAGAGGTTGGTTAGCTATCTAGCATGGATGCTTTAGTTGAGATTCCTGCTTTGCAGGGGGTTGGACTGGATGGGTTTCGGCGTCCCTTCCAACTCTACAATTCTTTGATTCTATGAAACTCAAAATCGATTGTCTACATACATCTCTCCTGGCAGTGGAATACTAAATCTTGATGAAGAGAACCATACATGTTTGCTTAGAACATTTTAAATCTTCAACGCCAAAGGATTCTTAGAGCATCTCACAAAAAGCAATGTATAGAGAGGGCACTGGTCCATACACCATGGACATAAATGAGAACAGTCCAAGAGCATTGCTGTAATGTATCTGGGCACAATGCAGCAGGGAAAAGGCCATAGGTCAGTGGCAGAGTACATGCAAAAGATTCTAGGTTTAATCTCTGCCCTCTCCAAGGAGGGCTGGGAATGGGTCTGAAACCTTGGATAGCCAATAAGTGTAGAGAATACGGAGATAGGTGGGCCAATAGTGTGACTAGGCATTATGAAGCTGCCTGTGTTTCCTTTGTGCAAGCAGGGTAAAAGTGAATGATAGTATCAAAACACAGCATATCAGATGCATTGTACACTAAAATTCTCACAATACCTGCAATCCTGTACATATCTATCATGTTGCAATCCTACATATACAAACCGGAGGGTAAGCCACTGGACTCAATTGGGCTTACTTCTAAGTTGATATGTTTAGGATTGCACTGTTATCCCGATGGTGTTCAGGTTTAACCCTGGCAACTACAGGTCAACTCAGATGAGGAAGATATTACATCACTTTTGTTGATCATTTTGTTCCCTTCCCCTGAACACTTTGGCTTTTGACAGCACAGATGCATATTCTGTTCCACAGTAAAACAGTGCTCGGCGTTCCATGGGCAGCTGTAACAAAAGGGCAAATTGCAGGAGGAAAGATGTTTGCCTGTGACAACCCACACAACATCCAACACTCAGAAATACTCAGTGACCCTTAACAGTGTCAGTGCATAATTTGAGAAACTGGTATTTTCCATTGGAACATACAGTTGCCAGAAACGCACCGTCACCATCTGCAAGACAGTCTGATAGCAAATGATGTCCATCCAAGTCCTACATTGTATTTCACAAGAATATTCCTGCCAGGGCTGGAAAATCCCCCCTGCACACTGTCATTCACTTCCTCATGGCACCCCCCCCCCATAACCCTTACCCTCTCTCCTTTTAAAAATCCCACCTCCAAGTGATACATCTTTCCTGTTGGAATGTTCTTCTTAATATTTTCTTTCTTCTTTCTTCTTTCCTCAACAAAATACATCATGAGATGAAGAGGTGGCTCTTAAGTACCTTCGACGCTCACTGTCTTGCTACAAGGGCTCTGCAGGAAGAATCAGCATCTTTCCAAATCTCAGAAGTGAAGTTCTGCCACCTTCTATTTGTCAAGAATTAGGAAAGCCCGATAAATATTGAAAATGACATTTTTGTTTCATTGGATCTCTTCTCCTCCCTGTTCCACTAAAGGGAAATACTACAATAACGCTGCTAATTTTTATTTGCCACTAACATTCTTTTGTCAGGTTATGCCTAGAAAGATAATACTGTATATGGCTGAGTAACATGTATTTCCACTTATTTTGAGTCTCATTCAGGAAGATACTGCAATGTATGCACTAATTTAAGCTTAAACAGGACTGCTCAAGTGCCTAAAACTTGGTTGCTGAAGCTGTAAAGTAACTGCTGCAGTGCAGATGGATAGTTTTAGTCTTAAAGACTTTGGCTAAATTATTTTATTTAGTTATTTATAAACACACACACACACACACTTGTTTACAACCATTATACGTAAAATAATACAAAAAAAAACATATTAAAGAATTAAAATAAGAAATCAGCTAACTATTGCGGAAAGACGTATTCTTAATTGGCTGTGCAACAATTTTTAGAAGGCATTTAAAAGTTGAAACAGAAGGTGTCTGCTGATTTCAGGTTACACAGGGTATTTGCAGTTGTAGCAAAATCTGTTCCCATCCAGCACCATTTTACTTCACTACGTGGAATAGCAATAAATGCTGCATGTGCAGCAGTCTCACATGTGCTGCCACCCCATTGCAGCAATGGTGGCGATTGTCTTTTTAAAGTTTAACTACAGCCAACTGCTATGCTTTAAACAGAAATTGCTGCTGCAGCAAATCAGCAATAGTGCAAATACTCTCCAGGGCCACCCTGCCCACAGTGTCTCACATTGACGAAGGAAGGACCTTACTCAGTGTCACAAAGTAGGGTCCTTCCTCAGAGTGAGGCAGTATGGGCGAGATGGCCCAGGACATCCTAGTAGTGCTAATCTTGCCACTACAGCAAGTACTTTTAAAACAGAAGCAGCAGCCTGGGGACTGTAGAAGGAGGAGGTCAGCGCACAGGGGGCAGACAGAGAGAAGAAGACTGATCTGCCTCAGGTAGAACAATGAATTATACTGACCCTGTACAAAGCTGTGCTAAGCACACCACTCTCTGATCACACTGACACTGATGGATTTGAGCTGATTTGGACTTAATCTCCAGCCCAGGCCTACTGGATTCCTCCCTCCTGCTTCTTTTAATGGCAGTATTACTGGACGGAGTAGCCAGTGAAACTAGTGCTTTTATCAGAGCAAATAAAAGTACTCTATGTGCAGAAATTAACTCTCCAGACACAGTACAATTCTGAGACATTTCAAGTGCTTTAGACTCTCCTTCCAACGAAACCCAAAAGAGAGAGTTTGTTTGTTTGGGACTGCTTTGGTGCAACCCCTTTCATCTGGCAGTCTCCCTCCCTTCCTTCTATTTTAAGGGATGGAATAACCCTAGGGAATATTATTTAGTGAGTATAAATGCTTACCTCCATTATCCAGCACTGCTCATTTGACAGAGTTGGCTACCCCTAAAATTGCTCACACCAAATTTGAGTTTGGATATGAGAAAAGCAGTGCCAGGAGGTATTGGGAAGACTTAAAAACTAACAGCATTCCATATTTTGCACTGGTACAAAATCACATATGTTATATTAGAATCACAGAAAAATATTGCAGCAGCAGTTTTCATGTTTGGAAAATAAGGAAAAACATATTCCTGCTCCCTTCTGCTGTAAAATTGAAGATCTGGCAGTTATTTCCCTATTTCTTAATAATCTCCCACTACAGTCAAATGCTAGTAAATAATGTTTGGTGGATACACAATATTTATAAATCCAGAACATGAATGAAGAGAGTCTGATATGCTTTGTTGCTCCCAGCTAAGCTACATATGGGACTTCTGATGTGATCATTCACATCTACTCTGATTGTCAATCCAACATCTGCTTTCACCATATTGGACTGTGAATATTTCAGATCAACAGCTCAAATCCAGATGTGTTTTTTCCCATGAACTCTATGCATTATACGTTAAATTATTGGTGTTTTGAAAAAAAGAATTAAAAATGCATTCAGGCATGCAAGAGTGACCTAAAATGTACTTGATGCATTAAAAAGATTTTGTGACAGACTCCAGGCACCTGGGTACAAGCATATTCCTTGTCCCTATCACATTTGGCAAAGAATGCAAGCAAAACACTCCTTTAAAATGCTCTATGAAACAGCAACATAAAAGACAAAATGTGAGTCACAAAGGTTTTCACCCACACCGTTACTTCTGACTTCTAAAATGAGAATGTTATTGTAGTTTTTACCAAATGGACTGTCGGGCTCCTCTCAAACTGTGTCCATAATGGCTCTAATAGATTTGTAAAGGAGCATGGCATTAACAATACATCCATGCCTGAAGCCCATCTATTCACTCTAATCTAATGACCGGTCAAGGGAGGGGTAGCCAACGCGATGCCATCCAGATGTTGAGGGACTCCAGCTCCCAACATTCCTGAACACTGACCATGCTGGCTGGGACTGATGGAAATTGGAGTCTATCAACATCTGGAAGGTGCAATATTGGCTGCTCCAGGCTGAAAGTGCAAGAAACACATGAAGCATTTATTGCTCCTCCCTACTATAGTCAGTAGGGACGCGGGTGGTGCTGTGGTCTGAACCACAGAGCCTAGGGCTTGCCAATCAGAAGGTCGGCAGTTCAAACCCCTGCAACGGGTTGAGCTCCCATTGCTCGGTCCCTGCTCCTGCCAACCTAGCAGTTTGAAAGCACGTCAAAGTGCAAGTAGATAAATTGGTATCGCTCCAGGGGGAAGGTAAATGCCGTTTCCGTGCGCTGCTCTGGTTCGCCAGAAGCGGCTTAGTCATGCTGGCCACATGGCCCAGAAGCTGTACGCCAGCTCCCTAGGCCAGTAAAGTGAGATAAGTGCTGCAACCCCAGAGTCATCCGCGACTGGACTTAACGGTCAGGGGTCCCTTTTCCTTTTACTATAGTCAGTGCTACAAGTGAATGTTGTGGCCTCCTATGATGTATCTCTTGGTGAGTGACCCAACTTTTGATGCCAAAACTGGGCCTGAAACCAGACTGGATCTAGATATGTTGCTTCCTTCAGGTACAGCTGCAGTTGGCTGGCTGTAATCACTGTGCCCCCTAAAGGTATATTTAGTACCTGGTTGCTAGTTGTCCAACATTTCTGGGTCAAAGGAGGGCATCTTCTGGAGGTGTAATACCACCACTTCTTTTCATGCAGTTGACACCATACCTTTCCTTAGTAAGGCATCAACCACCCCCTGGATCCACCCAGTCAATTCCTCTCTGCTTCTTTCAAAAGGAAGGCTGGGCAGGGGGTGAGACACTACATGGTTGGCCTCACTCCTGTGGGTGCCCTGTTCACATCCTCAGGTTGCAACACCTGAAACTGATTCCATATACATGGACCAAATGGTGCTCTAAACACCTCCTTCAGACTTGCATTGACTCTGGCATCATGGCTGAAGTGGTTGTGAGCATTAGTTCTCTCAAAATACTATGCAAAACTCTCAGTGTTTTGTTGCAGCTCAGATTAACCAGTCCACTCCTCGAAAAAGCACAGGGGGGGGTTCAGACCCCCTAACCCCATGCAACAAGGTCTGGTCCAGATCAGGGGCTCCCACTATTTCAGTGTTAATTAATAAATCCCCAAACAACCCCAGGATTAAGCAATCACATGGCAAAAACATTTTCTGTTCCAGACACTGGGCTAGGAGATAAATATAAATAACATACAAGTTTCAACTTATTGCAGACACAAATGATCATTATTTATTAAGTTTATATACCAGCCTATACCTGCAAGTCTCGGGGTGATTCAGATCCTTGAGGAGATAATTCAGATTTCATATCCCATCTGCAGTTTCCACACTTACACAGGAATGAATGTGTGAGATCCAAGATGTTGGATTTAATAAGGACCAGACCTTTATTAATAGTAAAAAGTTCTGATCCTTGTTAAATCCAACAACTTGGATCTCACACATTCCTTCCTGTGTAAGTGTGCAAACTGCAGATGTGATATGAAATCTGAATTGTGTCCTCAAGGATCTGAACTTTCTTTTCTGAATAAAACATTGCTTCCAATATTCTACAGTCCCAGTAAATGCCACACTACCTGCTGCATTCCCCATACCATTGAGATTTGTCACTGTTTTTCTGCTTCATAACTGTAGGAATGAGACTATATTAGGAGTGGCAGTCTAATCAATGACCACTGTGGGCATGCATTCTGTCACAGCTGAAAATTCATGAATGGGCTGCAATGGGTCAGCAACTTCCTAACATATCAGCTTAAGTAGGAGGTTCCAGTGCACTGGAGCTCTATTTACCATATGTGCTAGAATGTGCTAGGAATAGCAGAAAGCTGTAGATGAATATCTTGCAATACAAAATAGGTACAGAAGAGGCAAAGCAGATGTCCTGCTATTGCTCCCTGAAAGCACGTTAGACACTCAGTTGTCCTCTGAGAGTACTGTATTTTGTTGACTGTCATTCAGGGTAAGCTATTTTTAATCTAAGGAATAACATAAATCCCCCATTTTTTCCCCACAGCAGTTGCAAACCTGACAAAGAACCTCAATCGCAGAGAAGCAGATGCAGAGAACAGAATTGGATCCTATTCATCAAATTGCTTCAGTGGCCAGGAGGTGGAGCATTAGTTCTGCAGCACCATCACTTGGGCCAGGTTCCCTGTCAGAAGCCATTGGATCACCATGTTTTCCAGCCTCATCCCTGAAAGACTGTCCAAAAGGATATGATGGTCTATGGCAGGGATTTTCAACCTTCCAGATTTTGCTGCTCTACAGGTTCCATAATCACTGAGCATTGGCCAAATTGGTTGGGGCTGATGGGAATTGGCATCCAGTATCTGGAGGGCCACAGGTTCTGGCACCACAGGACTATGATACTGAAAGTTCAGAGAATTAATAGAGTGGCACTCCCTCTGTCCATCTCCCAGTGTATTTTGTCTACACAAGGTAGCTTCAATTATGGGCCAGGAATGTGAGTGATAATGATGTAGATAATGAGTAACTTCCAGGAAGACCTGGAGATAAGATGCCACTATGAACTCCATCATCTTGCTCGAGAATGGTAAATTGGAAAATGCCCAATAGTTAGTCCTCCAGGATGCATTGAAAGCTTTTTCAAGCAAAATCATACAATGTCCTTCAAAGGGGCAACAATGACCACTTCCCTCAAGGAGGCATCACAAGCTCTCCCTCCCAAGATGTCAGCTTTAACCAGCTAGGAAAGGCAAGAATCAAGAACATAATTACTTAATTTCACTCCATCAAGAATCCTATCTACATCCTCCGGTTGCACATACTGCAAAGTATCCATAAGACGACAAGATGGAACCCTTGCCTAGGTACATCCAATGTTATCTTTTTCATTGTGGAGCTGAAGTCAGAATGGATACAACCAACTTTATCTGCCAAGTGTGCAGCAGACTGATCTTGGCGTGTTACTGAGGTTTCCCCAAACAGGCCAGAAGGAAACAGCTTTTCCAGATGACAAAGGAAATGCAATGAAGACACAGAAATAGAACCCCTTTGCCGCAATCACTACCATGCAGTAGTATCTAACAGCAGTTCTATATGCAGTCAGATACATCATAAGTTTTCTTTGACCTTCACTCGGGTCATTGGCGCAACTGTTTCAGAATCCTCAGTAAATGAAGGAGCCAAGCAGGCTTTGCTTAGGGGAGAGTGTCTAGAAACAATTGTTTCTAGTCATGATTGCAGAGACTGACCACGACATTAGCAAGACCACTAGTCCTATTCACAGAACCCTCTCCCACAGTATTTTGTAGTTGCTGGTCAGATGCAACAAAAGGGAAAGAAATTATAGAAAGGCAAAATTTGTGATAGAGGAATGGTGTTCAAGGAGATGTGATGTGTCTGTTTTAAATTGTAAGCTTCTCAGGGCCAGGATCCAGTTCCCTTCTCTTCAGGAAAGCGCCATGCACACTAATGGCACTAAATAAGTACATGATAAGATCATCTGCCTGTGGCTTATCCCTGACACTTGGACACAGGCCAGTGCATTAAATTCCATTTATAGACGGCATTTCTGCCAAGAGACACAAAATAATCTAAAACTACAGTCATCAATAAAAATAATAAAACATCCATCATGATCAATAAAACAGCCAGTGAAACTCAGAGAGCACAGCCAGATATAAAAATTCATAACCAGAATAAAACAGCAGCAATTAAAAACAACCAGTTACACACACTCTGTATCTCTGTTCTCCAAAGGCTTTCTATGCTATATATAAACTTGCTCCATTGGAAGCAAAACCTACATATGTTGATGCCAGGGAGGCGGATCTGAGATAACATCTAGGATTGTGTGTAAACTGTGATCTAGAATTTGCTCACCTATCTGTCTGTGTGCAAATCTAAAAGAAGCATCATTGGTGGCACCCAGTCCACCTCCATGAAGATTCATCAGAATAACAAGACTTAGAGACCCCTATGGCAGAACAACTTTGGGAAAACTGACTCTTCTTCCATCTGTGGTGAAATTGCTACATGACCTAAATATTATTTGAAATGGCCTATATGAGCAAAGCTGCTTGAACAGCTGTGAGCAGAATCAAGGTGAGCACAACCTCCTACAGTCTTACCCCCCCACACACACACACATCTTGATCCTGGACACACCCCTGTCTTCAGGAGAGAGGTCAAGGGACCAGGTGGAAGAGGGCTCCTTCAGAGATGGTAAAGGCCCACTACCTTCTCCTCTTTCCTGGATTTTAAGTAAAGCATTTACTATTGGTGTTTAGGAGTTGAACTATAAGAGAGTTGCTGAAAAGGAAAAATACAGCCGAATGTCATCATGCCAAATCTCAGTGGTTACATATAGATATTTAAAAGTGCTGGGTCAAGATGGGGCTTAGTAGCATCCCACAAATCAAGCTCATGGGACACAGCAGCAATCATCTGATGATGCTGACTTACTAGATGAGGGTGGAGTCCCTGCAGAGCAGTGACTCTCCAAAGCCCAATCATCTCTAGAAGTCTAGAAAGGTTTTCTACTGTATAACGAGAGTGGGAAATGTGTGTCTCCCCAGATGTTGTTAAGACTCCAGTTTCCAGCAGCTGCAATCAACAAGGTCAGGGATTGTGGTAGTCCAAAAACATCTGCAGGGCTATGGCTTCCCCACCCCTGTTGAATAGATCACACACCATGGAGAGATCAAGGAGAATGAGCAGGGTCACCCTCCCCCCCCAACAGATGAAAATAATCAACCATGGTAGCAAAGATGATTTCGGTCTCAAACCCTATTCTTATCATCCAAATATTTCATTCAGTCTACAAATTAAACATTGGAGGCAGGATCTGAAATGTGAAATGTTAATACTGAATAGGGATGAAGAACAACTCTTGGGTTGGGGTAACCGGCTAAAATGTTTTTTTAAAAAAATTAAATGGTTCTAATGGGATGCGGGTGGCACTGTGGTCTAAACCACAGAGCCTAGGGCTTGCCGATCAGAAGGTTGGCGGTTCGAATCCCCGCGACGGGGTGAACTCCCGTTGTTCGGTCCCTGCTCCTGCCAACCTAGCAGTTCAAAAGCACACAGTGCAAGCAGATAAATAGGTACCGCTCCGGCGGGAAGGTAAATATCGTTTCCGTGTGCTGCTCTGGTTTCGCCAGAAGCGGCTTAGTCATGCTGGCCACATGACCCAGAAGCTGTACGCCGGCTCCCTCAGCCAATAAAGTGAGATGAGCACCGCAACCCCAGATTCGTCCGCGACTGGACCCAATGATCAGGGGTCCCTTTACCTTTACCTAATTTTGATTCCTCTGTTTTATTTTTGTTGGGTTGGGGTTGGTTAAATGTTTAGTTGGGGTTGGTGATTATTTTAATTTGGGTATCTGTAAACTGGATGTTGTTGTTGTTTTCTATTGATTTATTGACTGGTTTGTTGCTTGTTTTGTTGTGTTTTTATATATGTTGTAAGCCACCCAGGGGGCTGGGGAATCCCAGCCAGATGGGCAGGATATAAATTTAAAAATTATCATCATCATCTTCAGATGCGCTTGATAAATGCTGTATTAGCAGATGTGCCACACCCTGAATAGCCATGCAGTCCAATCATGAGTCATTGTTCTGGAGATGATTTCTATCAAATGATACTAGGTTGACTCCTATTGTCCCTGGATGACATTCCAGACACTAACTCATTTCCCTTTGGCAGGACTCTTTTGGTTTGCATGCACTTGGATTCCTGAAACAGTTACTCCAGCGCATCCATCATATATATTTGCGTTCCCATGGGAAATTCCTAGAGCTTTATATCATGTATCTCTTATCTTGTCTCTTAAGGTCCTACTTTGAGAGCAGTTTTATACAGCGAACCCTGTGCAGGTTTTGGGCCTGAAAAGAGTTTTACCGTCCCTTAGGGATTTTTGAACAGGCCAGTCCCCTACACGAAGAGAGTGCTTGCCAGATGATTTCACAGGTGCATTTCTAACATAAATATCCTTCTAAAGTCTGGGTGGGAAACCAGCCCAAGGGCCACATTGTCTTCTGGGGACCATAGGTTGTAGCCTGGGGAGAATCCCAAAGGTTAGAGAGGCCTGGAGGATCATATTCAGCCCCTGTACCTGAGGTTCTACACCCATGTTCTAAAATGTTAGATACCCATTTGGTATATGACATATACCATAGCCCAAAGGGGGCATTATGGGGATATGGCAGGGGTGGGACATGACAAAGGAAGACTTGTTCCTTTCCCAAACTCCATTCAGCTTGGCCATTTGACCTAGCAACCCAGCAGAAGTCACACTGGCAAAAACATTCAAAACTTTAAAGGCTCCCCCCACCCCCTGCAAGGTTTGAGATAATTCAGCTGACAGTAGCCTAACTTTTGAATGGAGTTTAAAACAGGGTAACTTATACCAAGATAATTTACTCTTGGTAAATGATGCTGACTTCCTTTAGTTTGGATTGTTTCGTGAATTGGATCCCCACCTCCCCAGGAAAATTGTCAAAGTTAGCACTGCTTCTGGACAGTGACTGGGTCAAAACAACTACTAAACTGATAGCCAAGACCGGATTTTCATTTGATTGTTTATTAATACAGGGAGCAAATAAAGCTTTGAACTTGGTGAATCAGCATACCTTGAGTTTAGATTTTCATGAATTGTTGGCAGAGATTAATACCCAATGAACATTTTTCTCCTCCCCAAGAATGGATGTCAGGACTTTCCTTCCACCATCCAGAACAAAACCTGTTTCCTAAGTGCTAAGGAGGCATCATCCTGACAAGATAGAATAGTTTACCTTCTGCTGTTATGTTAGGACAGTTTCAAGGGAATCTCCCGGAGGCATGCTGATGCCAGTGTAGACAACCAAAAGCGGAAACCTTGGAGCATATAGTGATGTAGTTCAGTCTATATAATTGCCCAAGACAGAAATTTATAGCAAAGTGGTTGGGAGTCAAAAGAGATTGAGCAGAAAAGGATGTATTGGGCCTTTGGCTGACAAACCAGACCTAGGATCAGATTTGACTTAGCTAGCTTTCTAGTTATGGTTTTGTCTATTAAAAAGGAATGGGCCAAATCTCATATGATTGATTGCCAGCATGATTTAGAATAATGAAGGGGGATGAAGAATGCAGGGGACTGTCAACCCTATTGTTAAAGTGTTGAGCTAAATTGTAAAGGAGTAGGATCCTGGGGTATTTTTTGGAATAAATAGGGCTTTTCCTACTATGGTAAAAGAAATTGGATATGCATTATGTTATTAGTTGATTTTGATCATATTTTGAGTTGAGTGCCATTTTTTGGATTATTGTATGATTGATAATGGCAAAGCAATAAATATTAGTGATTTGTAATTACAGTGTATATTTTTGTTTCCATAATGCAGATGAATGGGCTGAGGCTTGTGGTTGACATCACCTAGTGACTTCATAGATGAGGTTAAATTTGAACTAGAGATTTCCTTGCTCCCAAGTCACATCCATAGTCACTGTGCTATGCACTACAGGTGTGCACCACCCATGAGATTCAATTTGGAGTCTGATTCTCAACTATTATGGAGATCATTATTATTTTTACCAAACCAGATAAAATTTACAGGCATAGTAGTCCCTCCTGAATGGATAAAACTTGGCAAATTAAAAAAAGTTGTTAAACTTTGGAGGTTCCTGCTTCAGACTGAGATGCATCACAGATTCCATGTCAGCTCAGATAAGCCCTAAACCTGACCAAAGTGGTCCACTTCATTTTGGGATTTGCCCAAATCTGATGCACACCCCATTACACACCACTTATGATTATGTGTTGTGAGAGCTATTCAAAGGTCATTTCCCCTCACTTCCTCGTTGAAAAACTTTACCATGTAATTGCCAAACTGCATGTTGATTTTAAAGAGGAATTTGAAGAATAAATTTGGGTTTCCTTCTACAAAGGTAACAGGCAAAATAAAAATAAATCAGATTAATCTGCAGAACATGTCTGTGTATCCCTTTGATTATTGAGTACTGTTCCTGAACCTAGATCCCAAGAGACTATAAATAATACAATTGTATGCTGCTAAGGTTCAGCTGAAGGATGTAGCCAAAGGGCTGAGCAGTTGCACACAATAACAACACACACACAAATGCATCACAATGTAATAATCAATGTGTAATCCAAGCTGGGGGGTTAGTTAAATAAAATGTGAAGGCTGTATTAATGAAGCTTTTTGGTGTCCAACACAGCATTTCATTTTCTTTCACAGGCTGCATAATGCAGAGCCTGGGAATAAATTATAAATGAAATCCCCATCATATGTTTATAAATACACTAACATTAGCATTTTACTTCCTCATAAATCTACACTAAACATTCAGGCACAAGATCGAAAGCCCTGTAAAACAATGATATATTCTCGGCTCGCAGGCCTTGACTAGTGGCCCATTCATTTCTACCGCTGTTCTTCAAACATTACTTCTTTCGCTCATGCCCCCTCATTTAAAATCCATTTTAATTTAAAGATGCTCGGTGCCGTCCTAGTGGTACATTTACTCATCCTAGTTATACATCATGGAGCAGGGAAAAGAAAATTGTTTAATCTAGAGATACGGTTCAATGTGGTCACCACTGAACAGTGGAGTAATTACCAGATCAGCTCCGCTAAAAATGCACTCAGGGTGTTCTGTGACCTATCATCTTCTAATCTGCATAGTGAAGTATAGCTTCATAACTATAAATTGCTGACTTAATTAAAACCAGGACCTTTCTGTCATTTAATTACAGGGAGAAAGGTTATTGCTTAAATGCAATTTTCCAAATGTGATTTCTTAACAGTTATTAACTGCTTCACCATCATTTATTGTTTCAGATTTTTCAATTTGAAAATAGTCCCTGTGACAGAAGTAATGACTTCATGAAAAACTCAATCTAGATGGAGCTGAGTAGACCCATTTGTTTCTCGTAAGTGGAGCAGACAGAAAACTTGAAAATGTCACCAGAGGATCCTCTGATTGCTCTCAGTTTGCAGGAGTAATTAAAAACCAAGAGGCTGTATTAGAGGTGAAGGGAAGAGGTTTATGACAATTTCAGGGTTTTATCCCCCATTGCCAGAATATGGAGCTTGTATTAGCAACTCTTTCAGGGGAATGGATAGTTTCATAATTATTGACGGATATCAATTTAATATACATTACATGGAAAGTACCTGAGCCATGTTATAGATCTACTGGAGAAAAAGTGAAGTTTAAAAGGAAGAAATAAGGGTTCTTTATAGCTCTCATGTTCCCTCAAGACTTTCTGAGCCCCAATAATTATGATGGACAAGTTTTAAAAAATATTCTTCAAAAATTATTTTTATTCCCTTTTGAGAAAAAGTTTTTTCCCCAAGCAATTAATCAAATGATGGGGAAATCGCTACAACCAAACCCCAAATTAGCTCTACTATCTTATTTTAAGCAGTGGAAGACAGGAGTGCCTGTCATGCTCTGGTCCATGGGGTCACGAAGAGTTGGACACGACTAAACAACAACAATCTTATTTTACTCCTCAGATTAAGAACATAACCAATAAAGACCTTATCCTCCATTTATTAACTGCAGGTAGATTAGGAGTGCAAAAAATTGGAAATTTTAAAATGCAAATATTTTTGAAGCCTGGATTTCACGTGTATGGGACATCACAATTATGGACAAATTGACCATTTCACAAAAGAAATATCAAGTTGGGAGGGGAAAGATTCACCCCTTCTCTATGTTTTGTTACTTGAAATTAATGATTCTGGATGTAGGAGCAAAAGCACCAAAGTACAATACCTCTAACTCCCACCTTCCTGAGCTGTTCTGGAAGAATATTTTGTTCAACATTATCAAAAGGTCATACTTCTGAGGTCCTCATCCGAAGACTCCCATGCAGAACCCTCACTGAAGCCACATTTCCCCCTGCATCCTTGGAGCCAATGGCTTCTGTAGCAGGCGAGGCCTCTTTAAGTGAAAGAAGTTGATCCAAGGAGAAGCATGGTTAACCAATCAGACTGGGTTGCATCCCAGTTTAGGTCTCAGTCTGGGTTGTCAGTGTCTTAAGCAACGTTTAGGCTGCTTGTATGAATCTCCAGCTCGAGTGCATCTTGGAGCTATCCATGGTACTACCAGAACTTGAACTTTGTCTTTTTATGACTTACTGGAAACTGAACATTGACACGCTTTGCTTGCCTGGACAGAATCCAAACTTTTGCCTAGAACCCCCAGTTGGAATCTCATCTGACAGAGATCATCTCCACAGAATATCTTGCAGACCCAGGGATTGCCAAAGTGCTCAACCTTTGTGGAACAGAAAGAAGCTAACCATTTCTCAGGCACAATTTTAATATAGTTTTGCACAATGCAATTTCAATATAGTTACCTACATACAACTGAATGCAGAGAACAAAGCCTTCTTTGTTCTGGTCTTCATCTGCATCTGGTCATGAGCATCATGAGTTGATTGATTCAGGTAAGTATAGTTGTCACAGAACTGTTTGAGAAGGCCTTGAATTTCAATGGTATAGAGATGTGCTTAATTCCACTCCAGGAGTTGAGAGGGCTTTGATTATTTCTTCCCAGGAGTGCTCATGCTCAGAGTAGAGAGCATATCTCTGAAATTAAGATCAGTTGGGGGAAGATAATTCATAGTTGCAGCCTTTAGGAGTCAGGAAAGAGAGGCCATCCAAGATGGAATTGAAGCGTGGAACTTTGTGCTTTGAAACTACAAATTAACAAGCCCCACTCCCAACAATCCAAAATCATACAGTAAATAAAGTAAAACCACTTTAAAACCATGGATTGGAGCCTAACCTTTTGTTTTGTGAATGGAAGAAACTTCTATTCATGGAAGGATCCATCCTGTGGGTATAACGCTTCTTCCTTAATTGGAAGCTCCTTCCATTCCTAAGATCCAAACACATTTTTAAAAGAGGGGAGAGGAGGGGTAAATAATTCATGCCGAAGAGAATAAAAAATGTATCTCTTCCAATATCACTTGGAGAACCCACATGACTTTCAGAACTTGTAAATGTATGGCAACAGTTTCCCTTTAACCTAATCTTATAGCAGGGATTACAAACCTCAAGCCCAGAAACCAATGATATCAAACCTCATTTTGTTTAGCTAGCCCCAGGACGCTGAGGTCACCCCTCCCTGTGCCACACCCTTTACCTGAGCTAAAATGTGTTCTTGAACTATGATAACACTTATTGCTTGCCTGAACAGAAGATACAGAGATGTGTGTGTGTGTGAGTCCTTTGAATTTTTAGTAGCTGCGATGTAGCCTACTGTACAAAGGTAAGTCACACGAGTTGCTCTGTCCTTTTTTCCATCTGGCCCCACCTACTTTATTCCTCTGATTCTGCTCAACCACTGGCACACATCCTCCACAAGTTGCTTATGAATGAATGTAGCTTAAAAAAAGACTCCTCTACATTTTGCACATTGCCTTGCGACATGTGTGGAAGGCTGTTTAGATCGATCGATCGATAAAATAATACCTTGTCTTCTGTGACTGAATGTATGGAATGGGTGTATGGCAATAAACCTTTCCAATTTCACTGCAGAGAATACGAACATGGCCTGTGTCATTATTTTCGAAGCAAAAATTGAAGGATGGAAAGAAAGAAATGACTGGGATCTTAACTAGGCTTCTGGAAGTTTCACTCAGCTCATGCTCCCATCAGCAGAAGAGAGAGGTGATTTTCACTGATCGCCTTTTTCCTCTGCAGTCCTTTTTGTCCCTCCTAAATCTGCTCTGGAGCGTTGGGGTGGCCCCTTGGAGCAGAACAATGGGTAGCATACGAGGATGTGGGTAAGGAGGAATAAACTAAAATGGCCTTCCCACTTCTGCTGAGATCCTTTCGTGGGTCTTGGTCATCTCCACGAACAACAGGAGTCTTTCCATTTGCAGATGGCTACTTAGGATCCAGGTAAGAATTTCAAAGGCTCCATTGAGAGAGAGAGACAGAGAGAGAGAGAGAGAGAGAGAGAGAGAGAGAGAGAGAGAATGAATTATGCCTGCTTTTCACAAATGAATCCAATTTGAATAGACAGCTGAGGTTTGGTAATGTGATACAGGAGTGTGTGTTTACAGATTGGCAGACTGTGTTGCACTCCTGAGCTTTTCCATGTGCATAATGTACAAGAATACATGCCTATCACATGAGCAACTCATGGGTTGCTGACCACATTGTACGACATTCAGGTTAATAGCCTGAAAAATATAGCAAGCCTTGTTCTGGTTTGTTCTTTTGATAAACTGTGACAAGTCAATTGTCATGCGAGATTATTCTGAAGTCTGTAGTCCCAGTTATTTAATGTCTTCCAGAAGCGGTTTTGGAGACTTCAAGAACTTAACATTCTAACGGCAAGTCCCTGACACCATTGTCTCTTCCCACAATTCTAATTCTATGTTCTGATAATAAAATTTCATTAGTGTCTGCACATTCCCTTCCATACCTTTGAAGGACTGTCTTGTGCTGAAACAATTAGCAGTACTTTTACGTCCTATCACTTGACTGTTTGACAAGCACTGTGAGTGAACTAAATTGTGAGGAATTAAAATTTCTGACAATTCCCATTACTTCTAAATTGCTGATAAATTAAAGGATATTTACTTCTACAAATATTAAAGGTTGTTTAAAATTTAAACTGACTTTATTTTATCAGGAGGTTCTACAATGTGCTAATTCAAAATGACTACACGCCTTTATTTGAATAAATTACCAAGTCATATTCCAAACGCCAAGGACATTTCCTCCAGGCAGAGTTTTCTTTTTTTCTCCCCTCTTTTTTTTTACTGTTTATGTTCAGTATTTAAAAAGAAAACAGAAATACATATGAACATTTCTGGATAGAAGGTTGATGAAGAGCTTCCTTGTTTTTAGTTCAGGAGAATAATGCTGAAGATTATTAGCATACATCTAATATTTAAGGGACCAACCCTATACACAAGAAGCTGGTATAAAACAAGGTGTATGTTAAGCAAGTATAAAGTTACACTAGAGCCAAACTCTATTCAGCAGTGTGGCTACCACTGGCTGAGTCGGCCTAAGTCTGGCAGAAGGAAAACAAACCTTTAAAATAGTGTTTCAGTCACATCATCCTTTTTGACAGCTTAACCATCAAGCCCCCCTCCCCGCCCGTGGAACACCCTTTTTTCAGGGCTTATGCCATACAGTGGTACCTCAGGTTACATACGCTTCAGGTTACATACACTTCAGGTTACAGACTCCACTAACCCAGAAATAGTACCTCGGGTTAAGAACTTTGCTTCAGGATGAGAACAGAAATCGTGCTCCGGCGGCGCGGCAGCAGCAGCAGGCCCCATTAGTTAAAGTGGTGCTTCAGGTTAAGAACAGTTTCAGGTTAAGAACCGACCTCCGGAACGAATTCAGTTCTTAACCCAAGGTACCACTGTACTAAGCTCATACCCCCCCAACTGTCCCGTTTTAAGTGGGACACCCCACGATCACAGAAATCAATCCCAACTTTTATTCTTTGCTAGATTTACAAAAAGATAAACACGCACCAATAAATAAATTTTACAAAGGGGAAAGATTTTTTAAAAATAAGGGTTCCGTGTGCTCTGCTCAGCTTCCCCTTTCTTCCCACCCAGTGTGTCCCTGCCCTCTGCCTGCCCCTCAGAGCTGGTGCACCACACAAGGCTGGGCCTCAGCGGTGGCAGCTTCCCCTCTTCCTTGCCTGCTCTCCAGCAGCCACTATGAGCTGCCCAAGAGAGAAGGGTGGCAGCAGTGGCCCTCAAAAGCCTTGGAGACACAACGGGACGCTTCCTTGCCACTGTCACTCAGGACAAGTGCCGGCTCGTCCTCCTCCCTGATCTCAGTGGCAGCAGCACTAGCAGGGCAAGTAGGGACATTCCGGGATCAAATCAGAGGCCAGGATGGCTTTCATAATTCTGGGACTGTCCCTGGAAAATCAGGACACTTGGAGGGGATGGGGTCATTGCTGAACCCTACATATCTCGATTTAGATTGGACTCACTCTTTTCAGGCAGAGAATTCACAGAAGAATATTGGACTTATTTGGAGAATTCCCCTCCAAACTCAGAAATACCCAGCAATTAAGAGTCAACCTGCTGAAAATAACAATGAGGAAAGTGTTGCCTCCTTCCCCTTTTCTGTTGAGGACTAGAATCTTCCCCAGAAGCTATCCCTCCCTCTCCCTAGGAAGACTACTCCCATGCTTTTTGATACTGAGCTAAGTGGTGCTGCCCATGCATTAATAGTGGTTCCTGGCAATGTAAAAGGACATTTTTCTATAGCCATTTGGCCTCTGGAACAGACACACACACACATCTTCCCATCTCAGTTCTTTATCATTTAGCAAAGTGCATTTTAGATCATAAAAGCACTGGAAGACAAACTCTGGGATGAAAAAGTACTCCCAGAGAGCAAACGATTCTTAACTTACTATTCTAGCTTCTGTTCAAGGCTCTTTTATATGAAGTCCGTGTTTTGAATGAGGGAGTGCGGGGGAGCTTTTACATTGCTGCTTTATTGCTTTAAAATACACACACACACAACCCAATGACTTCTGCAGCTTGCATTTGTTTGGAGTCATCATACATATTCTAAATGCTAAAAAGGGAGAAAGAATAGCATGTCTGAGTGTGAATAAAGGGTGATTTATATCACGGAAAAGCAAGCAAGCAAAAGTTCCATTGTTGAATGAGCGCATACGCCAAGAGACAGATATTCAAATATAGAAACTTTAAAAAGTTTGAAGCATTCTGATTAAATGGAGGCCTTCATGAATAATGTAAATAGTGTAAGAAATCTTGAGGCAAGGCTTGATGAGAGGCTCTTAAAGGAGGACGATTACAATGTTGTTGATGCCTTTTTGTTGCTGTTGTTTTGAGCAAAGAAGAGCAGTTGGAGTGCTGGCAAGTGGAACTTGCTCCAGACACCACTGTCAGGGCTCATTTATTCTCTTTAAGAGGTGTTCATGCACTAAACATACCAATTCACAGTAAGCAGTTCCCTGGTGGAGATGTTGGGGAACCAGTCAAACATTTTGCACAAAAATAAGGGTTAAAGCAGTGAAATACTGGGCTTACTGGGACCTCTTGATGCTATAATCTTCAGGATAAATTAATTTTCTATTACGTATCAAATTACATACATATAATTTTGTTTCTATACCATATGTTGCTATACCCTCTGCTTCTTGGATTATTGATTGCATGGTATATTAGAAATCCTGGATTATTCTGTTTCCCTTTTCCTTTCTTTTTTGTTAAGCTAGGCTATGAATGTGCCCCAGGGTGAGGCTCTCCCCTCCCTGTTTATTTTTATAGTTTATTTTATAAAGCTGTACAGTGGTACCTCGGGTTACAGACGCTTCAGGTTACAGACGCTTCAGGTTACAGACTCCGTTAACCCAGAAATATTACCTCGGGTTAAGAACTTTGCTTCAGAATGAGAACAGAAATTGAGCGGCGGCAGCGGGAGCCCCCATTAGCTAAAGTGGTACCTCAGGTTAAGAACAGTTTCAGGTTAAGAACGGACCTCCGGAACGAATTAAGTTCTTAACCTGAGGTACCACTGTAACTGGTGTTTAGTTAATTCAGAATTAGTTTATTCGCTTTTGGATTTGTTTTTTTGGAAAACATTATTGTTGATGGGAGACCCACCATGTCTTCTGTCGCCTATTACATTTTAAATCTGAATGGGAGTAAATTTTCAGGATTTTGTTCAGCATTCCACAAGGACACCATACCTGCCAACAAGGGTGCCAACTCTAGGGGACCCTGGGCACCCACAACTTCCTGCTGCCGTGTGCGGCCACCACCACCTGCCCGCCCAACAATTTTTTTGCTGCAAGTGCCCAAGTCCCCTGTCATTGTGTGGGGCTGGCTGTGTGCCATTACTCTGCCCTACTTAGGCTAATCTTGGGATCCCCCTGGCTTTTTTCCTAACCATGTTTATAACTCTGCAAACCTTGGCGTTTCCTCAAAAGTTCTGATACCTCCCTCTTGTGCACAGATGCATAAGGATCTGCATAAGGATCCACACATTTCCAGAAACTGCACCATATGCAGCTGACAGCTGGTGTATATGTTACCATTGCAGAATCACAGAATTGTAGAGTTGGAAAGGACCACAAGGATCACCTTGGCCAATCCCCTGCAGTGCTGGAATCTTTGACCCAACCAAGAGGTGTTCCAATTAACCCTTATACATAATGTTCTTTTATGATGTACAAACCTGTTAACATTGCAAGTGCTTGTATTTAATGCTGTGGTAGCCTGAGACAAATGATGTACTTTAAACAAATGCCTGCATTGCCACAGCTAACTTGGTACTTCTGCTTGGCAAATGATACAGAGCTGCCCAACGATTTTCCTCCTGCGTTACTTAATGGCCCTCACAAACATCAGCTCTGTCTTGTTCCCAGCAGACACAAAGGCAGAGACAATAATCATGCTAAAGTCTGCTGCTGCTCTGTAGTCTGTCCGGCCCCAAATCTAGTGTAAGGGTATGCATTATGCTCTAATCAGGCCTGATTTAAAGTGTCTGGCAGCAAAATCCTGATCACATGACCTAATAACACATGTATGGAATGAAGTTGTAATCAATGGGCTTTTGTTCCTGTTATTGGTTTCGGATCAATACAAGTTTTCTTGAATAGCATGTAGCTTGAACTGCATATGCTGAAATTACTTCATAATCTTTATTCATTGCTATTGTCATCAGAAAACCCTACAAAGTTAATAAATATTCTTGCTCTTTTATGTATTAGGCATTGAGGTCACCAGCATGCTCTGGGCTCAGCTGGCTTTTAAACTAATGCCTCAGCTTCCTAGCTAACCATGCAGTGAAAGATCATGCACGCAGACATTTTTGAATTTTTTTTTTCTTATTGCAGATTAACCTGATGCAACAAGGGAGATCTGTACACAGAAAGAGGCATTTATATGTTCTGCTAATAGGAGTACAGATGTACATATGGATTCCAGGTGTGTAGCTAATGTGGGTACAGATCTGTAGCACTCATCTGAACCCATTGAAAAGGATGGATGCTCCCTTTGATGTAAATGGGATTTTACACTGCTTTCTGAGGACACAAGCTGGATGTAACTAGGGTAACTAGAGTTATAATGCAGTTGAGGAAACTGTTTGGGGGTTTTCTACAGGGGGTGGTGTTTGGTTCCACACATTTACATGAAGTGCAGAGTTGGGCCTTGAGGAACACATAGTTAGAAACACTCTCTTGAGACACAAAAAATGTTTTAATTTGTTCAGATTTGTACAGTGCATTCAAGTGAATTGAGACAATTGCAAATATAGCTTGTTAATTACACACTTGAAGATGTTATAGGCGTGTGTATATATATCAGATATGTTTCCACCTCCAAATAATTAATTTTTTATATTAAATATAGTCAAGGGAAGGTATTGACTTACCATGTTCATGCAGAAGGGAGAGACTTAAAAATCTTGATAGAATAACTTCATAAAAAGTGATTGCTTGATAGTATCTTTTGCTCCCTAAAACATCCAAAACGAACAGTAGAAGCTGTTCTTTTACATTTCCTCCAGCAGGTGGAGCTGCAGCAGTTGTCAATAGTTGAGAATAACTGGCCTTTGCAATTTGTATTTATGTATAGTAATTTTAGCCTCCAGGTAAAAAAATCTTTTTAAAAAGAGGATACAGGTTCAAAATGCTAAAATTAAGGCAAAAATCTCTTAAAGGTCAGAGTATAGCATATATTTAAATAAGAGTGGTTTAGGCTACAACCCTATGCGCACTTATCTGGAAGTAAGCCATATTACAGCTGCATAGCTCTACACAGAATTGCGCTTCATATTTTCAAAGATGACCCAACTGTGGCTTATTGCTTTAGCCTGATATTTAGGTGTTTGGCATCTCTTTAGTTACTTTAATATGGATTTAGGAGAATGTCACTCAAAGAGACCCGAAAGGATTGGCAAGCTCAAATATGGAAATGAGGCAGAGCGATCCAGTGCTTTTGCTTATTATGGCGTCTTCCCCTTTTTCTGGGGAAAAACAGAAAAATGAGAATATTACATTTTTTTAAAAAAAATGCTGCAATTTGCTTTCAATATGCAGTGTGGTTGGTAGCCTACATGTTAGAGCAGTGGTGGCCAAACATGGCCCTCCAGCTGTTTTTGCACTACAACTCCCTTCATCCCTAGCTAACAGGACTAGTGGCCAGGGATGATGGGAATTGTAGTCCCAAAACAGCTGGAGGGCCAAGTTTGGCCACCACTGTGCTAGAGGATTATGAGCCCAAGAAATCACATATATATATTCTTACTTATGAAGATGCAGCCACGCTAAAGGGACCCCTGACCGTTAGGTCCAGTCGCGGACGACTCTTGGGTTGCGGTGCTCATCTCGCTTTATTGGCCGAGGGAGCCAGCGTACAGCTTCCGGGTCATGTGGCCAGCATGACTAAGCCACTTCTGGTGAACCAGAGCAGTGTATGGAAATGCCGTTTACCTTCCCGCCGGAGCAGCAGGCCTCTGCTGCTACCAACTCCTCCTCCCACACAGTCCTTTGATACCTATGACTGCTGTTTGTTCTCCCTCCTTCTTCAAATTCTCCATTCCTTCATACTTTCCAACTGTCTCCCTATGGCCTTCATCACTGCTGCTACTTTTTAAAGATTCCCAATGCACACAGTCCTTGCTTCTCAATCCATCTCTCCAATGAGCGTACCTTCCTATTTGTACTTAGCATGGTGTATGGTTCTGAAGGATCTTCATGGGTTGCTCTTTGCCCTCTTCTCACAGGTCTGGCTTGCGCCTTTGCAGCAGTGCTAAGAACTTTGTGTTAAACACTGCAAGGTGCGCTTTCAGCAAAAACAGATCATGGTTCCTAAGCTCAGGACATGGCACATAAAATTAAATCTAAGAAATCAGGTTTGGGGGGGGAATTATCCGATCATGACAAATACAAACCCACACCAATCCAAGGTCAGTCTGTTCACAAGCTGACGAAAGAGGATAAAAACATGATTTTTGAAAGGTAGAAAGTGGAAGGCAGTGCAGTTGTTGGAGGGCAGAACAGCAAGGAGGGAAGAGATGTCCTAAGGAGGGAGAAAGGGGAGAAAGTTGATTATGCAAGTTCAAGGAAAACAGAAGGAAGGATAATTAGCGGTAACCTATCTGCATGTTGCCCTGTTTGTGAGACTCCAGCTTTTGCTAACCTGTGACTTACAGATGGCCCTGCTGGCTATGTCTGATGGGGACTGTAGTCCAAAACATCTTGAGGTCACTAGGTTGGTGAAGGCAGCTCCAGAGCATCTGCCCAGTCTCTGTTGAAAACAGAAATGCTGAATGAGGTGAGCCTTGAGTTTCAGCCAGTGTTTACTTTATGAAGTAAGGATTACAAAAGTAAAAGGAAAGGTACAGATCCAAAGGAGTGTTTCATTTTTCTTGTATATTACTCGCTCTGTCTGGAAATGTCCCCATACTCCAGCCTCGATCCATCCCATCCCACTTTGTCTCTTGTCGTTTTTTTAAAACTCCAATCCCGGCCCATTGGTGGATTTTCCAGTAGCACTTTTTCTGATGCCTGTCAGGGCTCTCCAGTGTCAAGTATGATTTTGTCTTGCTGCTTTTGATGATAAATCTCTTATGATCTAATGTTTTTTTCTTGCACTTCCTCATTTTTTGGACATTGAAACAGTACATGTCTCTCTCTTTCAATCTCTTCTCTGTCATGTTGCTTATACATATTTTCCCTTCCCGCGATTTGCTCGCTCTGACTTCTGCCATGAATTTATGATCACCAGTATTATCTGTGGTAGGGCCCTGTTTTAGTTTTGCACATTTAACAAAGTATCTACGTGCACATACTTTGCAGCAAACTACCCGCTGTCTTGTGGGACATCTTCAGGAGAAGAAAAGGCTAAGGAGTAAACAAATCTGGAGTGGAGTCCCTAAGATGGTTGGATGGTGCCTTCTACACCTCCTTCCAGCAACTCCTGCAGCCAAGCTAGTGCCAAATGTATTGCTCTGCTTTCCTTTGGACCACATCAGCAAGGCCAAGAGGAGGATCTTCTTGTGTGGGCAGCCCAGGACCTCCAAACACACTGTCCAGGCTTGCACCCCAAGGAGATGACTTTGGTACTGCCAATGCAGCACTTTGACTTCACCCCTGGAGGCTTACTCCATTGTCTCTTGAGACAGATGGACGCCAACAAAAATTGTGCATATGCAGTCTGGAATCTTTGCCCTGATCTCTAGGCTGGGAGCTGGGAATGGGTACACTTGTCTTGGGGTAGTAGGTAAGCTACTAGCTGGTAGTTTTGGTTTCTCCAGCTGCATGATTGTATTTTTTATTTTCTATTTTCCTCAGAGTAAAACAAGGTACAGTGGTACCTCTACTTACAGACGCAATCCATTATGGGGTGCCGTTCGCACCCCGAAAAGTCTGTAAGTAGAGCGTCACTTCTGCGCGTGACACGATAGAACGCTTCTGTGCATGCGTGAAGCGGCAAACTTGGAAGTAAACACGTTCATAACCTGAAAAAACGCAATGTGAAGCAAACGCAACTCGAGGTATGACTGTAATACAATTATGACAAGCATGAACTGCATGCTGACATTGAGTCTTAAACTCCTGCCTAGTTTTGAAAACTAGAAATGGGGGAAATTGGCATATATATATATATATATATATATATATATATATAAACATATTTTCTCTCTCTCTAATTATTAAGTTTTTCTATTTTAAACAACCTTAAAATATCAATAACTTCCCTTCTTCTCTTTCCATGTTTCATTTCACATAACATAAATCCCTGCATATTTTACATGAACTAAACCGTTCAGTATTCCATTATTACATCCATCAAAACTTATTTACACTGTGGAATTTATCTTAATGCTGTCAACACTTTCAAATATACACAATTTCCACCCATATAGTCAATAAACACTTTCCAATCTTCTTTAAACATATCTTCTTCTTGTTCTCTTATTCTGTATGTTAAGTTCCAACTAAAGAAGAATGGCAACCTAAGCTGATGGAATATGCGCAGCTTGCAGGCTTTAAAATATATCACATATTCTTGATGGCACAGCAAAGTAGGGTGGAGTTTCGATCAGTTTGTGCACCAGCAGGGGTGGTGTGTCCTGTTTCATTGCTCAAGTTGAAATGGGAAGTGCTGCCCTGCCACTACCACCTTGTCCTGTGCTTTCTAGGCATGGGTTTGAGTGGTTTTGCCTTTGCCCCACAGCTTTCCCCTGGAAAATGTGCTATTTACTGCTGAATCAGAGCAAATGCCCCCCCCCCCCCCCGAAAACCTGATTGCTGTTTGGTCCAATTTCAGCGGTAAACTGCAGGTTTCCCTGGGGGAAAGTGGCAGGGCAAACGGAGGTGTGGATGAGCACTGTGAGACAAAGCAGGTATATTGTTGTTTTTAACCTGGCAGAAAGTTCCTAAGTGGTGGGTGATGGATGCTTCTGATAATATACCTTTCAAACCTTCAACTCCAAAATGCAGGACTACATGAAATGAAATTGGAAGGAGAATTAAAATGGAAGGCAGGGTGCAACACTGAGACTGAGGAGGAGGAAGAGGAGGAAGAGGACAGGCTGTGCCGCTCCCTGGACCAGTTGCAAGTGAGAAAGGAGGCAGGTGGGGGCTGGCTGAAGGCAGACTGAGGTGGCTAGGGCAGTGCTCCATTTTAATAAAGCAACAACGAGGGGGGGGGATGTTTAACTATTCTCCACAGAACTGCTTCTCTGATCTAAATCCCTCCTCCTGAGGCTGCTATCAGCTTCTGTGCCTGATTTTATTTATTTATTATTATTATTGCTGTGGACACCTTCAGAGATAAGTTAGATCAGAGAAATTGCACAAAGGGAAAAGGTGAAACAATCCTTTCCCCAGTGCCACTACCCCAATCAAAACTGCTCCCCCACCCCCGCAAAGGTAGCCACTTTTAAATAAAACGAAACATGTCTTACTGCTCACAAATATTAAGGACTTTCCCGTTTAAGGAAAGGGGGAACGGGTCCTCTGAAAAAAGATAACCATTTCATATTTCGGATTCAAGGCTTTTCTCTTACTTACCAACATCTTTAACCTTCTTGAGGGAGGGGAGACCTAAATTCACTGAGGTAGATTTACACTGTCCTACCCTTTGACTGCATTGTTGAAGATCCTCACCTGCACGAGAAAAATGACAAGCAAAATCTCCTTATTGTTCTTGAAATAGCTCTGTACATACATCAGGAAAGAAAAGCATCTGCAAAGCTGAACCTTTTACATTTCACATTATTTAAATTTGCAGGGCTGTTTAATGCTCACCACACTCTCAATCCTTAAAGTGTAAGCAATTTTCTTTCAGTAGGCTTCCTCCCCCGACCCCCATTTTATTTTTAACAAGGAAAACTGCCCCTCCAAATAGAAAGGCTGCTTGTTATTTTGAGGCAGTGAGGCAAAACATGCAACATGAAGACTACATTTGGCTTGCCGAGCAGATGTCTACAGATCACTTGATGTTAATTTCAACATAAAAGCTATTATATTCCTGGCCTTGCCCTATTAGTTGTTAAATAATTATTTATGGTTGGCGCATGAAATCTTAGGACCTTAAAGAAGGCCCATCAACACTGCTAAGCTAACTGTGTTTGACATAAAGAGTTTTCTGTCACAAATCGGCCTCAGTGTAATGTTTATTTCATATACAATTCCATTTTGCAAACTAAAAAGTAATTTGGCACTTATATTTTCAGAAAACCTGTGCTTAATGTGACCACTAACACTACCTCAGTGGTAAGGCATTAGACGGTCTAGTTCACTGACATTTACAAAAGTGTACTATAGGTATCCAATTACTCAGTATATCATCATAATCTTCGTCTCACTTCACAGCTCTGTTGTTTGCTAATATGTTTTAAGTTTAGCTTTTGTGGTCTTGGTTAACTCTACGTGGGATTTAATCAAGTCTGGTTGGCTGATACAACACAACAATAACTAGAAATTGCTGACTGATAATTTACAGATTCAGCTATCAGGTTGTGTGTGCGTACGCAGATACAGAAATGGAGGCATTTAATACAGTGACTTCCGTCACCATCTGCTTAACTGAATTAAACGCCAATCTTATACAAAACGTAGCAGACTTGAATGTGTGCTAACAAGAGTTAAATGTACAAGGCATTGTATGAACATTCTCGAAACAAATCTCTGGCTTTTCATATGCTGCTGTCGGAAGCCCTTTTGATGATTTGCCTCATCTCATGAGCATGCCCTTTTTTTTATCTAATTAAAGTTTTGCATCTCTAACAGTCAAGCTAGAATTTTAGAAAGTTGAAGGACAAAGATTCTGAATGTGGCATTAGACACAATTCAGTTGAGCTGCCTACTTCAATTGCGTTTGTCTCTTAGGAGAAGCACTGTCTCTCCATTAAAATAGACATTATGGCTGTGTTTTTATAGGGCTTCCCCGCCCCCTTGTTTATTATTTGTTTGCAATGTCCACTCAAATAAAATGTAGAAACCCAAAATAAGGGAGTCAATGAATTCAAGTGCAGAATTTACACTTTAGTGTATTCTTGGCTTCCAGTCCCAAACTACCAATCCAGGGTTGCTAGGCCGAGAATCTGTGCAGGAATTATTATACTGAAGCAGACAATTGAGCCTTAGTTAGAATAACAATTGGGAGACAAAAAAAAGCCCCTGCAAGAACTCTGTGAGATAGGTCATTATTATTTCTAGTTTCGAAACGGGGAACGGAGGCTGACAGAAAATGACTTGCCCAATCAATGGCGGAGTTACGATTGGAGCCCAGGTCATCAGCAGATCAAATTTAAAGCAAAACCAGAGGTTTATGCTTCTTTCTTCAGTTTTCTAGTTTGCAAGCACAAATAGCTGAGTGCAGCCAAGGTCTCGATGGGTCCCAAAGACAATTCCCCCCCGCGTTTTCTGACTCCCCGTCTTGAAAGGCCCCCTTCCTTGTTGGGTGCTGTGAATTTCACCCTTGGTCTGAGCATTTGAGTAGCTTGGAGGGGCCTGGAGAGGGTTTAATGTCTGCTTTCATGAGGGAAAGGCTGAGACCAAGGAAAAGATTTTGTCATATGATTGGTTTTACAATTATTATTAATGACAGAACCATTTCTCTCTGCAGGTGTCTGCTGTCTGTGATAAATGCAACGTTTCCTTGAACATTATGGCATAAAATAAACTAGCAGAGGGAAGCAACCACCCAGGCAGAAACGGCAAGAAGGAGGCAAAGTAGCAAAACTCATTTACATCCATCTTTATTTATCAAACTTAGCAGCTTTTTGACACGCTTCAACTGGAGGTAATTTTAAAGATCTCTGGTAAAGTATGTCTCTTTTGCTAAATGTTGCATGCAATTAAACTTTTGGGAGGTTAGTGATGGGCTGGCAAGCTCCTCCCTGTTCGTCTTGTCAATGAAAATGACACAAAAAGTCGTGTAGAGACTAGGCAACCTCACATAGCACCAAGTACAAAGACTTGCCTTCAGTTCCGTTTCAATCAATGTAATGTGGAAATTAAATGAACTACACACCCATATATGCCATCAGGTCCTTATCCTTCCAGAAGCTTCAGCCTTGGTTCTGAAACCTGAGCTCCTAACTTGCATTCTGGTCCAGGCCTGTATTTTGCTATAAAATGCTGCACTGGTGAGCTACCGAACCCACTGGTTTTAATACTACTATTATTTATTACACTTATTACACTTAAAAGATCTCAAAGTGACTTACATTTAAAACCATGGAGTGTGGAGAAAAATTCATTGAAAACAATAACATTTTCATGCAACATTCAGAACACAGCCCTCACTCCCAAAACAGTCATAGGAGGCTTTGGCAGCACATTAACAAAACAACAGATTCTGCTTACTCCATCAAAGGCCTGCGGAGGACAGGCAAGTCTCTATGAGGTGGCAAAAAGATGTCAGCAAAGGGACATGACGGACCTTTGCACATCCTGGGATACAAAGCTCTAAACAGCTTGAGACCAAAGTGCTTAAGAGGGCTTCTCCCAATATCAACCATTTTGACTTTGTGATCAGCAGGGGAGGCCATGTCGGTGCTGCTGCCACTGGATGCTTCCTCATTGGTACTGATATGTGGTAGGGCCTTCTTGGTGGTGAGAGGTGTGTATGTCCCTCAGAACATCAACATCTGAGTAGAATTTAGAAACATTCTGGTTCATCCAGGCGTTTGTTGGCTAAAAGATACTGGTCCTGGCAACCTTGAAATTATTAGCTGTGATGGTATGTAGCTGTTTTTAGAGGTGCTTAATGTTTTAGGTCAGAGGTTTTCAACCTTTTTGAGTCCATGACTCCCTTGACGAACTACATTCTTTCTGCGGAACCCCTGTGGGGCTCAGGAACCCAGTTATGTCATCCCTTGCCTTCAGAGCTGGCAGCCTCTCATCCTTTCCCAAAGACCCTCCCTTGTGGAGTGTTCCCTCAGCCTCCTCTCCTTTCCCCTCTCCTCTGGGCAGCCGCAGCTGCCACCCCTGGTCTCTGAGCTGTCCCCCCTGCCCCAAAGAGAGGTGCCTCCTCACACTGTCCCACAGGAGCCTGGTAAGCATCCCCTGGCCAGCCCCAGAGGCACCATTTGCCTGGGGAGCTAATAGCCAGGGCCGCTGCAACAAACAGCTGTGCAAGCCTTTGGGAGGCAGAGATTCAAGAGGGCATCAGAGGAGATGGGGGGGGGGAAGAAGGACAGAGGCCCGCTATCATTCAAGGCACCCTAGGGTGCCATGGCACACCAGTTGAAAGCCACTGTTTTATGTTTTGTTTTGCTGTTTTGGCATCTGAGCAAAGGGTGGGATAGAAGGTCTATTAATTATCATCATCACTGTTGTCATTATTTCTATTCCATAATTTCTCCAAGGATTCAATCTGAGAACCAAATACAGATTTTCATGAAAATTCACTAATTATTCAATTCATTTATATCCCATCTTTACTCTAAGGAGCTGAAGGCACTGTACATTCTTTCTTCCCCCACTTCTCATTTTATTCTCACAAGAACCCTGTGAGGTAAGTTAGATAGTGACTGCACCATTGTCATGCACTCTTAATGGTTTATTTATTTTTTATGAGTTTTTATACTCTCCATTCCTCCAGATCAGAGTAAAGGGTGGCTTACAACACAACATACATTATAAACAGTATGTAAATATATGTTGTGTATATAATAAAACACAACTGCAACATTATGTCTCAACTACAACCAGAATCAATAACAGTAGCTTTCAGTAGCTTGGACAAATAAATAGACTTTCACCTGTCACCTAAATATAGCCTATGTGAAGGATTACACTATCTCAGCTGGGAGGAAGTTTCAGTAAAGCTAACCACTATAGCGCCCTGGCTCTCAGGTTCCCGTGACATTTCCAGGTCCAAATGTACCAAGCTTTGCAAGCCAATTTTCATACATCTTGCTATACCCTCAATGCATCTTTCTGCTATTAACATGCAGTATTTTTGGGAGTCAGCTTGGATTCTCACAGGGAAGCAGCAGCAGCAACCTGCCTCTGGCTGTGCTCTTGAGAGATGGAGTTGGCGAGGCAGCGATGGCAGAGATGCTGCTGCTGGCTCTGGGCCCAAAGTTGCTTCTGAGCAGTTCCTTTTGGACTGCCACTCTTAACTGTTATGGTAGAATCTGTGGACTAAGGAAAGGCAGGCGACTCCTGGCAGCATGTGAAAGTGCAGCAATAGTGACCTCTCATTGTCAATTCCTGCTGTCTGGCTGGAAGGATTGAGATGTTCCTTCCAGTCTCAAAATTGAACAGAATTGTGAATGCTCAGCTTTTGTTAAAGAGAACACACAACATGGCTCACGCCTTTCTCAATGGAGACTGGTGCCCATTGAGACTGGTGGGGAGGAAGGCTGGGAGCCCAACAGTAGGTGGAGCCAGAGCCAAGGACAGAGCCAGCTAATTCTACTTTTGCCCCCATCCTCCTCCCATGCTGCGTTCTACAGGGCAACACTGAGAATGAGGAGGAGGAAGGGGACAGGCTGTGCTGCTCCCTGGGCCAGTTGCAAGTGAGAAAGGAGGTAGGCAGGGGCCACTGGTGGACGAAGGTGGGGGGCGGTCCGCCCCAGGTGCCATCTGGAGGGGGCATCACAGCCACCCGTCCCCCAGGGCGCTCAGCGCGCATCTCCAGGCCGCTTGCCACCCGCCCCGCGACGCGCGCTGCTTGCCACACAACCCCCCCCGATGCGCGCCACGCCCCCTGGGACACGCGCCAGCCATGCCCCGGATGTACGCCGCCCCCAGTGATGGAGCAGGTAGCTTCACCACTGGCGGGGGCTGGCTGAGGGAAAATGAGATGGCTGGGGCAGTGCTCCATTTGCTCTAATGGACCAGCCAGCACTGCCTACATCACTTCCTTTCTAACCAGTGGTCTTAATTAGGGAAATGGGAGAAGGAAACCGAGAAGAATGTGGTTCCTGATACCATGGAAGTAGATCAGTTAGAGGTATTGTAATAGAAAGCAGGCTGCTTCTTCCATCATTGATTGCGACCTATGTGATCAGAAGATCTATTCTGCAGTTATGCAAATATGTTACTTGGTAAAGCAAGCCTCACCATCAGGCAGAGTAATTCTGTTTTAGGTTTCTGATGGTTGCGTGCATCTGCTTCTGTGATCTCATGAATCTGCTCCACCTGCACATTTTTGCAAGCAGATTTTTGAACTCTTGGGTTATAATTTCCTGATCTTCATCCTCTAAGAAAACAGCTCTGGGTACAGAAAGCACAAAACACTGTTCAGTGTCAACCATAAAATGCCTTGTTCTGACTAAACCCATCAGTAAAGAAGAAGCAAATAAGTGGGGATATTAAAAGGATGGGAAATAAATATAGTTAGAAACAGAAGGAGAAAAGTTGCAAAAAGTAAGCAATACTTTCTTATCAGCACTGTTTTCCGCCCCATAAACTCTTAAATACACCAGTTTCCCATTAAAAGTTTATATACGTTTCCATTTTCTGACGGCTGCTTCAGCCTATCACCACCAAAATTGCAGCGTATGTTGCAGACCAATTTTTTGAAATGTTTTACGCAACACTTGCGTGTGCATGCAACTCAGATGAGTCATTTAGCAGAACTGTAGATTAGGAAAAGAATTTTTTTCACTGAACATGGGTGAACAATATTTACAATTTAACTGCTATGAATATCTCGCAGCCAACATTGTGCGTAAGCATATTCATTAAAGTATTTGAATAAGCACCAATGACTATGGTTGCTTCAGTGCTAGGTTGCCCTGCCGAAACATTGCTCTTCTACAATTAGATGGAAGTGGAATTAAAATTCCACCTGGGAATGCTGGAGAGGACAATGAAGAGGCAATCTGAGAACCGTCTTCAAATATGTGAACCACTGTCACATAGATGGAGCAAACTTGCTTTCTGTCGCTCCAGAGGGTAGGACTTGAATATCCAGTGACTGAGACCAAACATAAGGAAAACATTCCAGATGGTACAAACTACTTGACAGTGGAACAGGCTGTTTCAGAAGTTTTAAGCTGGGTGTGATGAATATTTGGCCTTCCTGATGCTGCTGAACTTCAGCTCCCATCAGCCCTGACAAGCATGGCCAATGCCAGGGATGATGGGAGCTGCAGTTCAGCAACACCTGAAGGGCCAAAGGTTCCCCCCACCCAATTAAAGCTGTGGCTGTTGGAAGTCCCATCTACCAGGATACAGTAATTTTTTGCATTGAAAGAGGGTTGGCCTTCATGAACTTTCTGCATCTGGTTCACATGCAACAGAGAAGCACATTTCAACCATCCTTAACTGCTGCAGACCTTTTTTTTAGTTTTCAGTGTGAACAAAGTGAATATTCCACAATGAAGTATATTAGAAGCTTCCTAACTCCTAAACCTTAGGAGAAATGACAGGAAGAATGGGGAGAGCTGCCCAGCAGTGAAACACTCCCTGAGGAAGTGGCTGGCTCTCCTTGGCTTGGAAGTATTTAAGCAAATAGCCATCTGCCATGAATTCTATAGCTGCAAGACACCAACTTGGGGAGGGGGGCCTGGAGTAGATGACTTCTAAGGTAACTCCCAACTCTAACCTCCTATGAAAATAACCCTTCCATATACTAATACACACTGTATATTTCCTTTCTTCAGAGCCCAGAATTTGCCTGTGCTCTAGAAACCAGTGATTTACTGTGTTTTAAAGAAGAAAAGAACAAAAGGGTACTATCTACAAGGCAATACAGTGACTTCATTGCTGCATAAGCGTCTGTGAAAACTCTTCTGTCATTGCTTAATTCAGTCTAGCCAGTCTTCCTGTGCATGTAAACTCAGGCAAATTTTTGAACAAGGAAGCTTTCTTGCAATTTGCATTCGGTTTGCAATTGGCAAACCAGTGCTTATGTGTTGGGGATGGATACTGAACGACAGCAATCTTTTTGCCTAATTTTGTTAATTAACAGTAAAACGCCATACAAGTCGACTCAGAAGAAAGTCCCATTGAGCTCCGTGGGGCTTACTCCATAGCAAGTGGGAAGAGGATTGTAGCAACGCGGATTAGGCAGTGGGAGGTCAGGGGCTTAACATAGCTTTATACCAAGCCAGGCAAATTGTCTTTCTAACCCAGCACTGTCAGTGGTTCTCTAGAGCCGGTATGGGGGCCCCCTGGCTCTCCAAATATTGCTGAACTACCGATCCTGTACATGTTTACTGGGCAACAAGTCCTCTTGAACTCACTGCCTCCCATGCAAACATACATAGGTCTAGGATATCCATTTCGCGCAAAGCCACCAGCAAAGCCACACCACGTCGGAGTCGGGAACGTCCCCTGGGACCTTTTCCACGTTGCAGCCCGTTCCCTCCCGCTCTCTTTCGCTGCTGGCTCCCGCCGGAGAAACCCGACCCGCCTTGCAAACGTGGCGGCCCAGCGGCCTCTTCTCGGCGCCGCCCACAGAGACGCTCCCGTCCAATGGCAAGAGGCGTAATATCTTGGAAGGGCACGGGAGATCAATCGTTTGCGACCGCACTCCTGACTGGCTGGGAAGGGGGGGGATTCCATCGGCCGGCCCAAATTAGGTCACCCCTGTGCGTTCCTAAAAGCAACACTTTTCCAGCCGGCCTTGTGCAATTGGGGGTGGGGTGGGATCAGGGGCAGGAGTGCGATCCCCCGTTGAATCTTTTCTAAGTGCATGAGGAGAGGGAGAGAGAGAGAAGCGAGGGGGCACGTTTGCTGGTGCTGCTGGGCTGGGAACTCCGCTTAAGCACGTGGCAGGCTTTTGCAGAGAGAGCAGCCCGCAAAGAGTCGACTTGACCCTCCACCGCCTGCTAGAAAGTTGAAGTTTCTGCTTCTTCAGTTCTTTGCAGTGCCCCGACGTTGCCGCGCTCCCCCCCCCCCCCCCCGCACGACAGATCGCCCTTTGCCCGGTGCACACAATGGGCTCTGAAGCCCCTCTCCGCTACCTCGCGGCGGGGCTGCTGCTGACGCTTTGCACCCGGGGGTCCCTGGGCGTCCCCACTTTCAGAAAGGAGAGGGGAGTTCATCCGGAGCCCGAGCTCAGCGATCGGCAGCACGAAGACAACCAGAGCTTCCAGTACGACCACGAGGCCTTCCTGGGCAAAGAAGAAGCTAAAACTTTCGACCAGCTCACCCCAGAGGAGAGCAAAGAAAGGCTGGGGTAAGACCGACCTCCTCCTAGTCCCCCCCCCCCACATAGGTTACTTGACCCGGTGAAAGTTCCTTCGCTTTATTCCTCTCCCACCCATCTTCATCTTCCCAAAGTAGAAAAATAAAATTAAAAAGGTGCGCCTCTTGAGTTCAAAACCAAAAGCAAAACCACGCTCTACGAAAAAAAAAAGTTTTCACTATGTCAGGTTGTCACTTTTAGCCCCAGGGAGTGTATTGTGAGTTCGACAGAGGGTGCAAGGTTGGGCAGAGACGGGAGAGCTCCCAGGATTTGCTGATAACGTGGCAGAGGGGAGCCCGCCCCCCTGAAGCTGCTTGGAATGGAGGGAGCGCGGAAGGGAGGGGAGAGAGAGATGGTTTCATTCGGGGAAAGTGCACTTGTGCGGGAAAGGAAAGGCGCTTTCGGATTCTGATCGTTCCCCACTTTGTGCAGTCGATTAAAAGCCGGTGGCGGCTCTTTTGAGTGAGAGATCACTTGGCCATAGCCGCTATGGGGAAAATGGTGATCAGGAACGATGGCACTTGTTGCAGAAAAACAAGCAAGCAAGCCAAAGGGTCCTTTGTCATCTTAAGAGACCAATAATGTTATTGCATCTTAAAAGACTAAGAATGTTATTAGACTTTCGTGGACCAGAACCCAACTCATCCTATGCATGGAGTGTAAAGTTACAGACAGAAAGTGTGTGTGTGTTGGGGGGGGGGAGTTATTACTATAAAGAATCAGATTCAAACAAGGTCTGGTGACAAGGGTAAAAGAAACGCTAATCCAAGCAGGTGTGCCCCATTCCCAACTCAGTTGTAATGTACTAATAACGAATGGGCAAAATTTCATTTAAACCCCCCCCCAAAAAACAACAACTATCTGTTAGAAATCAGTAGGGAAGCTTTTCGGTCCCTCTTAAAGTTTAGTAACTGGCTTGAAAGTTGTCATACTAAAGCCAAAAAGTTTTAAAGGAAGACTGGTGAGTTGGAGTTTATAGATGAGTTGGGCACCATTGGACTTGGGTGAACAGAATCTAAGAGTGCTTAGATCTCTACAGAAAACATTTGCCTGTTTTTAAGGTTCATTTAATTGCTCTACTTTGCCAATCCAGTATCAGTTTGGATGTGAGTCACACCCATATCGACTAGAACAATCCCCTCTGCAATCCTATGGATTTATTTTATTATTATTCTCCTGCTTTTTCCTCCAAGGAGCTCAAGCCTGCATCATGTTTATCTGCAAAACAATCCTTTGAGTGACTGGAGTGACTGGCCCAACAGCATATAACGTGTTTTGCAGCAAAGTGGAGATTTGAACCTGGGTCTTCCCAGGCCTAGTCCACCACTCTAACCATTACACCACACTAGCTCAGAACTGGGATGGAAGGTAGAGGAGTGTAGGTTTCCCTCAGTGATGAGTGAGCGCTCCAAGCTCAGAATGCAGTTGGCACACAGGTGCAAAGTGAGGCTCTGCTTCTGTCCACCTCTGAATTGTTGGGGGGGGGGTAGGGGGGATTTCTTCTGTTTCCCCTTCCCAACTCTGGGTTTAGGGGTAGAAAGAGGAATAGATTTCCCTCCTGACCTAATGCTGCATTTGGGGAAATAAAGGAAATGATATCTGAAGTAAAGTGGTAAAAATTGGTGTGAAAAGCATAGGCACAATAAAACGCTATTCATTCTTCACTGCTAAATCCCTTAAAAGAGGGGCAGGGAAGCCATTACGGTGTCCCCAGTACAAACAACCAGGGCAAAATCTGGTCAACTGATGCCATTATGATGACATGCGATTGAGAGGTTGGTGGTGCTACCCACCTGTCAGGCTGGGGTTGCAGATCCAGTTCCCTACCCATGCCTTTCTTAAAAGGAAAAAAAAAAGTCCTTAATTTGTTCGGCACCAGTTTGCAAACTCGGAACACAGAGTAGGACAATGGAAGGAAGAGTTCATTATTTCTCCTGCATTATTCTTGCCATCTTGTACAGTGGTACCTCAGGTTAAGTACTTAATTCATTCCGGAAGTCCGTACTTCACCTGAAACTGTTCTTAACCTGAAGCACCACTTTAGCTAATGGGGCCTCCTGCTGCTGCCGTGCTGCCAGAGCACAATTTCTGTTCTCATCTTGAAGCAAAGTTCTTAACCTGAAGCACTATTTCTGGGTTAGCGGATTCTGTAACCTGCAGCGTATGTAACCTGAAGCATATGTAACCTGAGGTACCACTGTATTTAGGCAATTTTATTGGCCCCATGGGGTAAACATTATAGTGCATAGATTGGTCATTAGAGCTTCAACTTCCAGTCCCTCTGAAAATGTTTGTGGAAAATTGTTGCAAGCACTTATCATCATATTGGCTTTGGTAGCTTGTTTCTCACAACATGACTATCCATAAGCACTGCAAGTTGGAAATTAAGATTTCTTCAAAACAGTCCAGCAATCTTTCATTCCACTATCATTTATTTGAAACCAGTGTCTCCAGCTTTTTGCTGTTGCTTGCTACATCTGATCTGATCTTTGCGGCCTAGTTCAAATGGTGATCCCATGTTGAATGTACTACTTCAGGCTGCAAGTGGGAACTTACATAACTGAATGCTCTTCCATTTTAAAAAAGAAATCCCTGCAAATAAACATCTAGATGTCAGGGAGAAAACTAAGCTAGAATGTCCCTCCCTGGCATCTAATTTTGTGCATGGTAGTTTGTTTGTTTTAGAGTTTTTGTTAACATAATTTTGATAGGACAGAACAATCCTGCCCTCATCTCCTAGAGGAGACAAGGAGAGTCTAAGGTAAAATAAAAAAAACAAACTAGCAAACAATCTGTAAGTAAGCTTCAGAAAGCATCAAAATTCAAATTCACAAAGTTCATAGCAGCCAGAAAGTTTTGTATGCTGCTGGGAGATGTATTTTATCTATGCTTGCATAAACAATAAAACGGTGCTAGTCTGCCTCAAAAGAATCTTTAAAGTTTGTTTCTCCAGCCAGATGTGGATTATTTGTTAATTTTTCCAAACTGTCTTCTACCAATTATTTATTTGTATTTTTATGTTGTGACCCACCCTGTGATCTTCAGATGAAGGGCAAAATACAAATAAAACAAACAAATAGTAACGTGGTGCCCTTTAGGTCCTTCCAATATTGAGCAACAACTAACTGGGCAGCTGCAAGACAATAACCAGTTAGAGGTTTGAAATGACAGTCCCTTTTGATGTTTTGAAAAACGTTCCAACAGGACCAATTCCAGAAATTTCAATAGTTGCTGTCCAGTCACTTTAGTAATTTCTACAAAGGCCACAGTCTAAAACTGCGGCCCTTTTTCACAAGTCCCCCAAATAAGCTGGAATGGTCCTGGTTCCTTACATCCTCTCCAACATAGCCTCAAGTTCAATATCTTCATTTGAAATAGTCTCATAGGCGTCATATACATGGTTTGCATAATTTTTAATGTTTGTTCCCTTGTGCTTGATGTTCCCAATTTAAATGGGAATTTTAACCATTAAGGATTTCCAGCAATTCAGTCAAAATGTTCCAGTCTGACTCCCACATTTGTCTCAGGCCCTCTGCAGAGTCCACATCAATGATAAGAAGTAAATTATCAATATGGGATACCAATCCCTTCCCTTTGCCATCAGAGCTCATGGAAGTTTTTGATCGTGTGAACTCCCAACTACAGTCTGAAGTGGGACAGTCAACATGCAAGTTTGTTTTCTATTCGAAACCTTTTCGGAAAATTTAACTTTTGTATGCTAACTCTGACTTGCCAGCCCTTTTCTATCTCATTGGAACGGAGAAGAGAAGAGAGATATGTACGAAGAGGGGGAAATCATAGCAACACATAGGAAGTTGTCTTATTTAGGGTCTAAGTTTAGACCTTTGGTCCATCTAGTTCTTGTTCAATATTGTCTATGCTGACTGTCAGTGGTTTCCCAGGTCTTCATATGGGTTTTAGCCCTACTTTGTAGCCTGCCACTGAGCAGTGGTAGGCTGGAGAAGATTTAAACACTGTGCTGACTGCAATCTGTAATACAGTAGTGTCATTTTGCTACAGTAAGCAGAGAAGGGGAGCTGGCATGCATATTGCATTTCTAAGCAGAACATTCTTCTCTAATGATAAATGTTTCTGTGGTTTTCTTTCTCCTACTGACAGTGGGAAAATGTCACATTTTCCAGCAAGTGTGGAAACGCAGTTCCACATGCTTGATCAACAATATTCCATTAGAAGAGTTTTTGACAGAGAATGACAAGGACAATCCAACTGTGACTGAGAATAAGTTGTTGGCTACATGAAACTCCTTCTCTTCCCCAACACACTTTCTGAGAGATAGTAGAGAACAAATATTCCAAATGCCCACCTTGAAAGGCCCTGGGAGAGTGTTCTTGGAAGATAAAAACCTGTGGAAAAACTTCTTCTGACTCCTACTGATCTGTCTTTAAATTCAAAACTTCTAATCTGTGGCTGGCAACCAGTGTTACTTGGAGTGTTACTTAGAATAAACCCACTGAAATTGATGAACATAACTAGGTCCATTTGCGGGAGGCAGTGCAAGACAGGAGTGCCTGGCATGCTCTGGTCCATGGGGTCACGAAGAGTCGGACATGACTAAACAACAACAACAACTAGGTCCATTAATTTCAACGTGTCTACTCCTAAGTACTCAACTTAGTTGAGTACCACACTATGTCATTTATTTAGAAATGGGTCATCATAGGTACCAGTTGGAAGCCCTGTCTCTCGCAAACATAGTTGTTCAAGAGAACCCTGCAGAAATCTTGCAGTTTCTAATAATCCATTTTACTTTTTCTATTACTGCAGGAAAATTGTTAATCGAATTGATGATAACAAAGATGGCTTCGTCACCACAGAGGAACTGAAAAACTGGATTAAGCGAGTGCAGAAACGCTACATCTTTGAAAACGTGGCAAAAGTCTGGAAGGATTATGACCTCAACAAAGACAACAAAATTTCTTGGGAAGAATACAAACAAGCCACATATGGCTATTACCTCGGTGAGTAACTTTGAGAGACAAAATTGAACCTGCATACTTGGGAATCCCAGAGTGATAGCCAACATGTTTGCCCACCTGTCCTAGGATGTCAGGAAATCACAGTTCAGTGGAAGAATCAGAAGCAAATTCATAGTTTGCTCCTGATTCTTCACTTTCAGCTGCAGATGTGAAAAGAGAATCTTGCGCTGCTTTCCATGCCTAAAGCAAAGCTTATATATATATAGCGCTGAAAGTAAGCCCTGCTTGTGGCAGGATTCACCTGCAGTTAAGGACTCCTGAGTGGAACTAGTTCTGGCAGGACTTTTATTTGGCAGAGCCAGGGGAAAATGGTTTCTGATGCGCTTAACCAGGCCTGTGGGGCCAGATGTTCCTCACCTGTAATCTGAATACAATCAGAGGCACAAACTCACTTTGCTTAGAAAAAAGAGAGACTACTTTACTTGTTTTGATACTATTTCTGGAGTTATTATGACATAGCAAGTGTTCTCTCCCTATGTTTTTATTAGCTTTGAAAGCGGTTAGACAAATTTGCGGAGATTAAGGTTATTGGTGGCTACTAGCCACAATCACTATATAGTACCTCCAGATTCAAAGGGAGGGTGGCTCTGGATACTAGTTGCTAGGGAGCGACAGCAGGAGCCGTGTATTGCACTCAAGACCTGCTTTGGGGCTTCTTGGAAGCACAGTGCTACATGAGATAGGCCTTTGGTCTGATTTCTTACTTCTAGAAGGGTTTAAGTCACGTGTCATCTGTAGACATCACTCAGGCCTTTGTTACATACTCACCAGTCCTGTTTGTCTCCATCTTGTCTTATTATTCTGGTTTTCTAGAAAACCCAGCTGAGTTTGAAGATGCAACAGAGCAGCACAATTTCAAAAAAATGATGCCCAGGGATGAAAGAAGATTCAAAAGAGCTGACCTGGATGGTGATTCCGAAGTCACTCGTGAGGAGTTCACAGCTTTCCTTCACCCAGAGGAATTTGAGCATATGAAAGACATTGTTGTTCTAGTAAGCAGCAGAAAAGCCAATCTCCTTTCTTTCGGTTTCCGTTTATTAAAGAGGTTTGAAAGCTGGCTTCCTCATCTTTCAGGGCAAGGTTTCCCAGACAATAGTCGCCAGCTATTTCAACAGGAAGGAAAGCTGTTTAAATAATCCTGCTTTGGTTATTTAAACGTGACCTGCTTGGTGACCTCCCTAATATGTTGATCAATATCACATGAATAGCTAGAAAGCTTGGAAGCAAAGTGATAGGTTAGGCCTGAACCAGTTTTGCCCAGAATGTTGTCATCTTTAAGTGTGCTGCTGAGGACTTCAATCAGACAAGCAACCTGATTTTATCATGCTACATTGGCTGACACTACAGTGTGGGGGAAATTTTTTAAACTGATTTTGTAGCTAATACAGCATCCTGTGTAAGTCAATGCAACCAGAACTGCACATTTCTGTTGCACCTGCCTTTGGTAAACCCTTTCAGCCTCCTGGATTTTACAGGCACACCACTGCTTCAGCAAGACAACGCAGGTCCATTGTAGTGGCCTATGAGATGAGGTTTACAGAGTTGCCTATGCCCCACCACCACCTCGCTCTTCCTCAGATGTCCCTTATTCAGGGACTTGCTAGGACACAGAAAGTTTCTGGACCAGGTATGGGGAACCTGTGACCCTCCAGATGTTCTTGGACTCCCCCATAATATGGCTAATGGGCAGGGATAATGGGAGCAACATCTGGAGGACCAGAGGTTTCCCATCCCTGGTCTGCACTGACTGGAAGCAGCTCTCAAGGGTATCAAGACAAGAGTCTTTCCCAGCCCTGCATGGATATGCCATGGAGTTAACCCAAGACCTAATGCATGTAAAGCATGTTCTCGGTTACTAAGCTACAGCCCTTTCTTAGTTGTAGGAACTGGGTACATCATTCCTGATTTAGATGACAGAATAGAATTCTTTTATTCTAGACCTTTGTTTTTTAATTTTCTGTTGTGAACCACCCTGAGGTCTATGGGCATAGGGTGGTATACAAAATAAATAAATAAACAATAGATTAAATATTTATTTTATTATTAAGCTTAGAATAAGCTTTTCTTTAATTTCATAAGATATTAATTCATTTATAGCAGTCCCTATCGCTTATCAATGTTTATTGTGAAGCTATATCTCTCTATATATATCTGTAGGACGTGTTCTGTTTTAGTTGTTTGGTGAATTTTTAAATTAATACACTTTTATGAGTTTGGGGGTTTACTTTTGGGGGATTTTTTAAGCTTAGGGATAATATTTTCTCTTTCTCAATATTATATCATTATTGATATTTCCGTGTGTGTGTGTTAAAGGCTTTACCCTTGATGTAAAGTGACAGCTCAGAATGAAATGGTTTTATAATCAGTTTGGGCAACAAATACACACCTCTGCAATGACAGCTTTTTTCCCTTATTGTGACAGGAAACCCTGGAGGACATAGACAAAAATGAGGATGGATTTGTGGATCAAGATGAATACATTGGTAAGCTGCAGCAAGGGGATTTCCAATATTTATTATTTTATTTTAAAAGTTTTATTATGCCTAGTTTGGACAGTCTTCTCCCCAAGTCAAGGGGAGAAAGAGGCATGCGACATTTGTCATGTCTAGTTTGCACCTCAGATTACCGAAGTACATGGTACCCTCTGTGGTTCTCTCAGTGGAAGTGGGCGCCTTTGGAGTGCTGGTTGTGTCAACCCCATATATTACAAAAAAGAATGTTCTGGATGCATAACAATGAAGCAGGCCCCTGTTGATTCCCCTCATGTTCTTGCATTTTCAAAGCACCATTGGCATTTGCCACAGAGTGCTTAATGTTGTTCAGTACTAAGGAGTTAATATGAGAGAAGTAATTCTTGGGGCACTGAGGCTTCCCTCCCACCCCCTAAGTCTCTCTAAAAGCCATCCAGTTTCATGTAGATGATTTTTGTTTCCCCAAGTTTCCTTCTGCCTTTTATTCCCTTTCCCACTATTGCTCGTTTGATTCTGATGTTATTCACACAGACACTTGCTGGCAGAGACAAGATGCAATGTTGCTCTGGGTCCTTTTTCTTCCCATACTTCTGAACCTAGCATAAAAGATTGTGATTGCATCGTAAGAGGGGATCTTGAAAGAGTTGTGACTTCTCCAGCCTTAGAAGAAACCTACTGAGTGAAAGGCATTAGGGCCAAAGTTCTCCTTTACATTTTATTTTAAAAAATATACGTTTCTCCATCGGGATGAATAACAAAAGGTGATAAAGCAACATGGAACCTTATCAAAATGCCACATAGCATTACAAATAAAACTCTAATAGTAAAAACCAAAATAGAGATGCAGTTTTTTGTCTTTGTAGAAAAAGAGGGTGGGGGGCTTTTGCTGAGGGTGCTTGTAACGATTTGAGCCACTGAAGGCAAGAACCTGGGTCAGTTGCTCGTGAGCATGAGAAACGAGGAGTGAGTGGACAATCCCTGGTGTGAGACAGAATGCAAAATGTTGCTGAGGCCGTTTCATTGTTTTAGTAATCTCTATGTCCTTATTTGCTTTGCCCAGGTATTTGACTAAACTGGAAATTCCAATTGTAGTTTAGCTTGTTTTATGATGGAGCCCTTAGTCTGCTTAGTCTATTCATTGGACTGGTTTTGATGAATTCTCTTAATTTTTGTACATTGGGAGGAACATTATGTTCATTTGTCAACACAAACACTTCTGCTTGCTAAACAGAACAATCTTTCTCGGGGTTCCAACCTCCCCCAGAGCCCATAGGGTGTGGCCCACACGGGAAGAGAAGAGGGATGGAAAGCCTGTTGCAATAGCAGGACGTGTTGTGCTAGCGCACATTAGTGCCATTGCTTAGTTCAAACCCTTTCTATATATTTTTTCCTGTATATTTTTATTATTTTATTGTACCCTGCTCTGGGATTGAAATATTCAGTGAAGAGCTGGTTATAAAATCATAGATAGATAAATAGATGGATAGCTGGATAGATAGATATACGGCATATGGGAGAGGTAAAGAGAGTAAGTAGCAGGTAGGATCTTATTTTCCCCACTTGAGAAGTATAGTCAGACTTCCATAAAAGTTACGGATAGCATATGGCTGGTTTCCAGTACCTGTGTGGATGACAACAGTAATTCAGTGGACGAATAGGAATACAGTGGTACCTCGGGTTACAGACGCTTCAGGTTATAGATGCTTCAGGTTACAGACTCTGCTAACCCAGAAATAGTACCTCGGGTGAAGAACTTTGCTTCAGGATGAGAACAGAAATCGCGTGGTGGCAGCAGCAGGAGGCCCCATTAGCTAAAGTGGTGTCTCAGGTTAAGAACAGGTTCAGGTTAAGAACGGACCTCCGGAACGAATTAAGTTCTTAACCCGAGGTACCACTGTATGCCTTTTCCTGCACTGTGTGCAATGCAATGTGTAATGTGCACTCTCCACAAATGGAAGCCCTCACTAATGGTTGCCCACTTCACATGATTTCTCCTTCCTCATGAGAAATTATGAGATTCCACCTTCCTTGCCTACAGAACCACTGTCATTCTTTTACATGTGTGGAGGAGAGGAGAGGATACTCCTCCTTTATGCAAAGACACTTGCCACTTTGGCCAGCAGCTGGACTGGGCCTAGATATTGGGTTTTTTTTTTTTTTGTATTAACTTTCAACAGCACTAAGGCTGTATAAGCTTGCCAATGGCCAGGGGGATAATCCCCATGTAGATCTCAAAGTCTGACAGATACCATCAGCCTCCACGTCGGTTTTCATTACCACCATCGTATGGCTTAATTGAGCATTACAAATACGTTGACAAAAGTTAAAAGCCCACATCACTTTTTACTAGACTGCCCACCGACGAAAATCCTGATGTAAATCATTTGTGGTATATCAGCAGCATGAAACAAACAAACTCTGTACATGTAGAAGATGTTTGTGCCTGCTTATCTGGAGGCAGTTCTCATTCTTTATAGGTGAGCAGTGATATTCAAGGCCAAGTTAATTGTGCCCATAGTAGATGGTATGATGGGAATGCAGCTTTTCTTTAGGTGTTTGGCTGGAGCATTGCTCTCCATCTTTTCTGGCAGGTCTTGATAAGGCAATGCAGAAGTGAGCAAGCCCAGGCCTGGTACCGAATGTGGCCCTTTAGGCCTCCTTGTATGGCCCCTGGAACTTCAGGCCACACCCCTCACTGAGCCTTGCTTTTCACCCTGAATGTTGTTCCCTGGCTGGAATATGTCCTTGAACTTTGCTAATGCCTCTTGCTTGTCTAGATGGAGGAGAGGGAGGCCTGGTGAGCTGGAAAAGCTTCCCCTCCCTTGAGGTAGCAGAACAGTTATTGAATGGTATGGGCATAGTGATAACAGTGAGGGTACTAGGCGGATAAGTCATAATTCAATAGATAACTCATAGCAGTGTTCCATCTGTCTTCACGAGGGTAATTTACGCAGTCGATGGCTGGAAAATGACACCTCTTTCTAATACACCATATATACAGTGGTGCCTCGCAAGACGAAAAGAATCCGTTCCGCGAGTCTCTTCGTCTTGCGGTTTTTTCGTCTTGCGAAGCAAGCCCATTAGCGGATTAGCGCTATTAGCGGCTTAGCGGGCTTAGCGGATCAGCTGATAAGCCGCTTAGCGGACCAGCTGATAAGCGGCTTAGCGATCAGCTGTTAAGCGGCTTAGCGGATCAGCTGATAAGCGGCTTAGCGATCAGCTGTTAAGCGGCTTAGCGGATCAGCTGATAAGCAGCTTAGCGATCAGCTGTTAAGCGGCTTAGCGGCTTGGGAAAAGGGGGGGGGAAGGAAAAAAACCCCGCAGGAACTCGCAAGACATTTTCGTCTTGCGAAGCAAGCCCATAGGAAATTCGTTTTGCGAAGCACCTCCAAAACGGAAAACCCTTTCGTCTAGCGGGTTTTCCGTCTTGCGAGGCATTCGTCTTGCGGGGCACCACTGTAATGACTTGTATCTCCAAAGATGCACTCAAAATTACCTACTAAGTTGTACTTATTGGCCTTGCATCATCTTACATTATTTCCTGCTCTTCTTGTGGCCTACTGCTTTGTTGTGGAGAGGAAATTGCAGATGAGAGTAGCAGATCTAGCTTTTAGGAAAGGGAAAAACGTATATATGTTGTGTGAGATATTTAAGCTTGGTTGCCTCCTTATGGTGGTGACTGGCATTCTGACTCTGACAGCAGCTGGCACAGCAAAATGCTGAATGAAGATAAAGACGAGATGGACCTGCCACCAAGCAAACACAAAATAGGCATAGAGAGCAGGTCATCATTGTGAAAGTATTTAGAGTGAAGTCTCCCCTCCCCAGGATTTATAACCAGGAGAGGTTAAGAATGGAAGAAAGTGTAACAGATAACAATAAATAATAAACATGACACTGTTTCCTCTCAGCTGATATGTTTGCGCATGAAGATGGTGGTCCAGAACCTGACTGGGTGATAACTGAACGGGAGCAGTTTGCAGATTTTCGAGATCTCAACAAGGATGGGAAGATGGATAAAGAGGAGATACGACACTGGATTCTCCCACAAGACTATGATCATGCACAAGCCGAAGCCAGACACTTAGTATATGAGTCGGATGTCGACAAGGTACTTAGTTCTTTCACAGAGTTCATGAATGGTAGATTATTGGTTTACTTGCTGCCTTTTTATATAATGTCAGCCTACCAAGAGTCAAACCTGAAGGAATATGATAACGTTAACCCACTGATCATTCAGGAAACACAGAAAAGGTAAACTATGATGGAAGTGGGAGAGATCCAAATGTTAGACCCAAATGATAAGAGTTTACATTAAGTGTCCTAATTCCGAGATCAATGTGTGGTCATATTTGCATAGAATTCTGTGTGCTGTATTAACTTTTCGTAACAGTGGAAGTGTGCAGATAAATTCCACAAAACTTTCAGTGCCTACAAGTCATTATATCTATATGCTGTTAGAATTCCTCCATATATGCCTTTGGATTACCAGTTGTTGGTAAGCGGCAGCAGAAAAATGAACTACATGGGCCTTTGATCTGATCCAGCAGGGCTCTTTCTATGTTCTAATCCTGCCATTGTAATGAATGGGGAAACGTTTTATGCTGGAGGAGCCCAGATATTCACATCAAACTCCATAATACAGAAGGGGACTGGGCTTGATTGTTTCAGAGACACTCCCCACTCTGCAACTAGAAATATGAAAGATAGTGGTGTAGGCTGGGTCTGGTGTGTGTTATTTGATTGATATGTTTATATTCCCTGCCTTCTCCCACATCCATGCCTATCCAGCATATAAGAGAAACAAATTCTAGCAATAAAACCTGATAAAGTAAAATCTTTATAAACTTTATAAATTTACTTTATAAAGTTAAATCCTACAAATACAAAACTAATTTGTTTAAAAAATCCAAGGGCAGCCTAAAATTGACATAAGATAGTCCAGGGTAATAGACCAGCCTCCACTACAAATTTCAAAAGAGTGCTCTTGTTTAGTGTTCCAGTCAGTTTGCCATGTCCCCCTCCAGGACACTATTCCATCTTCGTTTTTTTGGCCAACAGCCTGTCAGCATTCTGAGGACACATAGTCTTCATTTATTAATTTTTGGTGGGGATGGGTGTGTGTGTGTCACTAGATACTTTTATACTTTGGTAAACCTCAGAGCTCTACTGACATTTGGTTAAACACAAAGAGTGCTTATGTTGCCCACTCTTTGAGTAAATACAGCTTATGAGTATATTGCCTCATGCCATGAGGGTCTTTTCTTAGTGAATCACAGAGCAGAATAAAGTTCTGTTGTTTTTAGACACAGCACTCAAACCCTTTAATAGAAGCTCAGTTTAGATTATACTAAAGATTTTCATTTTCACCCCCTCCAGGACCACATGTTAACCAAAGAAGAGATTCTGGACAACTGGAATATGTTTGTTGGAAGCCAAGCCACAAATTATGGAGAAGACCTCACAAAAAACCATGATGAGCTATGATGTTTTTTGAAAAGCAAATACACTAGAGACTTGGGTCATGTTTTCCTGTATATAACCAAAGTAATAGTGGCTATTTTAGCAGATTATATTTTTAATAAGGCTGTTTTTAGCATTGTTGAATATACAATAGGTTTACCACTTTTTTAATTGCACATTTTTATTATACATTTCAGTATAATTTTGAGGATGCACTTTTCAGTTATAGCTTTTGATACACTTTCACCTCAGCCATAAATACTCAGACTTGGAATTCTCACTGACATTGGTGAGACTTAGCTTGTAAAATGTAGCATGGAAGATGAGTAGCCTCATAGGATGCCCTTGTATGTTGTTGACCCACACTGTCTCACACTGCAAGTGTGTGTGTGGCAGGTCGCTAATGGTTCAGTGCTCCCTCATAACACATTAAAAAAGGTCAGGCTGCAATTCTGTGCACGTCTAGCTGGGAGTAACTCCTGTTAAACTCGGTGGGCCTTCTGAGTAGACGCATGCAGGATTGCACAATAGGTAGGATAGTCTTCCTGACATGCTGGTTTCCTTTGATAGAGAAGACTTTTTCATAAGGACATAATAAGAACTGTACTGAATCAGGCCATCTGTTCCAGCATCCTGTTCTTGCAGAGGCCAACCAGATGCCTATGGGAAGCCTTGAAGCAGGACCTAAATGCAACAGCACTTTCCTCCCTTGGGATTTCCATGTGTACAGAGTTTGGGCTTCCCATCCATTTCCATGGCAGTGGTGGCTTTCACATACCCTTGCAGATGGAGAAGCCCTGGGTGGAGGGAACTATATGAATGGTTGGAAGCTCCTGCCTTGGCTTAAAGACATTGTCCTAAATTAGAACCAATAAATCTCATTGGCATTTGAAAGACAGCATTGCCACATGGTGTGATGTTTCTGTTCAGACGGCAGAGCTGCTGTTTTCGACACTTTCCCTGTGTTTGGTAGAGGGATCCGCTTCATATTTATGAAGTGGGTTTTGCCAAATATTATGAGTGGATAGCAGTCATTTCACAGTGGAAATGAAGACACACCGCATTTCCAAACTGGGCCTTTTGTGAGCATTCAAGAGCCTTTGAACTTTGTATTGAATTTCCAGAGAGGCTATACAGCACAACGAGTCTGAGTTTGTTGTATGTGTGTATATACATATGCATTGCCACTTTAAGGAGGTTTTATGCTATCAGCTAATAAAAGCTTTTAATTTAGGGGCTTAGAGAAGAGCTGTATTTCAGAATGCATATGAGCTGTTGCGTATGATACAATTGCATTTTTGCCTGTATTGACTTGAAGATACGAACGATAAAAAATATTACATCTTTTTGATAATTTAAAGGTCTTAAAGTGGGAATGAAGAAGGGTTTCATACAAAATCTTAAAATGCTAGTTTGCTCATGTCCTGATGAAATTTTCCTGCCTGTGATATCAAGTGGGGAGGGAAACATACAGCATAAGAATGTTAACATGCAATGTAATTTATATATCAAGGGGCAGGGTTTATCCCTTGCTCATCCCTGAAAGCTGTTTACTACTGCTGTGTAAGAGTAATACTTTTTCCCATTTCTTCCCCCCCCCCCCCGCCATCTGCAGACTAGACTAAGAGTGCCTCTTTCAAAAATGGCACAAAGCTGCATTTTGTGAAATGCATTGTTAGTGACATGAAGGTGAGAAGTGGAATCGCTGCAAACACACTGCTCCCCCCCCCCCCCAGCTGCAAGAAACTCACATTTTTTTCTGGGCAATGGGTACAATAAGGGGATACACTCTGTGGAAGTGAGAAAGCTGAAGATTACTAGCTAGGCAAACTAATGAATGGTTACCAAACCCAACCACAATTTGTGGAATCTTGCTGGGGATCCTTAATTTGGCTGTAGCTCCCTGATGTAGGTCCCATATATGTTTGGAGATACTCAAAGCAACCGTATAGAGTAGAAAGAGGGTTTTTAGAGAGGGCTCACTGACAGATTCTTGTTTGAGCCTTAAGTAAGGTGATGCTTACTTAATTTTAGCAGTAAAATAGCCTCATGGATTTATTTACTAGAAGAAGAGTTTGGATTTGATATCCCGCTTTATCACTACCCTAAGGAGTCTCAAAGTGGCTAACAATCTCCTTTCCCTTCCTCCCCCACAACAAACACTCTGTGAGGTGAGTGGGGCTGAGAGACTTCAGAGAAGTGTGACTGGCCCAAGGTCACCCACCAGCTGCATGTGGAGGAGCGGAGAAGCAACCCCGGTTCACCAGATTACAAGTCCACCACTCTTAACCACTACACCACACTGGCTCTAGACCATTCTCTGCACAATAGGTGTTAGGCCTGCTGGAGTTTTCCATTGCCCTGGCCTACCAGATCCCCATGTGTTCAGCCCCCCCCCTCAAATGTGCATGCCCCTGAAGATTGGTGTAAGGAACTGCCACCAGAAGATCCGAAAAAGGCAGTGGGGAAAAAATCCAATTAATTTTGGATTTTAATCACTTCAGTAACACATTGGAGCCTTGGTTATAGTGTAAGGTGATTTTTTTTTTTAAGGGGTAAATCACATTTCCTAATTGGACTAACCTTGAAATATTTTGGTAATCCATATTTAGGCACAATCTGTTTCAACTGGAAACTAGCACTGGTGACCCACAAAGCAATAAACAGACAGGCAGCTGTTACTACTGCATGCTTTCTGCAACTTCAGTAACAGTGAATATGTGCAGTGTACTAAATTCTCCTTTCAAGCTCAATGCACCGAGCAAGAGTAACTCTAAAAGAGACTAGGGCTCCTGGGTTTAAATTTAACACTATTTAAGGAAAGCAAACCTTTGCTAGGGGACATAGCTGTTAACATTGTGATTTTTCAAGCATTAGGGTTCTAATGGGGTTTGACTGTTCCAGAGATAACATATTTTTTTCTAGGTAACATATATCAAGTCCGATTACGAGCAAAAGCTACAAAATTTTACTGTAATGTGAAATACTGTAATGTCAGATAGCATTATTTATCTGCTTAATATGACAAAAAGCATTAATTGCTGGGAGCCATGATTCAGTCCAGCAATATGGAAATCCATTTTGTGCCTATCTCATCAGTTGTTGCAGAGTTTTCCTAATGAATTGTGATGTGAGATTCTGCTGGGAAATGTGTTTGTCTCTCTCCCCCCACCCCCGCCCCCACTTGCAGGTTCAGTGTGCTCACTGTTGTGACATAGATCCTCCATTAACTAAATGTTTTCATTAAGGTAGTGCCACGACACATCACGGGCGCATCTCTTTCCTCTTCGATATCTGGAATAGCCGTAATCATTACTCCACATGCAGTTTTAATTATTAGAATTTACCAAACGGACTAAGTGGCTAATGCTCATTGTTTTAAAAGTCCCTCTTAACTATTCAATCAGATTAAATGTGTCATCCATTTCCAATCAAGGTGGTATGCAGATATCCCACAGGAAAGGGAAAATGCAGCACACTCTGATCTAATGACTTTTACATAAAGGTTGCCTTAATGCTTTACATTTTGCAACACAGAAACTGATCTTAATTCCCACTGAAGTCAGTGGTAAGTTTCTCATAAAATTGAGGAGAGGAGCAGAAACCACACCTTCTTCCTGGTTAATAGTGATAATTGACTATAAGTTTTACACACTTATAAACTATAAACTAGTTTTACACTCACGTTTGACCTCAAGTGCATTCACTCCTGTCCATGGTAGTAGGCTTGTGCATGCAGATGCATCTGGATACATATGATCACAATGCTCATGTAGACCCCATTAACTGGACGCATATTTTGATGTGGATGCCTGGAGGTGGTGGTCTCGACCACTTTGGCCACACCTGCCACTGGCATATGACTTCCAGAGGGTTGGTGAAAAGACAGTAGCAGCCAATGTGGTGGGGCAGAATTCCCCTTCACCCACACCAGTGTTGCTGCAGCTTACCTGGTGATGTAGGAGCCAACTCCTAGAGGCCAAAGGGGCTTCATCCCTCCCATAAAATATTTGAGTAGGCTGCCCCCCTCCCCATGTTGATGGGCATTGCCATTCAAATAGTGTATGTGCACCACACCATGTGACTATGTGGGGTGGGGCTTACCTGTCCCCCAATACTTTATTCAAATTGCACCCCCTGCCTGGTGTGTGTGGGGGTGTTGCACTTGCAGGAGCTTTCCACCAGGGTACTGCCCACTCCTCACCTCACCACCACTCTGCCCAGCCTATAGCATCCAGGTTAGATTTAGCAACACCCATCAAGAGGCTGGCACAGCTTATGCCCCACCACATAGGGGACTACTGCTAAGAGGAACTTAAAAGGTTTCCTGCATTATACAGCCAGTGAGGTGATATTCTTTGTCTTATCATCGGTTTTCTTAAAAATGATTTCTGCTACCCAGAGCTTTCGATCGGCCCTATCCACCCCCTTTGCAAAGAATGTCAACCATGGGATAGAGGTGCCTCTCATCCATGCGGACAATGGTCATAATTATGCACCCGTGTTAGAGGTTACCTTTAACGCCCTTTGCAATCTGGCTGTATGAGTGGAATGGATTGTTAAAACCCAGAGAGTCACCAAATCTTGCACAGGAAGGATGAATGGTCTAATTCCAAATAGCATGAAGTGACTTTGTAGACAAACTGCAGAAGCTTGCCCTCCTAAGGGTCAAACTAGGTGCTATGTTAACACAGTGTTTTAAATTGTATATTTAGGATTCATCACATCTCTCTTGCAGGGAAAAAAAAGCTATGTGGGCCTCTAATCTGGATCAGAAGTGCAATGTTGGAAGTGAGATTCCTTCCCACTCTATTTTCCTGTTCAAAACTATCCCTGAAGCTGCTAGATTCCCCCAAAGCAGTATGGTTAAGAAAAGCATATTGTACTGCTTTTCCTTGTAGATAAATGGAATCTGTTGGTCTTTATCCACTGAATTGGAAGTGGAGAGGAGGGGAAATTAGCATCCCATCAGAAAGATTAGATTGTAGGGCAGGTAAACGTAACTAAATTAGAATTACCAGATTCTTTCTGGCTACAGAAGTCAAGTGGATACAGAATCTAGTGCAACAGCTGAGGATGACCCTCAGACGCTAATTCTGAATGGCTGCATACAGATTAAATGGATATTTTTAAAAACAGTATTTTTACATTTTGCAAGATAAGTCACATATCAATGTGGCCGAATAAACACAAATGCATCGGACATGTTAGGCAAGCATATGCAAACAGTATTTGACATTGTGCTATTTTGGGTGTTTGTTTCCCGGGAAAGAATTGGCAATATACTTCTCGGTTGCATTATATTTTACATGCTCCCCTTTGCAAGATATATTAGCTACTCAAATCAGAATGCTACATTAACCACACATTTAAACCAAAATATTCATAATAGACCTTAAAAAAAAAAAAGAGCGGAGAGGCCAAATCACAACAGTGCAACAGATTAACCCATATTTTGCTATTCACTCTGGTTTTACACTGGCACAGCTAAAAAGTTCATAAATTGGGGAGGGGGAGGATGCAGGCTAAGTAGGAAGCTGCCTGTAGGTGTGCTTGCTATGGATAAACCAAGTCAACTACCATGTGCATATGTCATTCTGCAAGGAAGCTGTTAGGGAGAGCCAAAATTAGAATGGCCTTTTACAATAAGAGAAGGAAATGAAGGTAAGGAAAACAACAATTCTTAATACAACACAGTTGCTTTCTTAAAGAGAGTGGGGGAGTTACAAACTGATCCCTTAAGCCTTTGCTCCTGGCAATTATGTGCTTGATCAATTGCTATATACAGCATCTAGAGAGCATTTTGACAACCACAGACGATGCCAGTGAAACTTAAGCAGGGCTTCAGCTTAGAGATCTGTTTTTAGTCTTAGGGCTCGATCCTGGAATATGTGCAGAGGATAGGACCTCGGAACTATGAGTAGAAGACTATTCTATCATAAATGAATTCCCTTTCTCTCACACATGATGAAGTACAGGAACCACTGTCCTGTAGCACTATCCTACAGTTCTAAGTAGTAGGTATATGAATGAATGAATCCATATGTCATATTTTTGTATACCGTATAGACATTTTAAAATGTTAAGCAGTGTAGATATGTGTTTCAATAAATAAATAAAGTTAATTACTGGACTCTGTGCTTCCCAAGTTTTATTATGCTGAGACACTGAAATGCTGTAAGTTTCACCAGAGCTATTGTAGTCTACATTTTACACAAACTTTCAGCTGTGATGGAAATTATTCTCGTTCCTAAGCAATGCTTAGGCCTTGTGGTCCAACGCATTTCAGAGATGACAAATATGAATTAAAGATCACTTCACAGAAAGGTAAACTGTGAAAGTTCATGGCTCTTTCCCTGTTAGAATTACTGAAATGGCAATGTGAAATTTGAAAAGATTGGCAATTTTTGAGGGGGGAAATCGTAGAAGGCTATTATTGCTTATAATAATTTGTATATACTTTTAAGTCACTTGCATTCAAGCTTCTGACTTACGTCTTTGAAATGCTTGTGACAGTCTAGAATGGATTTGCTACTGAGCTATAATTCAGTGCAGATTTCCTATTGCTGCAAAAGAGAAAATGGATTTCTCCAGCTCCTATTCAGCTGTAGCCTTTCTCTCTGTCCCTGTTGAGCATGAAAGAGAAAAGTAACAGCCTCACAGCAGCTGCTTCTCTCTTTGCACTGTGGCCCTCAATTCAGGTAACTGGTGCAGAGGCAAAAGAGGAGTGGGAGTTGCTCTCTTGTTCCCAGTACAGGCAGTATAAATCATCCCATGGTGGAGTCCTAAGGAAGCCTGGAGACCAGATGTCATCTATGCAAGAGCACAAAAAGAAAGTGGGAATGGAAATGTAGAGAAGTCTTCATTGACATCCTACAAGTTCACATAGTTCAAGCAAGATCCCCACAGACAAGAAAGAGACAATTATATTGCCATTAGTTCAGAAACACTGTGGGAAACAGAAAGCATATGAGGAAGAAAAGATTTTTAAAGAAATAGTTTAGGAGACCAAGTTGCAGAGGTGGTGGGAAGAAGTCTTTAAGCAGGCACAGCAGATAAAATATTTAAACAGCCAGCACATTCTTAGGCATCCTGTTCCTATGCATGTTGCTTTTGAAATGACTAAAGGGGCTAACTTCTGCCATTTAGTGTGCAGCCTTAAAATATTACTTTTGGGATAGGCTTCCAACAAAAAATTAAAAACACATTAAAACATCAGACATCAAAAACTTTCCTAAACAGGGCTGCCTTCAGATGTCTTCTAAACACCAGATAGTTGTTCATATCTTTGACATCTGATGGGAGGGCGTTCCACAGGACGGGCGGAAGGTGGGAAGACCTGGTCTAGAAAGATATTCTGAAGTTCTAAACTGCAGTGTCCACATGTCATTGTCAGCATTGAAATACCATTTTATATTCTCCTCATATTAATCCAGATTTCTGCTTTCCATAGAAACACACAAACACACACACACACACACACACACTGTCATCAGTGACATGCTTGTGATAGTTGAAAAAGCTGTTTGCAACATCAAGTTCTTGTCTGAGAGCTTCCCTGGAGAATAAATTACTATGGCTGCAACCTTACCCACCTGCTCCTTATGCTGTTCTGGGTGTGTGTGAATTGAGTTTTGGTATCTCTCTGCTCACTTCTTCAGCCGGCTTCCCACCTGAGTGATGCTCTTCTGCCTGCTGAAAAGTGTGGATGGAATGCCCACCAGTGGTATCTGCACTAGAGAAAACCAGTGGGAAATCCTGGAATGAGAGAAGGGCAGAACCAGGGCCTGAATTGGCCTTCAATCCGCTGGATCCAAGCCACTCTTAACGGCTAGAACTGGCTTGCATCAGGCCTGATCTGCACGAAGCTAGATATTAGACAAAAAAGGATCCCAAATGGAATTGGGAATATGGTACACTCTGAGAGGGGTCTGCTTCCCCCCTCCCTTGCTATTCTTAAGGAATATCATCTCTCTCCCCCAGCAGCTATTATTATTGGCCTTGGGAGGGTGGGTAAATCGAGTACTGCAAGGGGCCAGTCTCTTATCTGCAAGCCCATTGCATAGCTTTTGAAGGGGGGGGATGCCACACCCTTGAGGAGAACTCAGCATTTTCACACTCACACACACACACACACACACCAACCAACCTCAATACTTTCTGCAAACTCTTCCTGTTGGCCCCAAAGACTGAACTCCAAGGTATTACCAAAATGGCCCTATAGATTCCAATGGGAATTGAATAAAGCCATTCCAGTGCAATTTACTTCGCCCCCACTTCAGATCCCAATCGTACAACAAGTCATTTAGGATAACTTTAGTTGCTGGTTATTCCCACCACTACCACTTAGTGTGCAACGTAAGCACCTCTGAGATGTGCCGTACAGAAAAGGCCTCCAAATAGTGTGAAATCTCCATGGGGAGGGACTGAAGTTAATATAGAAAATTCTGTATGAAGTTAACAAAATATGCATTACTTTGTTGCCTGTGATGAGGGCTCTTAACGCAACTCAGGGGACGCAGTCCTAGGCTGATGGAAATCGACATGCCTCCATTAGCTTCAATTCTTAATTGGCTTAATTGAATTCCGTTGGAATTTGATGGGTTTTTCGAAGCTGCTAATATCGTATGTTACAAGAACTGGGGCTGGTGTAGAAAGCATCATCTCAATCTTTCCAGCAAAGGAACTAACCTGATTTCTGCTGTAGAAATGGCAGATGCCCAAAAGCTTGTTGATAGAACACTTACTGGTCCAACTGTATTCTTAACACACTTCCTCAAGAGTCACAAGAGAGCCCTGCTTCCCACCTTCCTCTTGATGTGTCCACAGGGACAGGGGAAAGCAGCATGCTAAATTGGTCAGAAGAATATCTCCCATACCCCTCTTCCAGCCCTTTCCTCCCCCTCATGTTCAGTCAAGTTTCTTGAGCTCCAAAGTTCATATAATTTGCCTGAATGGAGAATACTGGAGGCTAGATGTGGGGATAGGGCACATAGACTTTCCTTTCTCTGTAACAGCCCATCATTCTTATTGTGAACATGGGAAATGGGTGCAAAAGAAACCCAACTGGGATTCCTCCATATAAGGGATGCTGTGGCAGTGGATTTCCTTTGTCAGCCCGGGCGGGTGCAGGCCTAGGTGAGCTTTGGGAACCCTTCCAACGCTATGATTCTTTGAGTCCTATACAAAGTCTGCAGCTGTGCTGGGAAGGATCATGCCCTAAGTATTAGTTTAGAAAGGTAATCTTCTAATGGCATTTAAAAATCAGTGAATACCTCTTCAAAAATTGCAGCTACTATTCAAGAAACATTTACTGACATTAACTATAGAAGACGTATAGCTTTCTGTAATTAGTGTGCACCCTTTAGATGTGGCTAATTACCTCTTATCAATTAATTTTTTCTCATTAGAAAAAAAAATGAGACTGTAGTCATGAGAGAGAAACGAGAGGTCCGGACCCATACGGCAGCAGAAAATTCAGCTAGATAATGTCTCCGATTTGGTTAATTCCAGGTGACTATCGGGTTATTCAACCTAGGAGAATTTAATGATTCTGGACAGTTCATGCAATGAATGTCCCTGTAAATCATTCATAATTACAAACATAAAAATTAAAAATCAGTCTGAGGAGAAAGATAACATAATATTAATGATGGAGGGCAATAAGCTAGAAATGGACGGCTTGGCCTTTTAATCAAGGACACACTGATGGGAGACCTGTAAACCTTATAGGATTGTATTGGAAATTCAGAACTATATAATTTAATCAAATTAAGTCATTAACTAAAGGTAGATCCCATATTTTTCTCCACAAATAAGTGGGCTTTTCCTACTGTCAAGGAGAGTCTAATCTATTCTAATAGTTTAGTTTTGCTTCTGTTCTTCTTGAAAACTGGGATCATTGAGTTGAGAGGAACTAAATACCCTTTAAAAGGACCTAGGGTCAAATGAAACTCTATGGAACAATCCAAGGTAAAATTTCTTAACTTATGCCTTCAGCTCATAGGTTATTCTGTTAGTCTGTATGGCTGATAACAAACTTTGTCCAGAAATCTACATCACAAATTCTGTGTCCTTGAGCTGAAGCTGCACCAGCCAACCAAGTAGGCTCTTGTCTGAACGCAGAGGAGAAAGAGAATCCAAGCGCTACAAAACTGTAATAACTCATTAGTTATATACTAATGTATTCCAGACATCCAGTATGACACAAAGTGGGCTTTGGCTATAATAAAGCTTATTCTGAACTTGACAAAAGATGGAATATTTTATATTTACAGTAGAAAAATCAGGTGGCTATGGTCTAGTTCACACAATGGTATTTACATGCCTCCAGAAGCCTCCAGATGCCTGTAACAGTAATAGGTCCCCCCATACAGGCAGCCACCGACTTGCAGTTTAGTGCACATTTACTGTGCCATTGTAGAGGTGGCATCAATAGGCTGGTTGGTTGGTAGGGGTTGTAATGCAATTGTATGTTCATCACTTGCCAGCCTTTGCAGAGCTCTGTTCAGCCCACATTTCAGCACATCCATTTGGTTGTGTGAATTAGGGCTATGCACTGAATCTAGCTGAACGCCAGATCCCTTTTTAATTTTTTTTTTATATCCAAAGGCCAAATCCTGAACTGAACTGGGCTGATTTGAGCAAATCCAGGTTTTGATTGGATTGGATTAGTGCCAGGTCCGATCAGGCAGCCTAGGGAGGGAGTAGGTACACAGCCCTAGCAGGAATCTTCTCCATGTACAACCTACTAAGTGATTAGTTTTCAAGGGTGGGGGGTTAAACATGTAAGACATATTCTAGTTTTAAAATTCCCAACACAGAAATGTCCCCAAAGTAGTACCTGTAGGCTTTAATTGCCACTTGGGTGCTTTTGATGCCATTCTCAGTGACCAAACTGTGTCTCCTCCTTGCCAATTGAAAACATGTCTCCTTCCATCTGAAACATAAAACTATTGAAATCTTTCTGCTGTAGCATATTTATAGGATATCGGTCTTTGTTTTACCCTGTAAAATAGTCAAGTGTAGTCACATTAGCACATTTCATTGTAAGTTAGTAAAAATGAAAGTTAATATGACCTGATCATAATCATCCATGACAGAAAGTTCCTAATACGATAAAACTTTCATATCATATTAGAAGGAAAAAAGTCTGTTCCTGCCTGTTCCAGGTCACTTTCAGTGTTGCCCTTGAGCGTCAAATAATTGCACACATTTGTCTCTCTGTATAAAAAGAAGTCCCTTACAGAATTCAATGGAAAACTGAAGATATTATACTGCACATCACCTTTTGCATTCTCAGAATAATTAGCCCTGTACTAAATTATCAACAATTCATTAATTAGGTTTAATTTCCCTGGGATTTGAATTCATATCAGACATATCAGCTTCAAATAAATGTTGGGATCCATGTTTCCCACTTGCAAAAACATCAGCAGGAAGCAAGGGTCTCTGCTTATTTTACTTATCTCCTCAGAAAGAGCTCCTCCCTTCGTGGCTCAGGGTCCAGTTGATCATGAGAGCTCCTGAGAAGATTATCCTGGCTTGAGGTCATTATCAGTGGAGTCATTAACCAGAAGTTTGTGTGCTGGGTTGCACCACTATACTGTTTTGTATTTAATATTGATCAGAATTCCACTGAATAAACATTTTAATAAAATACATTTTTACATATGTACTTTTCATATTTGCTGTTCAGATTGAAACAAAAGAGAGAAAAGGGGAGGAGGGAGTATGAAAAGAAATGGCCAGGTTACAAAGAAAGAAAGAAAGAAGAAGTGCCGATTTCAACGGTATCGTTGCCTGTGAAATATTACAAATGCAAAATGTAATTACCTTAATGCTATTTTTGATATCATATCAGCAAATTGCACCGAGTCCCCACTGTGACACTTATATTAGGGTAAGAATTATCCTGTTGTGAGTGTCGATCCCAAGGGAAAATGAGGCAGCACAAATGACTGTGATGCTCCAGCAATTAGCTACCTCAAGACAGCAACCACTTTCAATTTTATTTTTTTTAAAAAAAGATACTTATGGAATGTTTAACCTATAAACATCTAGAGCGTCCCTTTCCAGTTTGTTTTGATATTTTAAAGCAATTAATTCTCTAGAGGTTTTCATGCTACATGTATATCTTCTTTAGCTTTCTTACCCTTCTTCCTTCCCCATTTGTCTCTCTCTCTCTCTCTCTCTCCCCCGCCACTTTTTAATAAGAATAAAAATTCCTCACTGCTCTTGAAATACGCACTGTGGAAATGTGAACGCTTGCAACAAGCATGCCTTATCATTAACACTAATGCCATAATGCCATAAGACAACAATGTAATGTGCTGGAGGATTATATAACTTCATGTTGAGCAAACAAAAATTAGACCTGCTACAACCCTTTTGATGTGTTTTTTTTTAAAGCTCTCGAGGATTAGGAAGCAGAGACGAAAGAGATGCTTATAGCATTACCTTTCCTGGCTAATGCTTTATACTTTGTCTTGGTCTGTGGGAGATGCCAGCATGGACATCAGAATAAGGTTTAAGTCCCAAAAGCTACAATACTGTCTACTGATTTATAACCACGCAGGGCCTGAGGAAAGCATTGCATTGAAGATGCCATTCAGAATTCAGCAGTATCTTGTACAGTCCATTATTAACACAGCATGCGGGTCTCATATTTTATCTCATTGTCAGTCTCTTAAACAGCCTGGCTAGTCTCTAAGGCTGCCACCTGCCCGTTATTTTATGGGATACCCCTTGACTCAAAAACATTGCAGCCCATAGAAAGTAACCAATGTCCCCTTTTTGTGTTTCACATAGTGTAGAGCCTGTACATTGCTGATGCTAGGGACAAACAAAGGCTATGTTCAATGGTGTCCTGCACTGTCCCATGTTGTCCCATGGGATCTAGCATTGCAATTGTCATGTTCTTCCACAAAATGTTCCATATTTCTGCACTTCCCTATGATGCCATACATGCCCACCATACCACCATCCCCAAATAGCCCATTTCCCCCTGAAATTCTTTTCTAGCATCCTTTTTAGCCTCTTTTAATTAGGCTTTGCACATTTGCCTCTGTCTCAGTCCCAATGAACACAAAGGGACTTACTTGTGAGAAAACATGCCTAGGATTGCATGTTTGTAACTGATTAAAATAAATATTGCAGCACCTCAATATAGGGTATTTTTGGAAGATATTTGGTGGTGGTTGCTATTTCTGACATCTAAACAACATAACACCGTGTGGTCATTTGTTGTTGGATAAAGAATCACAAAAGCTTGGCTGAAACAGCTGCTAAGACAGAACTTTGCTGCAATGTCAGTGAAACCCATTAACAGTTTTTATGGACTTCTTGCCTTAGAACTGGATTTCACATCATCCTCAGCCAAAAGTTTGAAAAGACCGTCTTTACACCAACAAATCTGGGTGCAACATTTGTACCAGTTGCCAACTTTCAGCATAAACAGATTCACATTAGCAGAAAGCAAAGACTTGAGTATCATTCCTTTCAAAATGCATACAAAGTTAGGTTGATACAAAAAGGATCTTTTAAGGAAGGTGTGAGGAATGCTTTTCAGCCCAAGGGCAGCATCCCTTTATGAGCCACCTTCCATGGGGCGCTTGCCAGTGGTGGGCAGAACAACAAATGCCTGTTTTAGGTTTGTATAGTTGGTTAGTTTCTACATACACTCCTCTCTGTCCTTCTCCCAAGCAGATAAAAAGCATTGTCAGAGATCAAGGACACATTTCGGTCAGGCAAAACCACTTGAGGGTGAGAAGCAGGACCAGCAAGGGGCATTGCTTGGGGAGAGGATGTGCGGCATGGGGAGATTCCTGAGGGCCAGATAGAGAGACTGGAGGGCCACATTTGACCCCTGGGCCAGAGGCTCTCAATCTCCATTTTAAGGACATTTATGAGTTCTAGTAAATAAACAATATCTCAGGATCAGCCATGCCTCTTCTGAATAAGGAAATTTAAGTGGAGTACTGAAAACATTGTGATAACCTTACAATGGAGAGATTTTGGCACTGAAACATAATCGGAAATGTTAGCAAGAGCAATAGATTTCCACATCAAAAATTGTAATTAGATATGCCCTTCCTATGGACTAAGGACATCTTAGAAAGACAAATGCTTGAAGTGTTCAGCCATTGGACCATCTAGGCTGAGGTACTGCTTCCCCTTTCAGTACATCTAACTCATTATCTGTGGTTAGGACAGCAAGAGACCAAGTGGTGTGGAATAATCCTACCGCTTCTCAGAGGAAAAATAACAGACAAGAACATTTCACCCTTCCAATAATATTCACTGACTGTAAAAGTGGATAAATGATTCACAGCCTGATCCTATGGATGGGCCTTTGCTGTCATGATGCAAGCAATATAGTTTGCCTGGCTACAATAAATATAATATCCCTTTTCTGGAAAGTGGCACATAGGCTAGTTTAGCCTTCTTTGACTCAGGAGAGACAAATTAAGTCTGTTGAGGGTTGTGGGGCACAATGGCCAGTTTTGTCCTGTGAAATTGGATCCTAAAGACCTTAGTTCTAATCCCATTATATTATCTGTTGTCTCAGAGGCTTGTACAACACTAGGATATAAAGAGAGATGTTGACCCTTCTTTGCTTGCTTGCTTTTTCAAGTCTGTACCAGCAGCGTTGTCATATCTTGACACTTGGATCTTCCTGCCAGGCCCTGGAATGGCAGACTTGAACCAGTGGTTCATTGGAGCTGTCCAAAAGTTGCAAAAAGAAACTATATCCAAAGTAGCAACTGGCCTTTATTTGGTAAAATTGTACAATGCCTGCTCTGGGAATAGAACAACATACTTTCTGTGTCTTCAGAAAAGGAAGCTATTGTTTCTTGTCTTGCTCTTCAGCTGATCAGAACACATCTAGATGCCTCTCATCTAGCAGAAAAATGGAATATATCATTCTCCATCCATGCATTAGTGATCTGTTGATCCTAAGAGCCTCTCTCTTGTTCCTCTCCCCTGTAGAAACACACTGTACATGATAGCTCTCTCCTATAATCTATACTTGAGGCTATTAATGTCAATCTAATGCGAAGTCTATGCCAGTCTAATCTCCACCAAAGACAATGAGTATAATTATTAATGTTATATGCTCTGCCTATGTATGTGAAGAAAGAAGCAGGGCAATAAATAGAAGTGAAATAGCCTGTTATGTGCATAGCTGTACAAAGGATTCTTACTTAAAAGATTTACCCCTCCATAATAGAGTGCATATGTCACATACTCCTTCAATGAACATCTAAGCTTATTTCTCCCCCTATACGGTATATGGTCTTCCCTCAACCCTCATAATGGGTTAGGATGTAGATAGCGTCTTGCTTAGGATTTCAACAGGGTTCTCTACTTCTCACTCTGTGGAAAGTGTCCTGCAGTGCTACAGATAGAGTGCACCATTTTCTAAAAATGATGATCAGGATGATGAAAGGGGTCTGTGCAATAGTGAAAGGACTGCTGCAAACAGAGCGGGCAGCTTTGGAAGCAGCAAGCAGCTTGCACCTATGCACAACCGCAGATGAACCCTATTGATTGGAGAGAATCTTATATACCCAGGAGCTCACCCATAGCTGCAACACCACAGTAATGGTCGAGTCAACACGATTCATCCCGAAGAAGTGAGTGATGGGTTGTGGCCTTAGAATGGCAGGAAAGGAATTCTGATTGGCCATTTTGATTGCATAAAACAACTCATATGCACTTTAAAAATGTTCATAAATACATTCACACATCTGCAAAAGAGGCATTTTGTAGCATGTGGGATGGGGGGGTTACTTGGGGAGAGCCCATCGCTCAGTGGTAGACTACATCCTTTGTGCACAGAAGGTCCTAGGCTTATCTACAACATCTCTAGTTAAAAGTACCATGTGACAGCTGATGGGAAAGACCTCTTGCCTGAGACCTGGCAGAACTGCTGCCAGTCAGAATAGACTAGATCAGAGAAGAGATGTGTGCCCTTTTATACAGTGGTATCTCTGGTTTCGTACTTAATTCGTTCTGGAGGTCCGTTCTTAACCTGAAACTGTTCTTAACCTGAAGTACCACTTTAGCTAATGGGGCCTCCCGCTGCTGCCGCACGATTTCTGTTCTTATCCTGAAGCAAAGTTCTTAACCCGAGGTACTATTTCTGGGTTAGTGGAGTCTGTAACCTGAAGCGTATGTAACCCGAGGTACCACTGTATTCCGCATGAAGATGCAGCTCCAACTTTTCTTGTGATACATGGTTAGCATATTTTACATACATATTTTAGCATATATCACAACTCAACCAATACTCTTGCAAGTTCACATTCTTTTTAAATATAGACTTATGATATAGCAATGTTTAACACCTCCTTTTCATATTAGTCCAACATACCATAAGTTAGCCTTCTGTGCAATTTTACATTGTTATAATTTACCATGTGGACAGGCAAATGTATGATGATAAGTACAGGAATACATCACACTTGGTATAACTTTTGTGCTGAACATAATCTACATCTCAGTTAACGATCCTTCCTCTGGGGGAAGAAAACTACTGAATTAAAGAAACTGACATGCTTAGGATACAATAGTCTGATGAATTATAACAAATTTGAATAGTTCAATGAATTTCAGTATTACTGCTTTTTAATCATATGTGATAACCAAACAAATGTGAATTCTTCCATGCGTTTTTGACCATTTACCTGTCAATCAGGATGACGCTGATGTTTCTTTTTTGGTACTTGAATGCTTTGGCAGCAGAAACTAATGAGATAAGCCAAATATAACTACAGTGACAGGGTTTGCCTTGTCCTGCTGTGAATGTTCATATCAGGGTAAATGTTACTGCAACTTCTGGCAATGGACACTGAGATTTATAACATGAGTGGCAAGAGTGTTATAAAGGGATTAAAACTACTTCTGTTATTTATCCTGAATGTCTCCATGCTTGTCTCCATCCTTCAAACCAAAGGGCAGTTTGGGGTTGGAGGAAACCTGAACATAAGTATCTAAGCCTGCATATTCCTATACTTGGGAATAAGCCCTATTATACTCAGGGGGGCTTATTTCTGTAGCTCTCTGAATCACAAATCTCTCCATGGCTGTGTACTAAGCACTACTTGCCTCACTTTTATCCCTTCCTCTCCCGCCATCTTTCTATTTTTATGTCAGTTAAGGGTTGCTCAAGAGGAGAGGAGGCAGGTATTGCTGAGAGTCTGTTTTGCACTGTTGCACTCACAAAAACGTTGTGTTCAACTTTACTTTGCAAATGCACGTGCTTGAGTTCATCCTCCCGCACTTCCCCTTGGTAAATGCTTGCCTTTTGGTTTGTCCCTATCTTATTTCTTACGAGTGAAATGATGAGAACGTGAACCGATATGAATGCTCCAGATCTGCTGCACCCACTGAGCTCCCTTCACTTTCCACGACATCAAGAGCAATCATTTTGACCTGTATATTTGGGTAAGCACTTGCTGAACACAATTCTCTCTGGCAACATCCTTTGCCTCTGAATACCCAGGAGTTATGGGAAATCCCTGCAGCAAATCTCTGCTGGAAGCTTTTCTCATTGTGCCCCAGGGATGCAGGCAGACTAACCTTGCTGTATGTGATAGCTGATGGAGCTTGTGGCTGTTTTGCAAATAACTTTTCAACTTTTAAAGGCTGCAGTAGCCAAAGCAAGTCCCCACTGAATGCCAGCCAAAGTAGACTGCCAACCTGAGACATGAAAGTGCTTGATTATGGCCATACATTGAATTGAAGACACAATGGACAGATCTTTGCTCTGATCCCCTCCATCCAGATTCCAAAGTGATGCCCACACTTTACCAAAGTAACTTTTCTGTCCTCGGTCATATATATATATAGATGAATGTCTTTTTAATTGCAGTCAGAGTTCACGTCCCCTGAAATAAATGAGGTCATAGGACACATAAGAATTCAGAACCATTTTGGTGCCATTTTAGCACCATTAAAATAAAATTAAAAATCCAGCAAATGTTCTATGCATTTGGAAAACACACACAAACCCTTAGTGGAGAAGAAAAAAAGATTCACACAAATCTCACGGAGCAAAGCATGTTAAGTAATGTTTGAGATCAGATCATCTAAATGTGGTTCATTTGGGCTTCTTAAAGAGGTTTTGAAAAATATTCAGCTAAAATTAATGAACGCAACCACAGCTTAGTGACAACTGAGTCTCATTAAAAAGAATGGCGTAGGAAGTTCCCTTAATTTCAATGGAATGTAGTCATGAGTAACTGTTGCTAGATTATTCCCCAATGACTACAGTTCAACACAGAATTCGACATGCTTCCACTCTCTGAAATCAATGGCCTTAGATACTCTGGGCAGAATCACAAACAAGCACCCCAACCCAAGAGCAGGAATCATGCCCCGGGCCAGATGATGCATGCAAGTTCCCCCACATTCGCAAGCTAAATCTCTCACTTGATCCTTGTATATAAATATCCTGCTAAAAACAAATAAATGCCCTCTCAGACAATTTCCTCATCTCTAATGGCATATTCTGTTGATTCTTTTTATTCAAAATCGCTAGGAAGACCCCTTGTGTTACACTTAGCTCTTTATTTGTCACATGGGGTTCTGTGTTCCTAATGAACTGTTAAAAAGCCGTTAATTAGTTATGTAAATTAGAGAAAGAGAGCACTGTAGAATTAATGGAACTCGGGAATTATTCAGCTCAGCTTTCCGCCCAGTCCAAGCTACTGCTTGACATGGCAGAATTGCTAAAAGCTCATAAGAACAAGATCACTATAACCCAGATTTTAAGAACCAACTACTCTCTCTATATTTTTAAAAAAGAACTAGGGTTGGGGTAGACTCCACTGGGAAATTATCCTGCACAAGCTGTACTGAAATGAAGACCTATCTGGTGCAGTCTGCCCTTAATATGGAGCAAGGGTGGTAAGTTCTACATTCTTGTACTCTCGGGGGTGGGGGATCACTGTATATCTAGGTCAGGGCAGCCAATAGGGTGCCCTTCAGATGTTGGTGGACTACAATTCCCATCATCCTTGACTATTGGCCAGGCTGAGTGGGGCTGATGGTCCATCTAATCATGTTGACTACCTTCACTCTGGGTTACGAACTGGGAGCGAAAGTGCATTTGTGCAAAATATTGAAAATATGGGCTGTTGTGCACATGTGCTCAAAGTGGGAAGGGGTGGGATGGGTTAGCCCCTAATGCAGCGCACCTCCTCACGAACTAGAGCATAAAGGACAAGTGAATTAGAGAGGGAGAAGAAGCTGCTGTTCCTTCTTCTGCAGCTTTGCTAGCTATATAAGTATGACTGCTGTTTACTAACGGTTTCCTGGCCAAAGAGTTAGTGTAGTTAGAATGCTGGACTAGGGTGGAATCTATGCTCATATAAAAAACGCTGTGAAAATGTTTTTTTGTTTTGTTTTTTAAAAAGTTTTAAAATAGATATATATTGAATTTGCCATTAGCTCACCATTGCCATCTAGTGTCACATTTGTATAATGCACTTAAAATTTTATGTTCGCAGCTATATGGCTGAGTCCCAAATTCAAATCCCTACTCAGCCAGGAAGCTCTCTGGGTGACCTCGGGCCAGTCACTTTTCTCAGCCTAAACTACTTTACAGAGTTGCTGTGAGGATAAAATGGACGGAGGGGCAAGAATCGTGTGCCTTGCCTTGAAATCGTTGGAGGACATATAGTGGGACATGTACTTTCTATGCTATTGTGGCATGATTGATGCAGGTCATGAGGAACTGTCCAGGAGAAAGGCTGTGATTGGCTGGGGAACTGTTCAGTTCCTTTGGCTTCTACCAGAGCAGTTGTTGCAGTCATGTTATTATTCACAGTGATGTGAATGACGATAAGATGCAGACTCTCTTGCAGTAGCGGACGCAGGGGCTGCTATCTTATCAGGACTGTAGAAATTGACTAGCAGAAAGGACTGAGAAATATAAATGTACACATAAGCAACATGTGCATACAAGCAACTGTTTAAGGATGGTCCAGTTACTGAAAGCCAAAAGTCCCATCACTTGACTCTTCCAAATGGTAGCCAAAGCAAGACTCCCCTGTAGTCTTTGAAACAGGGACATCACAAAATCGGATTAGAGCCCTTTCCTAGCATATTATTCAAGCGCTGTTTCATTCTTCACCACGGAAGCATACAGGATACTCATACAACATAGAATTCATCAGCTGCTGTACTTAGTCAAAGCACCTTTTGCAAATACACAATGTAGGAACAGTCAGGTAGGTTTACGATTGGAATGCATGAACTCCATAAGTTATTAACATTTCCAATTTGTACATGTCAGGCTCACATTTTGTCCTCTGGTGTGCATTGTTAACTCCTTATCAAGGAATGCACAATAAGAACTCAGGTATCAAAGGGAGGCAACAGCTCTAGTCTCAAGCAGAACTCAGTTATTCCTATGAAAATCCCTACTATTAAAGAGCTTGTTTTCAATGTTCCTGTACAACGATGGCATCAAAACACAATGATTGACTAGGTCCATCTGCCATTAAGCATCTGCTGCACCTGAGCTCAATGGGAACTTTAGTAACAATTCTTTTAAGCAAATCAGTATAACCCTTAAGTATGCCACTTTTGCAGGGACACTCAAGATTCCTCATTTTCAAGGGTAAATTACAACATGCAGGATGAAGGAAGCACTTATGAGTTGTGTCACACAAGTGTTAATATAATGCTCACATCATCAGCACTGTGGCTTTTTAATTTAAAGTGTGTATTCCCTGTGAGAATAACTATTATCTCTCTCTCTCTTTTGCACTCTACCTATTTCATTATACCATTCTTTTCATGGATCTTAACTGTCATGGCATCTGAAAAGAAGCTTTCTCTACCCCCAGCCAGAAGCCCTTTAAAAGGACCCACAGGGGAAAGTCAGCACATGAATTACTGTAGCTTTCAATGCGCCTTTTTAATAAACGAAGCTTTAAGCATTATTTTCTATATTTTTCCCATGCACATTGTCAGTTATTTAACAGTAAATATACACTGGAGACTGCAGACGTTTTCTTTACAGAAGTTATAACTAAGTTAAAAACATAAGAGCCTGCTGGATCAGGCCAAGGGCCCATCTAGTCTAGAATCCTGCTCTCACAGATGTCTGTGGAAAACCTGCAAGCAGGAACCTGAGCACATAAGCACTCCCTAGCCTGCGGTTTCATCTATATCTCTACATCTGCACCCATATTGCAAATTCAGATTTGAACTTGCCACACTTTCTCTCTCCCCGTTTTTCTGAAAATACATTTCTGTGGCACTTGTGCCTTGTGTGGAAGCTAGGCTGTGGAAGAGGCTGCTCTAGCTGCTGCTGCTCTTCACTTCTGCAGCATCAGCTAAAGGCAGTGGAGTTCATAGCTATTCACCATCTAATTGCCCTAAAAGCCCTGGCAGGAGTGGAGGGTAACATGGGGAGGATCTTCTGGGGAGCCAGCACCATTTTAGATTCTGTGCGCGAGCCCACCATATGAAACACTACTAGTCAGAAAGTTCCTTCTTGTTATTCAATTACTAACTTCTTTTTTAAAAAACCACTAAAACTTTATTACATGAAAAGTGGGGGAAGGGGATCAGAGGCACCAACCGCAACAGAGTTGGGGGCCTCAAGTCCTGGGTCCGCATCCCACCCTCAGCAAGGGGCCCCACTTTCATCTTTCATTGTGTGTTAGCAGCGCACCCTGAAAAGTTTTTGTAACCAGATGATTCTCAAATCATCATGATCAGGCGTGCTTGAGCTGTGCATGCAAGCGCTGTTGGGGGGAGCAAAAGGAAATGATGGAAGAACCCTCTTCCTCATTCTCCTCCTTGCATAGTGGGACGAGTGCCCTTCCTCCCTCTGCTCACTTGTTCTGCTGCCATTTTGGGGTAAGTGCCAGCCTGTTGTCAGTGCCACCAGGCCCAGGAAAGCAGCCAGCACACACAGCAGCAGCAACCATGCCCCTATTGCCACTAGACTTCAAACAGTCATGGCTTCCCCCAAAGAACTCTGGGAGTTATAGTTTGTTAGGAGACTCCCCTATTCCCCTGACAGAACTACAGTTTCCAGAGTTCCCTAGGAAGAGGGATTGGATACTGTCACACTACTCTGAAAACTGTAGCTCTGTCAGGAGAATCAGAGTCTCCTAATAACTCTTAACAGACTTAGCAGGATTCTTTGGAGAAAGCCACAACTGTTCAAAGTGGTATGGTGCCGCTTTAAATGTACTGTGCCTCTCCCTTTCTCCTTCCAGGTAAGCAACAGCAACCCACCTGCCAGGAAGCTAGCACAGTGGCGATGCCACAGCCGGCAAACTGCTTCTGCTAAGTAGCCACAAAGCTTCATAGGAGTCCACTTCAGTACGTAAACAGAAAGAGTTGAGTACAGAATGGGAGCAGGGTTGGGCAGCCTTCTTCAGGCTGATGACCACACCATGAAGGACATTTGGCTTTTGCACAGCTGGCCAATTTCTACCTATACTCACGCTACCCCTCTCTGTCTCCCAACCAGGCAAGCAAACGTTATCAGGGTCCAAGGGTATATTCCAACAGGGTAAAAACACTCAAGAAAGGAGAGCCAGTGTGGTGTAGTGGTTAAGAACGATAGAGTCATAATCTGGGGAACCGGGTTCGCGTCTCCGCTCCTCCACATGCAGCTGCTGGGTGACCTTGGGCTAGTCACACTTCTCTGAAGACTCTCAGCCCCACTCACCTCACAGAGTGTTTGTTGTGGGGGAGGAAGGGGAAGGAGAATGTTAGCCGCTTTGAGACTCCTTCGGGTAGTGATAAAGCGGGATATTAAATCCAAACTCTTCTTGAAGCAGGACCAGTGTGGGGTGTGGCCTGGAAACACTTTCAAGGGCCGATGGAGGGGCCTGGTGGACCACATTTCGCCTCCAGGCCTAAGGTCCCCCAACCCTGAATTAGACAAACAGTGGAGGCAGAAAACAATATTTTAAAGTGGCAACTACTATTGTGAGTTCTCTAGCATAGGAATGACCAATATTCTCAGACAGACGGACCTCTTCCCAAAAATTATGCTGAAACGTTACAGCCAAAGTCAAATATGCAAAAGAAAACAAAAGTGTCGAAAACTGCTCCCACCCTACATTTAACCATAAAGTTAAATTGCAAGCTCAATCAAGATTTAACCACAATGCTTGATTAAAGCTTGATAGGTACACCAGGGGACAGATAAATTTTGTACATGGACTACTGGGTCCAGTCCACAAAGCTATCAGTTGGCTATATATACCCTTTTAACATACAGTACCACCCATATGTGAGGAAGTTGCCCCTTATCTCCTCCTGGCTCACCCTAATCTGAAATTAATCTGGAAAGATGGTGAACCAGAGTGCTTGAATGAGTCCACACACCCAGCCACCATGACACCCTCTGCCAAAGCATCCCTAATTTCAGAATCTCAGTAGTTCATCTGAATTATTTAGCAAAAGGTATTTTCAATTGGAGACCTAAAAGATTATTTTTGAGAAAAGGGAAAGATGAACCTCAGCTCCTGATCTAACAAATCAAGCCTATATTTGGTCACAATACAGTAATCCTCCTTAAAGCTCTCTCTCTCTCTCAACACCCTCCCCCTCTCAAAGCCATCACAATAGGGTTTTTAATATATTATTTGTGGCTACCTCATGCCCTCTAGTGGGCAACAGAGGCATGTTGCTTTCCTTCTCTGACAGCGGGCTTCACAAATGCTATTGTCAGCCCCCCAACAAATCCTCCTTATAACATCATGAATTTTGATAAGCCCATTAGCCAGCCAAGCAACCAGGAGGAGAATGCCTTTCTCACTTGATGAGTACACAATGAGGAGTAATATATTTTAATTTAAACACCATAAACCTATTGAGTGCTTAATTAACTTTAACCGTCTTTAGGGGAATGAAGCCAATTTGAGGGGGTCAAAAGGAGTTGTTTCAATATCAAACAGTTTTACATAGTCAATCCATTCATTCGGCCTACAGCTACTGATTAACACACAAAATTAACATGTTAGTAAAAATTCATATTCCAGCCTCTGGGGAAATTAAGATGCACATGCACAGAGCATGATTAGCACAACTATTGTTTTCCCCCAACAATATAATTTAATGGGGTTTTAGAATTACAGAAAGGGAGCCTCAGTGCTGGTTTGAGTTGATTATTCACCACAGAGCTTTGAAATATAGAAAAGATAGAAAACATCGCGAGCCAAGAGGGGCTGGCAAGGAAGCGAGGTGAGAACAGGGATCCCGCATTTTGAAGGGATGTGGTTTCGGCGACAGAACAAATAGCAAGACGCGCCTCCGCTGTGCATCAGAGTCTCACAAGGCATGTAACAGGCCTCTCCCAGGAGCAGCCAGCCTTTCTTCTGGGTTTTGGCTGCTTCCTCCACTCCCTCCTCCTCCCCCCTCACCTCAATATAGCATCAGAGAATAATTCCTCATTGTCTTACTCATCCTAAGGGGGCAACTCACATCTCGTTGAAATACATGGCACAACTCCCATGGATTAGAGCGTTTTAGGATTGCACCCTGTGAGAGAAGGAACACTTTTCAGCCTTCGTAATGCTGGCGGGGGGGGACACGCTACCCGAATGGGGCTCTATAAACAGCAACAGTGAGCAGATGGGGAAATGAAGCGAGCGGAGAAAGAGGAGGGAAAATGAAGAAGGGAATTAAAGTCATTTGAGCTTATTGCTAGGTTCTGCAGCCTGAGCTGCAATCCAGTTAGGTAGATGAAGAAGATGGGTGGAAGTACATCGGAATCCCATCAGAGTCGGATGAAAGAAATTGGCTTAAATCCAAGCACATTGTGTTCTGCTGGATTATGGACTGAGCTGTTTGCTACTCAGGGGGTTGCTTAAGACTGTGCTTCAGTTGTTGGATGGGGGCAGGCACAGGTTGCTGAACAGCATCTGAAGATTCCTAAGGCATTGCTCTTCTAGGAGAGGTGTATTTTGGTGCCATTCTCCGGCCTGAGATTTTGTCCTGCGCATTTTTCGGTGGAGACACCTAGGAGAACTAATGGATTTTGGGTGGTTGTACAGACTGCTGTACACGTTCAGCGTCTCTTATCTTGTTCTTCTCCCCACTCCACACACACACACACACACACACACAATGGAATTACAAGGGTAGCCCTCTTCTTGCTCTCAGACTCTGCTTCTGGAGAATTTGCATGCTGTGAACCAATCCAGGCTCAAAGCTGTCATTGGAAATGAGTCACAACAGTCCCATAAAGAAGTATGGTAGTAGTGCTCTAAGGTAGTTCTGGGGGTAGCAGTCAGCCAAACTGGGCACTGGCCAGTAGTCCCAGTGCTTTGAATGGCTTCTCACTGGCCCAGCTGTGCTGCACCACTGCCCTTCCTGCTGGCCTCTCAGGTGTTTTTTGGCAATGGGGCAGTGGTCTCACTTACCTCACATCCATAATAGCCTTCTGCCATTTTAAGCTACCCAAAACGTAATGCCCTGACCCATAGATCTATGAAATACGTTGATTTCATATATCTATAATTTAGATAAGGCTGGGTTCAGCCCTGGGCACCATTAGGTTAGAAAGTACTTCTTCAAAGAGTGTACTTTCTCCCATAGGCGGCAGAGATGGCCACCAACTTGGATGGTTTTAAAATAGGATTAGATAAAAATTCATGCAGGAGAGGGCTGTTGATTGCTACTAGCCACAATGGCTATGCTCTGCCCCCACTGCAGTAATGCTTCTGAATACCTGTTGCTGGAAACCACAAGAGGGGATAGAGCTCTGGTGCCCAAGACCTGCTTGCTGGTTCTCCACAGGCATCTAGTTGGCCACTGTGAGAACAGGATGCTGGACTAGATGGGCCATTGGCCCGGTACAGCAGGCTCTTCTTATGTTTTTTTAAAACTCAGAAAAATTAGGGCAGGGAAATGTCCTGCTCCCCTCCCCCCCAAAAAAACCCCTGGGATGTAAGACTACAGTGATTTCCATCCTATCATGGGTTCATCACAACCAGTGCTGTTTCTGTTCCGCTACAGTTTGGTTACCACTAGAACCTACGTTGCTCATCTCACAATCCACTATGGCTGAAACCATATATAGTCAGATAATTATGTAATTGATTCCAGGGCATTTCAATGGAAGGAAATAACATAATTATGTAACATCTGCAGACTAAAAAAACAATGATAGCAAATAGTGTGCATATTTGCTCGTGGGATATCCATTCCTGATCTCAGGTGAACATGCAAATTGCAGGAATTTCTACTCCCATTTCCACCAAATTCTCCAACATCCCTAGTTCCAAGAGGCTTTAAAATAGGTCCCATAAAGTTCCTTAGCAAGATAAGCCATTCAAGGAATTGTTGGAAGTTGTTCACATAGAAGCAAATGGAAATATCTTATGTGCTAGATGAGAACCTCATAGATCTTCTGTAAAAACGTTGGATCTTTTATCCACAAATGGTTACAGCTGTATGTCCATAATTCTAGCCTTTAAGGAGGAGCACTATGTTCCTTGGACAAGGATCATGGAGCTTTACATTTTTACATTGGAAGGCGGGATAGCAGGATATATTCTAAAAAATAAAAATCAAGATTACAGTGTTAAAGGAGAGTATCAAAAAGGATGTGCAGGAAGGAGGTGGAAGGAATATAACCAAATCGAAAGAAACAAGCCAGCTCTGCTTTAGTATGTAGAAGGCAGCCTATGGGAGAGCGAGTGTGACAGTTAAATCAGCAGGGTGTAAACAGGACAATCGATGAGGATAAAGAGATTGCAGAGAAAGAAAATGATTTCTTCCCATTGGTATTCACTACAGGAGGAGAACCACCTTAATGCTAATCTCTGTGGCTACTGAAAAAGAGACCACAAAAAAAGAAAAGGAGCTCAGAACACAGAGACAAAGGGGGAATCCTGCAGGATCAGGCCAAAGGCCCATCTAGTCCAGCATTCTGTGCTCACAATGGCTAATCAGATGCCTGCAGGAACCCCACAAACAGGACCTGACCACAATAAGACCTGAGCACAAAACAGCACTCTCCTATGTTTCACAGCATATACCTTCTGGTAATGGACGACTGGCAGTCACTGAGAGCCCTATCTTCCATGAATTTCTCTAATTCCCTTTCAAAGCTCTCCAAGTGGGCAGCTCTCAAGCCCCTATTGAATAGAAGGCAGGGTTACTCGCTTTTTAAAGGCCTTGTTAACTTGTAAATTGTAAATCAGTAAATATCCTCCTATTCAAGTTAACACAACTGCAAAGGACAATAAAAGCACAAGTACCTGCTTAAATAAGGATGGGGAACTTGCTGCCCATGGGCCTATTTGAAGTGAGTTTCTCACTAAAGTGCATTGCAGCGGGTTGGACTAGATGACCCCCAGGGTCCCTTCCGACTCCACAATTATATGGTTCAAAATTTGTGGCACTGAATTGACTTAAAGCGTGTCCCTTGTGGCTTACTCCCAAATAAATGTGTTTAGGATTTCAGCCATAGGCTTTTAAAAGACCCACTTTGAAAATGGTATTGTTACTTAGCTGCCAATACATTTGAAGTACAGAGCAGGCTTAAAGTTACATAGGCTAAGGCGAATTTCAGTGTAACGCTAAGAAGATTTTCCAACAGTGCAAGCATTTTTGCTTGCCTGACGGAACTATCTCCCCTCTTCTCTCCCTCCCCCCCGGGTGCCAACTTGAATAAAATATTGTGGGGTTCCAGGTCAGTCTCACCCCACATAATTGATCACATGACGCAGTGCACACACACTATTTGAATAGGAATGACCATCAACTTTATGGGGGCCCAGCCTAGGAGTTGGCCCCTATGCCCCCCATGGTGTCCTGGGGGTTCTCCTGACCCTCCAGAGCATATTTGGGGTAGGCTTAGGGAGAAAGCATGGGGGAAGAGCCCCATTGTGCTAGCGGGAGTCCTTGCAGTGGCTTCCGCTAGCAAAACAAGGTAGCTGAATCTGCCCCCTAAAGCTTACATTGATGTTTTGCTCTGAATCTAAATGTGTCAGTCCTAAATTTCACTAAGTTCAGCAGGATTCATTTCTAAGTAAGTGCACTTAGAATTGTAGCCTCCAACACACTACTTGAGAAAATCCTTTTTGGAATCCAGGGGACATTTCCAGAAATTTGTCAACATAAAGTGCCATCAGTATGCTAACTACAAGACTTTTCCTCCTTTTCATTTCAGTCAGGTGAGCTGAATCAGTGTCTGGATATGGTAAAAGACTGCAGGACAGCCTACTAAATGATGCTCAATCCTGACAATACGTAGACACTATTAGTAGGTGGTTGCACTGTCCAGATGCATGGTGTCCAACCTGTTCTGTAAAGGATGAAGTTTGCAGCTTGGAGGAATCCAGTACTGTCACTGGAGGCATAAATGCCCTTGGTGATATGGAGTGCATTTGACCAGCTTAGGCTGGCAGTCCAGCTATGTCCCTATCTGGATGTGGATAACCTGGCTTCCTTGGTCTATGCTCTTGTAATATCCCATCTGAATTAATCTTAATGTACCTAGGGGTGCCTGTGAATTCAGACTGGTATTTCAGATAGTGCTGAATCTGGAGGCTAGATTGCCAATGGAGAGTAGACATTTAAAATTTATTACACAGGTCCCTGGCCATCTACACTGTCTCCCAATTCATTTCCAGGTCTAATTTTATAGAGCCTTGCACAGCTAAGGACCCGGGGCCTAATGGTATCCCTCTTCTCATTTGTGTCCTGCCCTAAGACCCTCCACAAAGGCTCTCCTCTAAAGTCCCTGTCCTTCCAAATTACGGACAGTGGCAACAAGTTAGAGTCTTTTTGGTGGCCCCCTCTCCATCTGTGGAAAGAGGCTCACATAGTCTCTACTCTAGTCATTTCAGTGCCAGGCAGCCTTCCTCTCCCCCCATTTCTCAGAAATGGTTGATTTTTACACCCTTTAACATTTTAATGTTTTGAATACTATTTATTGTAGTCCCTGTATAAATCTGGCAGCAATTGCTTATTGCTTGTATTGGTGTGGTTAGGTTGCTGTGATACAGTTGTGTCAGGGTTGAAGTTGTTTTCTAATTGTGGTTTGACTTGTTTTATTCATTAATAGTTACATATTGAAAGCTTGTGTTGATTATTCTCTGATGTTTTAAATCTGTTTTATTATAGATAGCCTAGAGACTTCTGCACAAGGCAACAGACAAATACAGTGGTACCTCAGGTTAAGAACTTAATTCGTTCTGGAGGTCCATTCTGTACTGAAACTGTTCTTAACCTGAAGCACCACTTTAGCTAATGGGGCCTCCCGCTGCCGCTATGCCGCCGCTGCACGATTTCTGTTCTCATCCTGAAGCAAAGTTCTTAACCCGAGGTACTATTTCTGGATTAGCAGAGTCTGTAACCTGAAGCATCTGTAACCTGAGGTACCACTGTACAGTAAATAGAGAAATAGACAGACAGACGGACAGACAGACAGACAGACAGACAGACAGAGAACAGGGTGAAAGTGTGCCTAGCACATTTGGAATGAAATCTGCTGTGGCAGATTAACAGACGCTCGCTCTCTCTGACTCCAGTCTGCAAAGAATACATGAAATGCCTTTTGGAAGCAAAGTGAACAGCAAAACCATCTTTGGTTATGAAATGTTTAAAGAGTGAGTAGAGGCATAAGGCAGGATTTCATCACTTCTAAAATGCTAGACATGGATGCTATAAAACATTTAATGGGTCAGAAAACCAGGGGGCACAGACATAATCTCAGCAAATACATGGCCACAATCTTGCATATGTCATGGTAACAAGATTGTGCGAGCAGGGAGTCATTTGCAAGAGATGATAGGTAGGTGGAAAAGAGGTTGCTTAACCCCTACCCTGTTCACCTAGTCACCCCTGAAAATGATCCTCAAGGATGCTTTCCTATGTTTTCCACCAGTTTGCATAGTTCCCTGGGGAAAACAAATTCAAAACCGCTACAGAGGATTTGCAGAAGATTATTGGTAGGATAGATCAAGCATTCCTCTTATATTGACTTTAAAAGTAAGACAGAAGGGGACTTCCGGGTTGGTGCCACTGTTTAATGGCGGATTCCCTCCGAGCTCCGGAGGGAATCGGCTCCGTAGCGTCTGGGTCTGGCCGCTGCGGCGAAGCGGGGACCCTTAAAATCACAGGCGCGGATGCCTGTGAACACAGAGACTCGGCGGGCACCATTTGCGCCCCCCCAATCCGCGACGGAGCCTCTTTAAAGGCTTCGGAACGGAGGCAGGGTAAGGCGTGGTGCTGAGAGTACTCCCTCGCCTACGGAGTGAAGCCGCAAGCCATTGACAGAGAGCGCCAACTTCTTCTAAGAGTGATTGGATCCTAAAACATCAACCCGTGAGTAATACGGAGATTGGAACTTTAAAAAATTTCTTATTCTGGATTTGGAACGAGCGGGAAGGGGCTAAAAAGGAAGTCCACCCCCCCCTCTTTGTAAACAATTTAAAGCAAAGGACTGGGCAGCTAAGGTCGAGAGAATCTGTTTTTTGCTTTTCTTAACAAAGATCCTGACCTCACGGTTTGGACATTATAAGAAGATATTCTGGAGGATAAAAAGAATTTTGGAAGCTGAAACTACACCCCCCCCCTAGACCCGGGAACGTCCGATGAGAAAGCCTGTTGCATGGAAGATTTTGACAGCTGTCAAGTGAGCTGCTAGTCAGCTAGTTGTCAGCTGGAAAAAGAGAACATTGTTTCTGCTGTTTTTGCTGGTTTATTCGGGATAACTTGTTGAAAATAAGGTTGATACAAAATAACTGGACTTTTGGTTTTTGAGCTGAAAGGAAGATTAAGGAATTAAATCCCCCTAGAGGGGTAACAAGGATACTACATTACAAAAATGGCTGGAGTGTCTAAATTCCAAGCAGAATTGGACAGAGCACTGGTTCTCTTGGGAAACTTACAAGATGAGTACGATGCTTTGTCTACAGAGGTATCGCTATTACACTGGACAGTAAACAACAGCTTGGAGTCTGATAAGGACTTGAAACAGGAAGCCTATTCAACTGAACAAATAAATGAAACCGAAAGCGTAGACACGATGGAGCAATATGTTCTTTTTGAAGAAAACGAAGGAGGAGATGGAGGTTTGCAGGAGTCAAAGGAGAGCTACAATATGAGGCCTGACATGATGATAAAAAAGGACAATAAAAACTGGATGCGGAAAGCCTGGTTTGATTGGGAATTTGGAAAATGGAGAGATCCTCTTTTGAGGAGATCTGAAGACCTGAGGATTATAAATTTGTTGAAGGTGGAAGCTGGAGCTGTGGGGACATTTGGATTTGAAAGAAATTTGAAACAAGAGTTGGAATACCCCATAGGCTTTGCTTTTGCTTTTAAGTATGGAGGACTGGCTAGAAGTAACACCGATTCTGTTGGGCCGGAGCCCCTCCGAGACCTGGGGCTTAACATCAAGGTCTATCAAAGAGACCGGCAGAAAGGAACTGAGAGAGACATAAGGGCCTCGGACCTGAGATCTCCAGGCTAAATAAATAATATAAAGACTGATGGATATTGGTTGGGGACTGGAACCGGGAGAAGGGTGGGTGGAGGTTGGGAATCCAAAGGGTACATAAGGATAATTTGCATTGCTTTATTTGTTTTATATTTTGTTAGTGGTAAGGAAATTGGGTAAACCGTTGAAGGGAAATTTTGGTCGACCTTAGGAAAAAGGTTTAAGAATAAATTAATGAAGTATAAGTATTGATGAGTAATTTCAATAAGGTGAAATTGGTTTTTTTTTCTTTCTTTTTTTTAAATTAAGTGAAAATAAGGCTGTTAAAAATAAATGGAGGAAATGGAAAAAAGAAATAAAGTAAAATAACAGTATGTTAGAATAAATGTTTAAGTTAAGGTGAAGAAATAAGTTAAGGACTTGCTGAATTGACAATTTAAATTGGAATACAAGAAGGGGAGGTGTGAGGAGGTCTGAGAAACAAGGTTGAGGAAAATAAGTATCAGAAACTGTATGTGTTTTTTCTATTTTTCTGTTTAGTTTTGAATATGCTTTTTTGTGTTGTTTTTATTTTGTTTATTTTTTTTGTTTTTGTTTGTTGTGTGTTTATTGAAAATACCAATAAATATTTAATAAAAAAATAAAATAAAAGTAAGACAGAAGGCTAGAGACTATCTATTTTCATGCTCCTGACTCAGGGAGCATCCAGACATAAAATTATGCAATGAGGTAGCATAGTGCATGATCTGTCTTTTTCCCCCCTTCTCCATTTGCACAATTGATCGGAAAATTTCTCATGCCACCCAGCTTCCTAGCCAGTGCCCCTCCTTCATGATCAGAATAATTTCATTTTAAAAAAATGCCTGAAGTTTTGTTTGGCCGCTCCCCTCCCACGAATTGTGGTGGTGTTCTGTTGCATGTCCATTTATGGATGCCATTTATTTCTAGTTCCTGTTTGAAACTTTTCAGTTAATCAAGAGAAAAGAACAACATAAAACATGGGTTGTCCACAGACATACTCCTGGATGGAGGAGCGGGGGAGAGGCTAATTTATAAGGACCAGAGGAAATTTAACTGCTGTGTATTTTAGCATGATTCATTGGAATTTGCTACTTCAGTGAGTCATATTATGTAAGAAACATGCCTTACAGCAAGCTTTGTCATTGATAGTGTTACTGAGGGATGTTCATGTCGAAAGGTGGAATTTTAATCCAATGAATAATCAACCCTGTAAAAATAATCTCTGTCTTTGGACATAAGAGGATGGTGATAAAGGGGACATATATAACGACACTTCCCTGTGTCCACCCCCCACCCATTAGAGAAGTCTAGAGTTAAAATCCAGATGGGCATCCACTTATGTAAATTATGAACTTGATTCATCATTTGTAATTACTCCACCAGAGTCCATAATATGCGATGAAATCTACAGAGTATAACGTTATGCTGCCTTCCTAGCCCATATCATACAACCTTGTTTGAGTTCTATTTTAATTTAAACAAGGATTGAAAGGTTTGCCACACTAATTTCACCCACTGACCAGTGTCACACAAGACACTGGATTCTCTCATCTAATATAGGGGCACTAGATGTTTCCTAATTACAATTTATCATTATTTGTGCCAGGATTTGTTGGTTCATTTTACCAGCTGTTTCCAGATATGATTTCACAACTCCTTCTTTGAATATATTCCTTAATTCATTCAATCCATTCCCCCCCTCCACACACACACTTGCAGATTACCTAAGGTTTTTATTTCCCATTCCTTCATTATTCTGGGTAGAATTCAACTACGTGGCCTTCCAATAGTTCCATCGGTGCAGGGATTGCAGCTTGCCAGATAAAATGATCCCTCTTTGACTGTCCCTGGCCAGAGCTTATTTAGGGAGGTGGGGGGCACACTGGGGGAGGAGAGGGAGGAATCCTATTGCACAAGCGGAAGTCATGTGCAGGGTTTCCACTGACAGGGCTAGTATAATGAATCCCGCCCTACATACAGCTGTGACTATGCCCTAATTTCCCCCCTTAGCATCTGAAAATGCAACAACAAGGGGAAAGGAACAGGTTCCTGGCTCCTCCCACCACCACCAGCACCCTTCATTGAAAAACCGCTGAGGAAAGGTCTGCCTCTCATTTGAAATAGGACCTTCTCCCTTGAACTTTCAAAAGCAGACAGGCATTTGGACATAATAACATGAAAAGGGAGTTCCGTTTGCAAGAGTAAACACTAGAGCAGTAAACCTGGCACAGACATCGAATATCCTTCTTCATTTATGGTCCTTACAATGGGTGAAATGCAACATTAGTCATACTCAAGAGCGTAACATGTCCATTGATTTCAGTGGGTCTCCTCTGAGTATGACTAATGTTAGATACTACCCCAGTCAAACAGCAGCCTTATTCAGATGGATATTGTTACAAAATCACAGTGCGAACAAGGAACCTGACTATTTCTGTGCTCTGCAATGTAGGGCAGCTGGAAGCGATGGAGTATAAGTACAAAACATCTGAAGGGCACTCAGTTTAGGAAGGCTGGTGTAGGAAGTCAACAATATATCCAGACTGTTATGTACTGAAGTTCTCACCCTGGGCCATCAGGGGAATATTGTAGATAGTTTTCACTCAGGTCCACATATGCAAATAAGGGATTGAAAGTGACATTCAGTGATTGGATAGTTACAGAAAGTTGTTACAGTTGCGTTGTAGTGAAGCTCTATATAAGCAGGCTGGCTGAACCCTTCAGTTCAGTTCTGTTCTGGCCTGTGAATAAACAAGAGCTGTTTGAAGAATTGCTGTGTCGTCTGATATGTTCACCCACAACCTAACACAGACAGCTCATACAAGCAGACAATGTCCTATTCTGAAAAAGAAACAGAGGCACAGATGCTGCCTAGCCAATAAGACATGGGTGGAAGTGACTTTGTTGATTCCAGATACTGCAGAAACCAAAAGTATGCACAAGTGGTATTCCATATGATGCCTTTCCTAAAGGAAGCTCGGGCACTGTACATCTTCCGGAAGTCAAGCACTTTAAAGTCCCATGATTTCAATAGAAGATTCCCACTGACATCACTTTCACCCTCTGTTTTAAGGTCACACAAGTGGAATCAATTTATACATCCTGCTTATGAGGCTCATGAGTGCTTTTCTACAGACTGCACCACATCTGTGGCTGCTGGAATCCCCTTCCTGCCAGCCTGTAGGTCGTACCCGTTGGGGGGTGCAAGGTGCATTTCCGAGATCCTGAAGTGTTGCTATTATTATAAGTAACTGCTCTGGCGCTTCTATGGAGGGGGGGGGAGCTCCATGCAAAAGCATCTTCGCCACCCCACCTCAATGCTCATTGCACCAGCGGGTATGATTTATGCCATGCTTGGAGTCATAGGAGCGCAAAATGTCGAGATAAATTGACTCTTGTCTGGGGACCCTGGGATGCACTAACTCTTAGGCAGAGTTGATGTGCTTTTTTCCGTGTGTTCTATGGGAAAAAAATAAAATAAAAATAAAAGAGGTTCCCTGGGAGAACTTCCATGCCAAGTTCTAGGAGTACTAGGGATTTATAATGGATTTTTAAAAGTAGCAACTGTAATCACTGGAGCTATAATTTTAAGCAAAGTGACAATGCTGAACAAATAGTTTTTCCTCAAAGGTATTCCTCACCTGTGAACGCACCACTGACAGGACTCAAAAGCTGGCCATTGAAATGGTTTTCTAGCTTTAGATTTAAGCACCTAGTTCACAGCCTAGCTAAGCAAAAGTGTGGGGGATTGCTAAAGGAGGGCCCATCTAAATATTCACCATGGCCTTCTCTCATTGAACTGTATCACCCCAGTTTTGCACGCAGGGAGCCGTTTGTCTGAAGCTATCCTGACATGAAAATCACAGTCCTTGTCAAAAAGGAGCACTGGAATATTAAGATTCTCCTTCCAGTGGTAGGCTTTGACGCAAGCACAGTTTTTCACAGGCTGCAATCACACAGCTGTTTTATTTCATTTCCCCAATATTTCCCTGTTAATTTCTGCATTATATTTGAGCTTTCATATGCTGTAAAAGGCACTTCTGGGAAACTAATGGAATATAGTGCATGTCAAAGACGAATTTAGGAGAGAGCTTCTGGGACATTGCAGCAGGCACCGCAACTATGACATCTGCCACTGAGATTTGAGATGCCAAGGTCCTCCACTGTGCAGGTTCAGTGCTCATATCCATGTTATTTGATTCCAGAAAATGCCCATTTGCAGCCCACTTAACCTATAAATTGTAGGAATAAAGTGGTGAAATCTGGGGATGTATACCAGCATATAGTTCTTTCCTGATGTTTCCGTTGTGGAACATGTGTGGAAAGGGTGGAGTAACAACATAGTCCAATGATGCTCATTGCTATATCACACCACACCCACTGGTGTGAACAAAATTTAGCATGACATGCTGGTATTTGGGTGAAAAATCTGCAGTTCCAAAACAAAACAGGCACTGCAATGTGAAAGGAAAGTTAGAAAACAGGGCAAAAATTCTAGCATTATAATCAGGAAATTCTCTACGTCTGGATGCACCCTCAAATGCTGATGAATTTTCATGAGAACTTCTTTAAAAAAATAAAACTGATGTGGAAGCATGGAGAATGGAATTTAAAACTGCAAAATTTAGAAACCGAAAGAAACAGAAATAGACATATTTGCCCCTCCCCAGCTACCCGCATGAGTTTGACCAAACTGCGGGAGGCAGTGGAAGACAGGAGTGCCTGGCGTGCTCTGGTCCATGGGGTCACAAAGAGTCGGACACGACTAAATGACTAAACAACAAGTGCCCCCATAGCCAATGGTACAGTTGCAGCTTACCCCCAGTACCACTAACTACTATGGAGTGGAAATATACTAGAAAGCTGAAACTGAGCGAAGTCTAAGTCTTTTCTCACAGCCTAGATATAAATAGGGATGAACAGGGCATTGTTTCATTCAATAAATTTCACAGCCAAGTTGTTGTTTTTTAATTGCTATTGAAAGTTCATCTTGATTAGCATGCCAGTGCTTGATGTTTTCATGTCAGTGTGATATGGGCTCTTTTACTTATAACACTAACAGATCCTCCAAGTGGTCCCAGATTTACAGAAGCTGTCTTGGTTTCTGATTTGATCCCAGAATGTCCCGCTTTTCCTTAGGACATCCCTATTTTCATTGGAAAAATGTCGGAAGGTATGGAGTTATCTGACCACCCGAGCCATCTAAAGGCAGCCCTGTATAGGGAAGGTTTTTTTAAAAAAAAAGTTTAATGTTTTATTATTATTATTTATATGTTGGAAGCTGCCCAGAGTGGCTGGGGTAACCCAGTCAGATGAGTGGGGTATAAATAGTAAAATTATAATGGAATAGGACGTCCCTATTTCCATCGGGAAAATGTTGGAGGGTATGCACAGTTCTACACATTGCTAAGGCATTTTGACCACAACTTTTCAAATTCCCAATCCCTTGCTTCTTCTGTGCTTGCAAGCATGATTTCAAGGGTGTCCTCTTGAAGAAAGGTGTGGTGTACACAGCCATTCAAGGTTGCGATTCACTAATTCCTGGAAAAACCTACCAAAGCCCCAGATCTTCTGGAAGCACTGAGGGTCTTCCATGCAAACTGGTTTTCAGAACCCCTGGTTGAAGCAGTCTTAGAATGGTTTTCTTGCTTTGAACAGAAGATATATTTTGTCAGCAGCTCATTTCCCCTGAGGGTTCCCTTTGAGAAAAGGTTCCAGGATGCTTCAAACTCCACCCTGAATGAGTCCTTTTGTTTATCAACTGATTTCACCTCCAGAAAAGGGCCACAGTTCAGTGGTACAGCACCTGCTTTGCCTGGAGATGGTTTCTGAAATATACTTGGAGTCGAGAGTGGATTTTATGCTCTTTATTCAACTCATAGTGGTGAGAAGGAATGGAAGTTTCCCCAGAATGTATGCCTTAGATACATTATTTACACAATGGGCCCCACGTGAATGGCTAATTCCGGGATTCTTCTTGTAGGCCAATCAGGTTGCGGATTCCCTTCCACCTGGAGCTTGATTGGGTGGCTCCTGTGGACTAATCAGACTGCTGCATTCTGAATCCTATTGTTCTAGGACCAATCAGACTGCTGCATTTTGGATCCTATTCAACTCAGTACATAACAGTTTCAGGTTCAATCCCTCCCATATCCAGGTAGGGCCTAGAGAAAGGCTTCTGTCAAACTCTCTGCTGCCAAGACAATGCTGAGCTACATAAAGCACTGACCTGCTTCAGTGTAAGGCAGCTTCCTATAGGTTGGATGACCAGGTTACTAGGACTGCGCAAGGCAACTCTGATTCTCTTTAGAGCCCCATTCAGCAATCCAGATCCAGGCCTTGAACTGACTCAGGGGCTTCATACAGTCCTAATGTTTAATTAGGGTTTAAAACCTTAATTAAACATAAGGTCAGCAGCAAGTGGTGGTGGAAAGAAGAGAAAATGCAGGCAGACAACTCACTTGCAATGCCGTCCTTCTGCCCTCCCTCCAAAACACATTTAATCAGGCCTGCTTCATATCCTCTGCCCCCTCTCCTCACGGCCTAACTCTGCCCATCATTTGACAGCTCCTGATTGCTTGTGTACATGACCCAGGGAAGTCCAGGGCCATCTGAACCTGCGCTGGACAAATCCTGGATCGGCCTGGGATTCGGAATTTGTCCAAACCAGATTCACAACCCTGCTCTTAGTGTCACCTGACATGCAGAGATTTCTGTGCTTTACAAAAATACAAAGTAGAAAAAAAGCCAAAAGTAAAGTAAGTTATTTACTTTAACACAGAGAGTGGGAAGACGGAGTGAACTGCTACCGACCCAACAAAAAATTGCATCAGCACTAAGGTGGGACCTTTCAACCCACCTGCCGGCAAGGGGTTAACCTTACACATTTAATATCCTACCTCATACAGGTATAATTGTGGTAAGGATCAAGGTTTGATAGTAACCTTAGTATGTGGGTGCTCCTCCTTCAGAACACAACAGTATAAAAGCCATGCAAATGGAGATGAATGGAACATAAGCCACTGAGGTAATTAAAAATGTATTTTCCATCTCCTAGTAATTGAATTGTGTACAAGCTGCAAGTTAATGAGGTCATCTACCCTCGAGCACTGACAGGAAAGCAGGAATAATTATCTTTCAATTTTTTCTTATGTAGCAATTAATTTTAACCATTCGCCTCCACCCCACCCTCCCACTTCTCTCATCCCAGTCAGTCAAAGTCATAGCTAAGCGGAATTGACAAGCAATTGATATGGTGGAGGCACGAAGCCGCCGAGGCGGGCAAGGTAATCAAGGGGCTGCAGCTGTTGAGGGCTAAGCGCTTCCAGGTGAATGTCGCCTGAGATTTTGCATCCTGCCACTCGGAGGACTTGGGACATACAGCGGTGGCTGACAACACATCTGGTGCCAGGTGGGCTGGGAGGGGATACTGCAAATCCAGGAAGGGAACAGAAGGATGGACAAGGATTGATGAATGGACAAGACTCCGAAACAAAACACCTTTTCAAAGGCTCGCATCCCACTACCAACTACCCCGGGATCAAACAGGTTTAGCTGCATGGAACAATGATGTGTCCTTGACTTGGACTCCAGATGTGAGAATGCCCACTTAAATCTAAAGCCACCATCAGGAGGCTTCCTGTTCACATGGGAAGTTCAGCACACAGATGGCCTCCCAGGTCACTTTCATCTCAGGGAGAGCTTCGTGCTTCCCAGGTGTAGGGATGGAAGAGAAATTGGATTCAGGTTGCATTTAAAGGCAAATCTACCTAGTTCACACTTCCTGATGCAGTATGTAAACCAATGCCTAACCTTTCTTCAAAATGCACACCTGTCTGGAGAACTGCATTGTGAAATTTGGACAAGCGATGTGTACAAAAATGCATTTGCTAGGGTAAAGAGTGCACATTCTAAGGGAAAGCACACACAGTGTGTACAATAGGCAAAATTATATGCAAAATGTGTCTAGTAGGAGAAATGCTGATGAATTTAAATGTGGACTTAAAAAATAAGAATCACAAACTGATATGTGGAAATGTGGGAACCTGCACTAAAGATTGAAAAATTAGTAGCTGCGAGACACCAAAAGTGACATATTTGCCCATCCCTAGATAGCAATTTCACCCCTGGAGGATCTACAATATGCCAAAATCGACAGGTTTGCCCCTCCCTACCCATGTGGACCACAATAAAACACTGGACAATCAATGCAATCCTGTGGGGCCACTTAGTTACATCAGAGGTTTGCACTTCTACAATTAAGGTGGCATCTTAAGCCTATAATCTTCAGGGAATCATATTGGAATCAAAGCTCCCAGCTGTGGTTCAGGGGAACCCCTGCTTTGAGCCGCTCCAGAATGGTACAATGCTTAAGCACTAACTAGAAGTTTCTAGTTGGTGTATGAATGCTTGACATGATTTTGGATGTCCATGGTTAGCTCTTTGCATGCCTCCTTAAGGCCCACATCTACTATCAGTATAAGTTTACCCTTGCTTAATGGTGTAGCTACAGTATGAAGCTCTCCTTTCCTCTTTTTGTTGTATTTGACACACAGCGTTTCAAAAGACAAATGAGATTTAAAAGTACAAATGTTTTAATGAGCAGAACCAAAAGGTCATACTTGCCTGCTTCTATACAGTCCCCAGCATTTATTTCAGTACATTTAATGAGCATCCACATCTGGTACAAGAAAATAATATTAACAACACTCCCTCTGACGCTTTGTGAGTACTTTCTGAATGATCTGCAGAGCTTGCACGTCACCACAAGCTATTATATCTTACTAAATTAATCATCTCAACAACAGCAGACCCACAATTCCTCTTTGCTTTTGCAGACAGGTGGGATGGGCTTCTCCAGATATGCCCTGCAAACCCTGTTCAGAATTCCCTTAGTTCCTTAATGTAGTGGATACAATCAATAATAATAATAATAATTTATTATTTGTACCCCGCCCATCTGGCTGGGTTTCCCCAGCCACTCTGGGCGGCTTCCATAGAAAACCAAAAATACACTAAAATATCACAGATTAAAAACTTCCCTGAACAGGGCTGCCTTGTTCAATCAATCAATCAATCAATCAATATTTATACCCCACCCATCTGGCTGGGTTTCCCTATCACTCTGGGCAGCTCCCAACAGAATATTAAACAGAATAAAACATCAAACATTAAAAACTTCCCTAAACTTACTTGCTGTGGCAGTTCTTAAAGCATGACAACCTGCTTCATCATAACAGCTATAGGACAGGATGCCATTAGCCATGGCCAAATTGATTTGGACCTGGCTTGATTTGGACCTGGGCTTGCCAAAACCAAGCTGTTTCCCAAAAGATAAATAAGTGACTAAAAAAGTACATTTTTCCTGAGTCAACTAGACACCAATTTGCAAAGAACAGCTTCTTGTTTAATATCAAAACTTAATATTCCTAAATAAGGAGTCATTCCTTGAAGTAAGGATCAGGTAAGCTCCCAGTTATACCATCAGTACAGGAACAGAGTCTACATGCATCCCCTCTCCCAAACCCTTGAGACCCTCAGCCCCTTTCTCTTCCCACTTATCTAGTTGCAGAAAGTGGGAGGCATTCATGTGAGGAATCCTTCCCTCTCAGGCGTCAGGGGAAGCCAGTAGCAAGGAGATTGTGCTAGAGACAGGAAAGGACTTGCAGGCCTAATCCTCAATAGTGCTAGATGGTTGTTCTTGAACATGAAAAGGAGGACTACTTGCAGTAAATGGGAGTTACCGTTTCCTGCATGACCTCTCCAGTGTTCAGTGAGACTTTCTTGCTGTTGATTCCACCTCCCCATTCACAAAGATAAAATTTGTTTGGCAAGAGGGTGGGATGACCGTCAGTGTTGGAAGAGAATCATATCTGAGCCAGGCTCAACTCCAGAAAAATGTGAGATCAGCTTGTAATGCAACATGGAATTCTGAATTTGAGGAGTTCATATTCCCCATTTTTCAGTTCTCCGTCACATGATGTAATGGGAGTTCCAGCATAGCAGCTGCCCACGTACTTCTCCTTTACTAAAGGCTAAACCACTAGGCAAGAGAATACACCAGCCAATAGTTAACAGAGTGATGGGACTGCACCGCTTCCCTGACCTCCCTTTGACCAAGTCACTGGAATAGAGAGAGGAGGGGCAGTGTGGTTAGCATTGTGCAAATGCATCAACAGAAGCTTCAGATTGGCACAGTGGAAACACACTGGTGAAGCCACTCTCATCACCACCTTTCTCCTCCCTGTCCCCATCCCAGTATACAGCAGTGACTTGGCCAGAAGGTCAGCTGAGGAGTGCCATTCCAATGTCCACTACTGATACCAGCATGCGGTTCCAAAGAAAGAGTCCCCCATCCAACTGAATCCCCAACACAAATGCTTGTTTTCTTTACCTCAAGATCCCCTCATTTCCCACCTGTTCAACACAAAGGGCTTTAGAATGGAGGGCCATTTAGAATACTCATCTTCCTCTCCTAGCTTTGCACAAGGCTTCTGCTCAGAAGCCAGAGACTACAAGGCCCTGTGAATGGATGTGAGGAAAGGGTATTCTTTGGGGGCAGGGTCTTTCAGGAACTGTTTGCCTCCTCCTTGGTCACTTTCCACTCCGAATTATTTGCTGGAGAGCATTTGCCTCAGTCCAGGTGCCACAAAGCACAAGGCTCGACGCTCCCTTACAATAGGATGATAACCAGGGACAATTATTTAACAGGAGAGCGGTCCTGACAAGCACCAGTAGTAAGATCTCAAAGATACTTTAGCACAGATAATCACATCCATTAAAGTATTGTTCATCACTACTAATTAACTGCTTTTAACATACCATGTATTCAAGAGCATGGTAGAAAGACATATGTTGTACTACAAAGACAAAAATCACTCAGCGAGTAAGGGAACTGCTGTCAGTCAATCCTACACATAGTTTAGCAAGCTCACCCCCTGTAATGGCAGATTAAACCTGGCAGATTTGATGAGGCATGATCAGCTCTAGGTATTTCCATTTTCAACAGCAGGAGTCCCCCCCCCCCCCAGTGCTCCGGCATGTTCTCCTTCATATCTAGCTCAGAAACCACACACACACACCCACTGCCAGTTCACCCAGCTCTTAGCCGAAGAGTAAGAACATCTGAGGTAATTGAGTTGTATATTCCATTTCAAATTATCCAACTTAATATAGAACGAAGGGGGCAGGAGCAGAAAAACACTCAGGTCTGAATGGAGTCTGTGCTGTGACACAGTTGGACGGGTGAAACTAACACATAGCTGCCATTTTCTATAAGAGCTGTTCAACAGTGGAACAGACTAGTTCAGAAGGTGGTGGATTCTCCTTCATTGGAGGTTGTTAAACAGAGGATGGATGGCCGTCTGTCAGATTATTTATTTTTATTTTTTGCTGTGGTTCCTGCTTTGCAGGAGGCTAGACTAGATCAGGCACCCCCAAACTCAGCCCTCCAGATGTTTTGGGACTACAATTCCCATCATCCCTGACCACTGGTCCTGTTAGCTAGGGATCATGGGAGTTTTAGGCCAAAAACATCTGGAGGGCAGTTTGGGGATGCCTGGCCGAGATGATCCTTTGGAGCTCTTTCAACTCTACAATTCTATGATCAATGCCCCATCTCAATTTGACCTTAGTTCATAAATAGGTTGCTGGCTTTACCAAACCTTTATTTTATTTATTGATTCAAGTATTTACATATTGCCCTTTCACATAAAATATCAAGGTGGTGAACAGCAAAATATCATAAAACAATAAAAAATAATCGCTTAAAAGACTGGCTCATCTAAAAAGAAAATAGGCTGTACAGGCATGTTGGCATAAAAATCATTAGCAAATACTAAAATTAGATGCATTCCTAGGCTAGGAATTTTCATTTCTGTCTTTATGAAGAGTTGTGACTTCTTGCAACAGAATTGTAACTTCATCCCTAAAATGACTGCCCATTACGGCCCAATATCTCATGAGCAGCAAAGTAAAAGACTCAACAGGGAATGGCTATGAGGGAGGTATCTTACCCCTGCTAAATCCCAGGATGAAAAATAAACATTGGTAGTGAGTTTGTTTCCAAAATGTGCACTATAGTACATTACAAAACAACTTGTTATATGTGCTCATGAAATATTCCAGATGCTCATTTACGCAGCTGTTTGTCAGTCATCCATTTAATTTTGCGTTGCCACATCCTAATATGCCTTTAGCACTCTGCCACAAAGTAGCACAGGTGTGCCATGCCCTGTTATTGTACAAAAGTACGGGATAACGAATAACATGTTCTGCAACAATTCAGAAGGTCAGGAGATAATTTTATCATTTCTGTAACATGTAGATCTCTCTCTCTCTCTCTCTCTCTCTCTCTCTCTCTCTCTCACACACACACACACACACACACACACACACACACAGTGTACATGTTTAAAGAAACATAAAAGTAGTAATTCTATACACATGGTATATGCCTTTGTTCAATGAACAGAAGTGCTTTTGCTCCAGTGCCCCACCAATGAAAGAGGGTGGCAATTTGCATGGATTCACCTCTGCATCCTCTTCCATCCACCAGATATGTGCATTGGGGGAATCCTCCAGACCTGTGAATAAGGTGCATGAAACTGCATTAGGGAGGGGTAGCCAATGCCAATGAAGACAGAATAAGGATTCAAGATGACCTTAACAGATTGGAGAACTGGGCTAAAGCTATCAAAATGAATTTTGATAGGAACAAATGTAAGATTCTACATTTGGGCAGGAATAACCAGCTGCGCAAATAGAAGATGGGGAATGACACGCTTAACATGAATCAACAGTGGGGTGCAGCAGCAAAGAAAGCTAACGTTATTCTAGGTTGCATCAATAGAAGTTTAGTGTACTGATAAAGGAAAATAATAGTTCTAACTCAATTCTGCCTTGATCAGACCACACCTGGAGTACTGTGCCTAATTCTGGGCACCACAATTTAGGAAGGATATTGACAAGCTGGAATATGTGCAGAGGAGGGCAACCAAGATGATCAAGGGTCTGGAAACTAAGCCTTATCAGGAATGGTTGAGAGAGTTGGTTATGTTTAGCCTGGAGAAGAGGAGACAAAGGAGACATCTTGGCCATTTTGAAATATCTAAAGGGATGTCACATAGAGGATGGAGCCAGCTTGTTTTCTCCTGCTCTGGAAGATAGGACCCAAACAAATGCATTCAGGTTGAGAGTCCACCTAAACATCAGGAATAACTTTCTGACAGTAAGAGCTGTTTGACAGTGGAAGGTGTTAGACCAGGCTTCCTCAACCTCGGCCCTCCAGATGTTTTTTGCCTACAACTCCCATGATCCCTAGCTAGCAGGACCAGTGGTCAGGGATGCTGGGAATTGTAGTCTCAAAAACACCTGGAGGGCTGAGGATGAGGAAGCCTGTGTTAGACTAGCCTTCCTTGGAAGTTTTTAAGCAGAGGCTGGGTGGCCATCTGTCTTTTATGATTCCTGCACTGCAGGCAGTTGTACTAGATGACCCTTGGGGTCCCTTCCAAATCTACAATCCTATTATTCTATCCGTCCATTTGTGGAGGCATCTACTAAATCAATTAGTAAAAAGGACTATTTCTGTTTATATAATGATGCAGTTGGACACAACCCTGACCTAGCAGTAAATCTCATTGTATTGACTAGGATGCACTTCTGAGAAGACATGGATAGGCACTGTAAGTGTGGGCAAGCTTCAGTTCATACACCAATTTGGTGCTTTGGAAATTGGCTCAATTTGGATCAGATTGCTTTGGAAGCAGGGTTCTAGAGAAGAACCCTGATCTTGAAAACCCAAAGCATTTTGCCTTGCCATTAACTATAATGGATAAATAGAGGGCTGAAACTTGCCTGCCCCATTTTGGACAAAATCTGCAGGTATAATAGCCCTTTCTGAATGGATTGAACCTTTCAAATTATAGACAGATGGATAAAGTTTGCGCTGGACACCTTTGGCGCCACCCCAACCCATGCAGTATGTCTGACTTCCACATTATTCACTATCTGGAATAATTTTAATAAGAATAATAATTTTATTATTTAAAGCCCGTCCATCTGGCTGGGTTTCCCTAGCCACTCCTGTTAAGAAGGATTCACCTGTGTCCACACACACTTACACACCACACACAATTTGTATGGAAATGTCACAGAAGTGCTTCCAGGTAAGAAGCCTGCCAAATTTCAGAAGAATAGATACAGGGGGTTTAAACGTTGATTTCTGCAGAATGAAAAAGGGGATCACTTTGTTCCATGGTAGTTTTCTGAGCATTATGTCCTTCTCCAGAAATGTGTTATGTGAATCCCAATCTCTAAACAAGCAACGGTCACTGGGGGTTGCTAGCTTTTTCCGTGACATAAGGTTTATTTGTACATATATACAGGCTGAGCAAAAAATGAAAGTTTCACAGTATGAACACTCTCACAGCCCCTGCTCCCCCATTAGGTTTCTGGCATTGCCATAGCACTGGAACCAGCAAACAGAGAATTGATGCTTTTCATCTCTAGTCCCAAGACTGACTGTTTTATGGGGGGGGGGGGTTCTAGACACACCCCTCGATGACTCCACCTCCAGACAGAAGAGAGGGGCGAAGACATGTCTACTTCAGTTCATCTTCCCAAATTGTCTCCATATATTTAATTTCTTTACAATACTTTGGCCCAAGTTTACCTAACAAAGCATCTACGGTATTTAACAGACCTTAGCAAAGAAACTGATTTGATCATTCCCAGCAGTCCTCTTTCCCTGCAGATTCAAATATTACAGCTAAAAAACCACAGAACTGAAAGGGACCCCAAAAATACATTTATTCTAACCCCAGACTTATTACGGTGTTAATGACTCATAAGGCAATTGCACTGACCAGTTTATGTCTCAATCAGTTGTAGGACACCACCATTGGCCCTTGCCACCAACAGCCCCCTGACCCGTTTTCCTCAGGACAAACATGCAGGATTTTAAATTGCTTACTTTCAATAAAAATGCAAAAAGGGAAATTAGAACAAATCTTTCCTGGATGTTTTCTACCCTCCCTCCTTCACTTTTATGTGGCAGAGACCAACCAGCAATAATCAACCAGGGCCATTTAGTTATAGTCTCGTCTTGCTGTGACTAATAGGATGATTGGTTGTATAGCTTCTTTATGGTTGTTCATTATATCACCCTTACATAAAGTAATTTAATTTCAGTGGGATAATTAGGGCATTTCTAATCTAACTGATAGTCTGAATGAAATTAGATTCTCAGAGGGAGATTTGTGTATCGGGAGACTGGTGACCTTTGGCCCCAATTTTCACACAATGTATTAAACTGACAGCCCGACTCCAAAGCTCTGCTCTACTGTATCTTTGCAACTTGTGCTGATCCTGGTGCTACTAGAAGGAACCTTAAACAAGCTCCTGGATCCCAGTAGATTCCAATTGAATAGGAGGTTGATGGTGTAAAGGAAACATGCACATTTCAGATTAATTAAATGGACATTCCAGCAAAGGCATAATCTGAGCTATTCCTGCCCCATGGCTCTGCTCTGGACTATCTGAAGTAATAGCAAAGAAAGAAAAAGTCATTGAGCATGCGCAGAATACCCCATCCTCCACAGACACTTAGTGTGTGAGGAGGGATATAGACCGCGCCTGCTGTCCACACCCCCAAACCCACCCATATATGTTCAGCAGAGCAGGTGAAACATGTCCCTACACACATACAGATCAGAAAATATTGAGTCACTTACATTTGTTGTGGGGGAGGAAGGGAAAGACTGCTTCGGGTAGTGATAAAGCGGTTTATCAAATCCAAACTCCTCCTCTTCTTCTTCTTTGCTGACTATGCTAGGCTTTCATTGGTGTTCAGCCAAAGGATCTATAAGTGCTCAGCATTGTCTCCTTGGAGCCACCAAGACTATGGGTGCTGATCTGGAAACTTGGCTAGAATTCTTCAAGTACTACAGGGTTTTCTTATGGGGTGGTGAGCTTCTGGTTGAGGTTGACCTTCAGGTACATACTGAAGCAGCCGGGGATTTGGCCTTTGAGGTATTCTATAGAGAACAATAGGTCAACACACTCAAGTTTGGTCACCTAAATGAAAGTTTGGGTAGGTTCCAAAGCCTCTGAGATAACCAGATAAATATACTGAGCAGACAATTAATTGACTGCTTTGACTCTGAGAAAGGTGAACAAGGACTTTGGTGTCTGGTGTATCTTCCTTCATCAGACATTTGCTGCCACTCAGGTACAGGTTAACATGTGATTAAAGAACATTCTTCATGGAAGATCTGCAAAATTTACCTGCTCAACTTTTTCTAGGCAGCTGGAGGGAAACATAGTAAGGGAAACTAGTGCTTTCCTGTGGCAGGATCAGTGAGGGTCAAAGAAGGATGAGCATCCCAAAGCGCATCACTCAGAGTGAAGAGCTTTCCCCCTAATCCGCCTCTATGGGCTAGTAGGCTGGGGCGGTGGTCCAGGGTCTTGAATACCCTTGGAATATTTATGTGCCACCCCCCACCCCCATGACTTCATCTCCTACAGCCTATCTTTAACGCAAGGGCTGTGTTGAGAAGAGAGTGGAACTGTCAACTACTCCGCGGCTCTAAGCCAGGGTTGAGTTTATCCAGATAAGAGACAGAGGATGATTGAGATAGAGTGTGCACCATCTCACCCATGTGATACATACAGTGGCTGGAGCCATAATTTCATCTGATTGCACCTCATTGAAAATTGTCGTCCCTTTGGACATGAGAGGATTAATGGGGCACAAAACACTGTTTCCAGCTGGTCCAGTCTGCTGGTCAGGTCTGGTTATATCTTCCTTCTGCCGCTGCTAAATTGCTCTCAGGAGCTGGGAAATAGTAGCATGGTTCCAAAGGGGATAAGGGTGCATACCTGCTGGGCTGCCATGTAATTTCAGCCAGTAAAATCTTATTGTTTATTGCCAATCATCATATTTAAATATTATATATACAATTGAATTTTCATTTTTTACTAAAGGTTAAGAGCCTTTCCTTGTTAATTAACTCCCCCTCCCATTTTCCATGTAGGACTCCCCCTCCCATTTTCCTCTGAGTGGTTGTGTGAAAAGCTTAATAAAGAGAAGACCCCAAAAAAGGTAAATACCAGTGTATATTCATAGATCCTTTTTTTTTCTTTTCCCAATCCAAAACAAAGTAAACTGGAGCGGTCCCCCTAACCTCCAAAAAGGGGGTTCAGGGGTGTTTAGTATCACAGATGTAAGTAGGCTTTAAGTGAGATGTTAAATTTATCATCATCAAATTTAAGTGAGATGTTAAATTTTGATAATGGTGCATCAACACAGCCCAGAGAGAAGGAGATAAAAAACGAAGACCAGCTTATTTCTGGAGTGTAGTCTCCTAGTTGCTGAGGGTGGTATTCAACTACCATAGTCACACTAATGCAAGGATTAGCACTGGTGTAATTGGATTCCCCTCCTTTCCTCCTCCAGTACTGCTCCATATTGGCTGCAAATCTCTGAAAAGTTGGGGGAGCAGATTTAGGGGATGCGCAAGGAGAGAAGGGGGAAGAACATTCCGTTGCACAAGTTAAAGCCCTTACTCTGACAGGACATTTTGCTTAGCTTTATGTTGAATATAATGTATTCCAAGGCCAAGGTGGAAAGTCCCCCTTCTCACAGAAAGGAGCCACAGGGCTGCCCTAAGTTATGTGAAAGCTTTCCTTTCACTGATGGAAAGAGCCACTGATAACTCTGGAGAAGCTAAAAATTCAAATCCAGTTGAAGATGCCCTAGATTAGACTGCAGCAAACTTATATAAGGAGCCAGCTGAGGAAGGTTTGTTGGAGTCCTCTGGGTCTCTTCCCTGCACGGAACAGAGAATGATCCTTGGCACATTAAATGCTCTGCAACAAAAATTATTAGATAAAAGCAATCTTCTTTAAACCTGGCAACCACCACCAAAAAAAGCTCTCTCAGAGAACTCTGCAGAGAATGCCTTCTTGTCAGTGCCATTTATGAGGCAAGTAAACCAAACTATGGCTGAGGTAGAGACCAAAAAAAAAAAAAGCAGCTGAGTTTTGAGCTTGGTAAACTAACAGTATCTAGGGGATCCTCTCTCTGGAGAAATGTGAGAGCAGTGGAGTTGCTTATTTGAATCATTTAAACATCCTGCCTACACCTGTAAAGTAAAGGTAAAGGTACCCCTGCCCGAAGGCCAGTCGTGTCCGACTCTAGGGTTGTGCGCCCATCTCACTCTATAGGCTGGGGGCCAGCGCTGTCCGGAGACACTTCCGGGTCACGTGGCCAGCGTGACAAAGCTGCTCTGGCGAGCCGGCACCAGCGCAGCACACGGAAACGCTGTTTACCTTCCCGCTAGAAAGCGGTACCTATGTATCTACTTGCACTTAAGGGTGCTTTCGAACTGCTAGGTGGGCAGGAGCTGGGACCGAAAGACAGGAGCTCACCCCACCGCGGGGATTCGAACCGCCGACCATGCGATCGGCAAGCCCTAGGCGCTGAGGTTTTACCCACAGCGCCACCCGCGTCCCTGCCTACACCTATACTCAGCCTGTATATTTGTAAATAAACTCAAACACTACACAAGTCCCCAATGATCTCTTTCTCCAATGGAAACCAAACCCAGGTAAGTGGTGGACCTCTTAAATGGAATACACCTAACAGTTGTTGTCCTGAACCCTTGGCCTACCTGGCAGCATCAGTGTGCCACGTCCAAAGCTCAAAATCCAAGGGTTGATTCCACACAAGAGAAATCCAAAGTTCAGGAAATGAGGTTCAGGGTTAATCTAAGTAACCAAGTCTGAAGTCCAGCAGTCAGAGTACAAACCCAAATCCCAGTCCTGTGAAGTTCCAGGAGCACCCACGTCAAGGTCCCTCAACAATCGGCAGTAGAGCAGACATAGCACCCCAGCTTTACTGCTCTTTTATATTTTGTATGTTGATTGCAGCCTCTGGGCTTGAAGAGGCCTGTGACCCTCACCTGTTCTGAGCCTTCTCCAGCTGAGGAATCACACATCTCCTCCCAGAGCTAGTGAGCCCCACCTGGCCAGCAAGGGAGCTGGGCTGTGGGCCCTTGCCTGCCTCAACCTCCTGGAGCACCACTCCCGCTGCTCCCTAAGCCTCAGAGCCCACCATGTTTGTGGAGACAGGGGCCCCTCTGGCTCTGGTGATGGGTCCTGCTGCTCTGGTACCTGTGCCCTGACTCCCATCCCTTTGTCATCCTCCATCACCCTATGAGTACCTTCCCCACCCCCAGCTTTCCCTGGTGTGTCCCAGCCCAAGCTACACCCCTCGCTGGGATCCTCTTCCTCCTCCCTATAGGCCTACCAGTTCATGACAGTTGTTAATTAAATAATTTGTGTCTTGTCTCTTCATAGTCTTTCTCAGTTTCCACGAAAGGGAGCTCCAAAGTACGATGGACAGTTTTATTGGCCAGTGAGGTGTAGTGCCTTAAGTATTGGATGAGAGATCCAGGTTCAAATTGTCACAACTTCACACTAAAAAAGCTTACTTGAGTCAGTCATATCACAACCTAAGGTACCTCACATGGTTGTGAGGATAACATGAAAGCAGGAGAACCACATGTCACCTGGAGCTCCTTTAAAGAACATTGAAATATATATGCACCAAATAAATAAATAAATAAATAAATAAATAAATAAATAAATAAATAAAATTTCATAGTTATATTCATTGTTCTATCAAAACCACATGCATACAGTTGCATCATTGTTTATTGTCATATATCCAGGATGAGTGTGAAAAACTGTTGTCTCTTCGCTTTCTGAAACGTCTTTAGGAAAATGTTGGCATGCCAATATTTTAACTTGGCTAAATGCAATGTCTCCCTTCAAAAATTCTTCATTAGACTTGCTTTTCAGATCTTTTATCGTCTTTGTAGCTCTCAGTTTTCAAAATCCTTGCTGAGCACAGTTTCTTGACATTCTAATTGCAAGCAATATCTTTTCTGTTTTGTTCATCTCTCTGCAGCACACGTAGTTGGATAGTTGTATTTCAAGTGATTAGCATTGTTATGCTGGATGGAAGTCAGGTAACAAATCAAAGCAAACTTCAAATGCTAGGAAAGTTACCAGCAGTGTAGAGTTTGATTGCCAGCTTACAATTGTCTAATGACCCATTGGTGATGGTCCATTTCCCTGTTAGATTAAAAGCACAGTCCTGTGCTCTCCCAACACCTGCAAGAGTGGCACAGGACCACACATTTAAGTACTATCAATGGTAAATAAACAGTAAGCATAAAATTGGTGAGGAGGAACAATAGTGAGATGGCACCAGGGACAATGCAGGGGGGTGGGACCTGCATACACTCAAATGTTCAGGCCCCGAAGACTGAAACTGCTGAATTGGTACTTATCCCGAGATTGGCTCTATCCACTTAGGCATGAAGAAAGACAATGGCTTCCTGTACCATTGCAGGTGTTAATTAGCAATGCTAGGAGGATAGTTTCATCACCATTTACTGCCATTGCAAATGGACATTTAGGCGATTTGTCACAGACTGTACCTTTTGCATTTCATTGTCATCTGACTCTGCAATTTACATCCCCCCCCCCTGCCCAGGACAACTGAAGATAGCACTTCTGATGAAACGGACTCTAGTTCATGAAACCACATGCCATAATAAATACAGTGGTACCTAGGGTTACAGACACTTCAGATTACAGACGTTTCAGGTTACAGACTCCACTAACCCAGAAATAGTACCTCAGGTTAAGAACTTTGCTTCAGGGTGAGAACAGAAATCATGCTCCGGCGGCATGGCGGCAGTGGGAGGCACCATTAGCTAAAGTGGTGCTTCAGGTTAAGAACAGTTTCAGGTTAAGAACGGACCTCCAGAACGAATTAAGTTCTTAACCCGAGGTACCACTTTAAAGGCTAGAAAATTCATCGATGCTTGGGCGTAAACGATGAAGGGTTCAGACACTTCACATGGTTCCAAATAGCCTAAGACATGCCAGTAAATGTTTAACATTTGCCAAGTTGCTAATATTCATTATGAAATATCTGTCATTAAATGCTCACCTTCTTTATTCTTTCTGCACACCACAGTAAGATACTGAGCATGAGAGATGAGTAGAATGACTTGCCCAAGGTTGCCCAGTGATTCTATGATTGGATCAAATTTAGCCTGTGGATTTATCCAATCATGAAACTAGCCAGTGAAAGCATCCCTCTAGGAGGGTAGGAAAGCTGGGGGGGGGGGCGGGAAATCACATCTGATTTCAGATAGCACATGGGTAAAAAAGGTAAAGGGACTCCTGACCATTAGGTCCAGTCGTGACCGACTCTGGGGTTGCGCGCTCATCTCGCTCTATAGGCCAAGGGAGCCAGCGTTTGTCCGCAGACAGCTTCCAGGTCATGTGGCCAGCATGACTAAGCAGCTTCTGGCGAACCAGAGCAGCACACGGAAACGCCGTTTACCTTCCCGCCGGAGTGATGCCTATTTATCTACTTGCACTTTGACGTGCTTTCGAACTGCTATGTTGGCATGAGCAGGGACCGAACAACGGGAGCTCACCCCGTCACGGGGATTCGAACCGCCGACCTTCTGATCGGCAAATCCTAGGCTCTGTGGTTTAACCCACAGCGGCACCTGCGTCCCTCATGGTAGACATGGGTAGACAAATCTAAAAAACCCTGGACATAAATTTTCATGGCCCTCTAGCAGTTATGGTGGCTCATTCACCAGAAGTAATGTATATAGCGTTTAATTTGGAAGTGTATACTCAATTCTGACAAAACTAAGCTTCCTGATGTATATTTTTATAAGAATTTTTAAAAGTGTAGAACAGCTGGTGGGAAAGTCTTTTGTAAGGCAGTCTAGAGGACCGCACTTCTTGCCATGCCCACTTTTAAAGACTCTGGTCACATCGACTTTTACATGCCCACTCCCCAGAGGGTTAACCATGGGTCAAGAAAGGTCAGCCACTCCATGCTAATGGCTATCAAAACATCCTATAGCAATGAATTACACAAACTAATTACATATTGCTGCATTCAGTCCTACTATCTATCAACTGGAGGGGACTTGATTTAGCAGAATAGCATTAACTGACTTCATTACCTCATGTCAAGGAAGAGTTATGTTGTATTGGTGCAGCAATTCCCTTATGTGCTTTATAAAAGTTTATTGCCTTTTTGGAAGAAAATGTCTGCATATAAAAGGTGGCATGCCAGAGACATGGAGGGTGCCAGCCCAAAGAGAAGTAAGACAGGGAAATCAATATGGATGCTTTTTTTTTTTACTTCCATTGGAAAATCTGTGTCTTTTCCTTTCCTTTTCTTTGTAAAGGGTTATATCCACTCTGACCAAATGGGGACCAACCCCACTGCCTATTATCACATGGCCTCACTTCCATTTTAAGGATGCCCCTGGAAGGCAATCTCTCAGAATGCCAATTTTCTCTGGGAAAGGTGAATTAAGCAAAGGTGTAGTGAACCAAGACAAAAACCATCCCTAAGCTTCTGGAATGACACCTTGCAGCTATACAAAGTGATGTCAGTGCTATATATATATATATATACACACACACACACAGTGGTACCTCGGGTTAAGTACTTAATTGGTTCCGGAGGTCCATACTTAACCTGAAACTGTTCTTAACCTGAAGCACCACTTTAGCTAATGGGGCCTCCTGCTGCCGCTGCGCCGCCAGAGCATGATTTCTGTTCTCATTCTGAAGCAAAGTTCTTAACCTGAAGCACTATTTCTGGGTTAGCGGAGTCTGTTACCTGAAGCGTATGTAACCTGAAGTGTATGTAACCCGAGGTACCACTGTATGTGTGTGTGTGTGTGTGTGTGTGTGTGTGTGTGTGTGTGTATGCCTTCTTCTTGTTTCATTTCTGAGTCGGGTCACCCAATGCATTCCCACTGCTTGGCTTTTTAACAGCCCTGACTGAGAATTCTCCATGCCTGAAACATTGGACAACAGTCACACTTCAGGCACTTAGCCAACAACATCCATCAAGCAGCCATTCAGGTCAGGAACTGTGCCCAAACTGTACTCACCGAACTCTTTTTGCAACCTCAGTTTGTACTCAGTAGCCATGGCAGTACTCTGCTATGTAGCGTCTCCTCCCTGTGTTCTAGGAAAACTCTGCTTCTTTAAGAACGACTCCAAAAACAAAAAGTGTGCTCAGCCCTTCAAAGATTGCAGATAGGGTTAGTAAGAACACCCACTTTCCATGCCCTGCCAGGGTTATCTACATTCTTCACCTAGTGCAACTAGTGTCTCTCTGGCCGTGCTTTTTTGCAACCTCACCTCTTTTTTTGCTCTCCCCTGTTGCTCATTGGAAATAGGTTCATCCATTCTTTAGCCCCCTACTTAGATTTAACCAAGTAACTGCCAGTCCATTCTGAATACTAATAGTTAATTGCTTCTTTTACCATTGTAATAATCAGAAAAAGTAAAGTCTGATTAGAATGCCTTTCATTCAAGATTTATGACATTTAATGGCCTGGAATTGGGATATCTAATCAAAATAGTGAAGAAGTTTGGCTTGGCCTTCAACACCACCGAAACTTATATCCAAGACCAAACTGAGAGACAGTGATGTATATTCCATAGCTCTGTTGGTGGGGAGAGGCAGGGGAGAAATGAATCTGATCTCATTCTGCTTTTGATTGGGTTTATCTTATTCTTGCGCTGTGCTATTTTCTGTGCTCCGGTTTCTCAAAAGTTTTCTTCTTCGGTGAAAGAAGCTTTCGTTTTTCTTCATTCTCAGTGGATGGTGGGTTTTGAGCTTAGCTTATCATTGCACAGTGGCCAAGACTGGTGTGTTTTCTTTCCAGGGATACGTTTTTTCCAGCCCTCTGCAGCCTCCTTTACTGCCTGTGGCTCCTGATGTGAAGAAGTCTGGTGGAAAGTATTATCTCATGATGTGCTCCCTTGGGCTTTTATTAAAGTTCAGGCACCCAGGAAGGCTGCAGTGCAGACCATTGGTGAGATGATTTATAAAATGAAAAGCCCCTTGCTAAAGAATTATCTTTTATTGCAAGAAATGAAACTTACAGAAGTTTAAAGTAGGTGCTATAAAAAAAACCTGCACCCCATCCATAAGAATTTTCCTCATAATTTCTCTCCTCTTTGATACATTTTAATTTTATTTCATTTCTTAATTCAGTTTTAATAAATGTTATTTATTAAATTTGTTTACTGATCTATACTCATAGATCTCAGAGCGGTTCACAACATAAAATCGCAATATAAAAAACAGAAAATACATAATAAAAACAAAAACAATAATTTTCAGATTGATGGATGAAGAATGGACAGGACAAATATCTAATTGTCTATCTAATTCCCTCCATCTAATGAGGGGCAAGCAAATATATCCCAATCTTCTGTTCATTGAGGTGAAGTAAAATTAAAAATAAAGGGTATCTTAAATGGCAACCATATGTACACATGCCTGGGAGCAAGCTCCATTGGAGATGGTGGGACTTATTTTTGAGTTAAACATGCTTAGAATCATGAAGTTCTGTATTGGTTTGCAATATGCTTGTAAAAACACTCCCATCACCCAAAATGCAGAGACCTGCATATCAAACAGCAGTCATGTTTGCTTTTGCTAAAGGAGTTTACTGTACTGATATATGCGAGTGTAGTGCTACTCTTAAAGACAACTCCAGGCTTACGTGTGTTTACACTAATACCTAATTTGCAATCCAAAAGGCAAGCGAGGTGGGGAAAATTCTGTATAATCCAGCTCCATATCTGCCATGTTTTTCCATCAGGGAGGTTTGAGGCCAACCAGGACTCATGATAAGTTTTTTAATCTAGATAAACAGGCCTAAGATATCTGACAGCTGTTTCATGCTCTTCATCATCATCTGAAACAATCAGTACGCATTAGAGAGTACTTTTCCCTTTACAAAGGTGATAATTAGATAACAAGCTGAGATTAAAGTAATTACAGTTAGACAGCTGGCAAGGCAGCACAGTCATGTTGAAATACTGTTGATGCTTCAGCATCTGGTTCTAACAACAGCACAGGCTAAAAGATTTTACATTAATTATATCACATAATTTAATATAAACATATTTAATTACAATTGATGGGTGATAAACTGTTCAAGAATGACTTAACCCCTTACAGATGTCAAAATGATGGGAGCGGCGTGTTGTTCTTTCCACTTGAGGTGCAACGCTGGAGTCTGGGAGAGAGGTTAGGAGATTCTCACCACTATAAAGCATTCAGAGGCAGCAACACACAGAGAAAAAGATGGCTTAGGTTTTGTTCCATAACACACTGGAAGCTTCTGCTTGCACTATAGAAGCATATGTTCAGAACGAAGGAGGTTGCCATAATAAAAGTCTCTCTTTTTATTTCTTTTTCTTATTTTTCTGCCCTCATCTAACACTTCCTAGAATCAATATGTATTCATCAGTCCATTCCCCACATATTTCCTCTCTTAATTTCTGGCAATTGCATTTATTTAAGGCACTCATATATGCTTTTTTCCTAGAAAAATAGGTGTTGGCACTCACCATGAAGTCACATTTTTTAACAACAATGAAAAGAGGTACCGGTACTGAGTACCCTTGAGTACCCTGGGGCGAAGACACTGGTCATAGGGAACAGGTTCCTCAAGCTCAGATTCCTTCCTGTTCCTCTCAGTGTTTTCTAAAGTACCTCTTTGCCCATACCAGAGGAGTAAGTTGAACAGACAGACTCCCACACATATAGCCATCTGAAATATTACAATTATATGTATTTTCCCTATCTACCCATTGCATATTTCAGTCATGTGTCACAAAATTAATCAGGTGAAATATGATAAATATATACAGCTAACAATTAAAAAGTCTCTGTATTCAGAGTGAGCATTTTTGTAAAAATCTTTAACTTATTTTCTTTATTGCTCTGATGTTTGACATCATCTTACAAATAACTGATAATATTTTCCAAAATTTAATTCACAGACTGGGCTTAAATGGGCAACTTACTGTTTTGCGGGTGTTTTTTTAAAAAAGATTTGCAGGCAGCTTAGAGTTAACATCTTCCTCTGAACATCAGGTTCATTAGTACTAACAGACATGTACTCCATCTGGGACCAATATTTTGGTAGCAAATTGTGTTGTCTAGCATAAAATGACATTGTTGTAAACATTTGTATTGCAGTTCGTTTACCGTGAATCATCAGATGGGATGTTGGTGCATATAGTATATTCTTCCCTACTGTTATCGCCATGGTTTTTCATTTACTGGCTATTGTATAAGCCAGACTTCACTAATCTAGTGCCCTCCGGATGCTTTAGACTACAACTATGAACAGCCCAGTCACACAACCATTCTTGTAGTCCTAGAGGGCATCAAGTTGGTGAAAGCTGGTCTAAGCCAACGGGGGACAGAAAAATCTCCTCTTTATGTTTTCTATGTCCAAAATAACCATGGGTTGCATCCAGACTTGCCTTTCCAGAAATTGAAAGGATCCTTCCACTCATGAAGGGACTGTAATCCAACAGAAATTCATGCTGGAGGAAAAGGAAGGGGACAGTCTAAGCCCATTCCCCCTCTAGCCTCCAGCACCAGCTTTCAAGTTGTTCTGTAAAATAGCTCAAACAACTTTTTGGGAGACTCAGAAGGTTGTAGGGGAGAAGGAGAACCAGCAAAAATTGCCTGCCCCATATCCTTCCTTCAGGGTCTCAAGTACTGTGCTGAGTTCCACCCATGTTTTTTTCTGGATCTTAGTCCTTAAAATTTACTGCCAAGCAACACTATTACAACCCAAATGGCAAAGCATTAAAATGAAACCTCTTCCCTAAAGATTAAATAAAAAAAATGGAGGGTGGTCTAGCTATAGGACTTGCAATAATGACTGCAACTAGGATTTCAGTAAGATCACAACCCTATGCTCGCTTATTTGGGAGTAAGTCCCTTTAAACTCAGTGGATCTAACTTCTGAATTGAAATGCATAAGAACGCCCAGTGCTAAAATGTATTACAATGGTCACAATCTCTTCCTGACTTTCCGACTTGAGAGCAGAACATTTGTTCTCCTTCTTCGACACTTAAAATAGACATCATAAAAGATATGTGCTGCAGGTGGGATGTTTCATAAGAAAAGGAAATAATGGAAATTAGCATATGCTAGCCTTGCCTAAAGCAATTTGTGTCCATCATTTGTTCAGATATGATATGCACCTACTACCATCCACCCATGTGAACGTATTTGAAGTATTAAAAAAAGGAAAGAAACTGCATGAGTTCGAAGGGTAGTAGGCAGTTTTGACAGGTCTGTGGTCAAAAGGTAAGGGAATTGCTCACAGAGAGTGCTGCACTGGTAGACATGTGTACATATAGCCTGTCTTCTCTCCACTCTTTGATCCTTTGATGGACAATTCCTCCTCCCTTTGCCACCCCTTCACCCCCCCCCTCACAGAAGATCTGTGGAGTATGGTTCTCTGGTGGGAAAAGAAACCTTCCCCACTTGCTTATGGGTGAGTCTTTAAGCCCACTTTTATACATCATAAAAAGAAAAAAGAAAGAGAGTTCCAAATATATTCTTTGCCAAGCTGATGCCTTCAAGATGTTTTGGACCACAACTTGCCTCAACCCCAACCAGAACAGCCAACTTCTTTTAGTGTTGCTGCTTTTAAAAAATGAACACACATTCAGTAAAGGCTAGAGCTTTTAAATGAATGGTGCATTCCTCACAGCATCTCAAAAAAAACAGATTGATCGTGGCACATGCTCACAGGAGAAGTCACTGCCACCACTTTGAAGTCTCCATGGCTTCGAAGCCAGTAATATTCATCAGGTCAGATGGACCTAACCCTGTTAATTCCATGTACTTCACCTTACAAACCTAACAAATGGGCCCATGCTGGTTCGGCACATGAAAAAAGATAAATCCTGAGTTTCTCCATCAAGCAGGAGAAATTCAGGTTTCCTGGTTTTATGGTTTGTTTTTTGTTTTTTAAATTAGAGGCTCCAAATAAGGAAATAGAAGAAAAAAGTTGATTGCACTGAAAGCAAAAGATAACACAGATTTTCTGGTTTTAGTGGGCTTTCAGCACTTGCTTAATGGACAGCATCTCTCCTATGTGCAATGAATACGCAGATCTTTCACACCTTCATCTGGCCTGGCAGAGAGAGACTCCTGAGACATGTCGGGGGAGAAGCAGCTTGATGTTCTTTCTTGTGAAAATTAAAAGAAAACTTCAAGCAAAGACAATGCATATTCAAAATTAGCCTTTTTAATGTTTTCCCCCCAAAAAAGTGAAAGAGAAAGCTCAATGAGCAAAGGGACCAGCTTTCAATCAGAGAAGATCTAGGAGCCAGATAGGCAGAAAAGCAATACTTGGTACCTCACTAGCCCAAAGAAACTTGAGGAGATCTTGAGGAGATTGCCAGACAGGAAGCATATCCAAGCAGTGTTGCTTATGTGATTTCTCTTTCTGGAGATCATGGAAGAAGTGAGACTTCGGACAGAGATAGAAAATTCTAAGGAGAAGAATGGTGGAAGCTGGCTTTTCTATTACATTGATATGTTGAGATTTTTCTGCAGAAAGGTCACTCACTTGTACTAAGATTATAGTCAGATAAAAGCCAATAGTCTGCATCTTGAAAGTCTGCAAGTTAGATGAGTTTCTTTCCTTGTAAAAATTGCATTTGCTGAAAAATTGCAGGAGTTTCGCTTGCTCCAGGAGATTTTTCTGCAATGGAGGGTTGTTCAAACCTCACTCCATTCTGCATCACAAGGTTCACCTATGCTTTAGGGTCTCAAGAAAGCCCATACCACCAACACAGCTACCACAACCAGCTCCTGTCTGCCTCAACCTTGCTACCACCACTGTCCATCCCCATTCAATGAGTGCAACACTGACACTGCCAAGAGAATGCCACTGCCTCCTCTCTCCATCCTAACCACCACTGTAAGCCATTTGTGGGAATGATGTGGTGGTTTCCTCCTCAAAGGAAAAACAGGTGCCCCACTGGGCATCCTCAGATCCTCGGGGACCCCTAAAGTAGCTAGTTGGACCTCAGCTGAAAGCCTGTTCTGTTCCTTCACTGGCCTTGAAAGCCACATGCAGCCCATGAGTCCTTGGATGCTTGGCTAGTCGCACAAAAACCTGATGACCCTGTATTATTAGAAAGGGAAGAAATCCTTTGATGTAGAGTGATATCACACAACCTATATGTGTTTAAAAGCTCCTTTAAGAACCACCTGAAATTCCAGTCTAGATAATGAACTCATTTAATATGCAGCTAAAATGTAAGGGGAGAGGGAGAGTGATGAGCTACAAATCGGCTGAACAAAATTAGCCAAGTCATCACACAATTGAAATAGATATCTGTGACAGGGAAACACAGATTGGATTCAGAAAGTCCAGCTTAATCTGGAAGGCATCTTATTTGACCCCAGGCATGCTTTATAACCAAGATAGCTAAGAAAAAATTCAGGTAGATTCTCATCACTGTTACAGACATATAGATGGTATGTTTTCTATTTGTAATTTCAGCTTCTGAACATGAAGTAAACAGCCTGGTTTTACGTACCACGGTGTCAAATGCTTAGAACATGCCTTACCAGCAGCTATGCCAATTCATATCATAACATTGCACCAGCACCACAGATAGATGCACTAATGCAAAATCTTAGGTTTCAGATGCTGGTTCTTCGGGTATATCCTATCTTCCATGCATGGAATCATTAGGAAAATAATTGAAAATAAAACTACCAATATCATAATGTCATTTTACAAACTGATGTATCCCAGCTCTTACCCAGAAAATGACCAGAGGGGCTCTTGCTCGTAAGCAAGGAAGAGATCTTTATTAAAGCAGAGTTAACAGAACAGACTTAGCATCAGGCAAGCTTGAAGGTGCCACTCATGGCACTATGATGTGACCACACTTGGAATTCCTGTCTGCAGTTCTGGCTGCCTCACCTTAAAAAGGATATTGTGGAGCTGGAAAAAGGTGACCAAAATTATCAAGATAGCAGAGCAACTCACCTATGAGGAATGGTTACAACATTTGGGGGGGTTTTGGTATGGAGAAAAGATGAGGAGAGAGAGAGAGACATAATAGAGGTGTCTAAATTTGTACAGGATGAGAAGAAAGTGGACAGAGAAAAGTTTTCCTCCCTCTCTCATAACACTAGAGCTTGAGGAGATTCAAGGAAGTTGAATGTTGGAAGATTCAGAGCAGACAAAATAAGTACTTCTTCATGCAGCTCATTTGATGGCTTTAAAAACAAGTTAGACAAACTGGCCAAAGTGTGCATCACATCAAAGTCTCAGTTATCTTAAATAACATATTTTCTCTTAGTATGCCAGAAAAATTCCAGATGCCCTTGACTATTCCACTTTGCTGGGTCTTGATCCTAACATATATTAAATTCCTATAGCCCAATTGAGATAAATGCAACTTTTTTCATTTTATTTTTAAAAAGATATTTAAACTGTGACATCATGTGAGACCGTGGTTGTCTTTATGATTCTTTGGCGCTCCATCACTGAGGTTATATCTATTTGTATTTTAAAGTGCACATTCTTGCTTATTAGACATTAGAACTTACCCAAGACAATCATGACTGCACATTCGGATTTTTGTTAGTAATATGTATCTTGTCTAGAAGAGTATTGTCATTACCAATCTCTTTATTTTATTATTTGGCAAATACATAAAATTGTCAGTAGTGCAATTACATCTGATGCTTTTTAGAATCCTCGCTAATGTTGCAAGTGATACAAAACAAGATGCATGTTGGCTCCTGCCTATCTCCAAAACTCATATTCATTTGCAAATTTAAAATAGTCTCCAATAATAACATCAGTGGAATTGCAACAACAACAACCAAATACATGCAAAGCAATGTAAGCGCCTGGACACTCTAAATTTTTCAGTGGCCTGGGGGCTCTGTTCTCTGGTCTTTTCTGGGAAATCACTCATCGTGTAGTTATCAGGGAAAGAGAGAGAGCTGCAACCCCCTTTTCTGGGAGCAATCCAATGTGGTATGGATATTAATTAAATTTATTAAACAAATAACACAGCGACTCAGGGAAGCAGGGGTCCATCTGCCAGCACTACAGATTGATCTCTGCAGAGACGCAAGCTGAATGGTAGTTAAAGCTAAGTTGCAGAGCTCAGCAGATGGGCTCCCGTCTCTAGCGAGGGAGAATTTGGTGGCGGTCCAACAGCTTTCCCCCCCTCCAGGTTTTTGTTCCTTGCCACTGTGATTGAAGAAGCACTTCTCTGTCTTTTCTCAGCCTCCTCCGCTCTCTTGCCTCCCTCCCCCGGTTCGCATCCCCCCCTCCCCCGTTGTTGTTTATGTGAGCAATGATTAAGTCTGAGTGATTTGTTCGAGAGGCAAGTCCCGGCTGATCTCATTCTGTGCCTGTGATGTAAACCTCAACCAGAAAATAATTAGGAAAATGTAATCCCATTGACTTTACACTCCATTTGTGTGCCCTGTTACATCTTTTGGGGAGGGGGGGGGCAGAGCAGAGAGGAAGGCTACAAGGCAGGCCTGCATCAGATCTATACAATCACTGTATGTTTTCTGCACATACTTTATCCTCTCTCCAAGGCTTATTGCAAACTGTCTGTAAACTAGGATCCATTTGTTTTTCCTGTTTGCAGTATACATATATATATATGTGTGTATATATATATATATATATATATATATATATATATATATGTATGTATAATTATATACTCTTTTTTTTTTTAGTTTGGGCATTGAATTTTTTTGAATTCTTTGAAAAGCAACCTGCTTTTCTTTCCAATACTTTATTGACAAAAAAAAGTGTTTTCTGGCCATATGCCTGTCTCTGGTGTATTGAACTCTAGTGTCTCCCATGATCCTTTTAGCACTGCAGCACTAATTGGAAGTAGGAGGAGGACCCTCAGGGAGGAAGGACCGTTTCGTGCAGGGAGTTGAATGTTTACACTAGGGATGGACAGACCTGGCAATTTCAGTTCCTCTCCATTCCTCATGTTTCTAGCCTTAAGTTCAGTCATGAAATTTCCGCATCAGTTTTGTTTTTTCTCTGCATCAGCATTTTAGTGGGCATTTCTTCTTAAGAGACATTTTTTGGTACGCAAATTTGCCTTGAAGACACATATTTGCAAACAATTTCCCCTAAAGTGATGCATTCATTTTGTGTTTCCTTTTGACTAACATATTCATTTTACTAGATTCAGGTAGGTAGCCGTGTTGGTCTGACACAGTGTGTGTGTGTATGTGTATATATGTATATGTATGTGTGTGTGTGTGTGTGTGTGTGTGTGTGTATATATAATATTTATTGAGATTTTACAAAGACATAGGTTTACAAAATACAAAGAAAACATATGGAAAGAAAGAGATAAAAAAAGAAAACATACAAAAATACATAAAAAAGGAAAAGGAAAAATAAAAATCCAAAATCCAAAAAACAAGTAGATAAAAAAGAATTAAAAACAAATCCGTTTTTTATAACTTTAAACTCATAAGCTTGTTTCCTTGACCTCCTCACACCTCCCCTTTTTGTATTCCCATTTAAATAATCAAATCAGCAAATCCTTACCCTCTTTCGTTTATCTTAACTCTATATCTTAACATATTATAACTCTATATTTTTATCCACTATCAATTCATTTTTGCATATTCTCATTAAATTTGTTGCTAATACCACTTATTTTCAATCCAACATCATTTTTAACATTCATTAATTTTACAGTGTTTCTGCAGATAGTCTTTAAATTTCTTCCAATCTTCTTCCACCAACTCTTCTCCCAGGTCTCGGATTCTGCCAGTCATTTCCGCTAATTCCATATAGTCCATCACCTTCATCTGCCACTCTTCCAGGGTGGGTAAATCTTGTGTCTTCCAATACTTTGCAATGAGTATTCTTGCTGCTGTTGTTGCATAATATATATATATATATATATATATATATATATATATATATATATTCCAGTAGCACCTTAGAGACCAACTAAGTTTGTTCTTGGTATAAGCTTTCATGTGCATGCACACTTCTTCAGATCTGAAGATCAGATCTGGACAATTTTTTATTTTTTTATATATTTCAATAGTCATTTTACATGCACTTGTGCTTTGGCTGGCAAAGTACATGCAAAATTCACTGAAGTGCCAATTTCAAGAGATGATTGCATTTCAGTTGGGACACTGTTTCAGGAAATATGAAACCATATGCAAGGAGTATTAAAATGCAGCTTCAGGACCAAACTAAATTTCTTCCCCCCACCCTCCGTTTTTACTAGAGCCTCGCCATACTGCCTCTCCATACTGATCCTCCTAGATAACAACCCCAGTCTGTAGTGTGGAGTGCCTGCAGAACTGCTGCCAGTTAGAGTCAACATTACTAGGACAGATAATCACTTTCCAATGTTAGCTGGACTTGCAGGATCAGCGACATTAGTCCCTATGCGGCTGCTGGTGCCAGACACACAGGATTTCTGTAGTTAAGCCACACACACCCCAAAAAAACCCCCGGCATAATATTACTTGAGGAATATTGTTAATTGAATACACTCCTAACTGAGTGCATAATTGGCCTCCCTGCTACACCTCTGCAGACTTCAAAGATGTCACAGCTACCACTGGGGAGATGAGATGAGCCCATCAGATACCACTGGGCCTTTTTATAGAATCAATTATCCTGGGATAAAAGACAAATCCATGAGCTCACTTCAACCACTGATTTGTTTACACATTCAAGAGGTGAATCAGAGTTGAACTGTTCTGAAAGAGTCAACAGGAGTTTTAGGTGATGGGCCTGTTGGCTCCCCTCTCCTTCATAGATCAAACCCAGTCATCCAGGCTTGTAAGTAAGTAAGTCAACAAACAGGCTTACCATAATTTTCAATAAGTTCATGCAGATTTGCAGCTGCACCAGTCCATGGCAGACAGATAAATCAATCATGAGAACTGATCTATATATTCAGAAAAATTATATGGTGCAGACCCTCCAAATGTCCCTATTTTCCAGGGACAGTCCTGGATTTACAGAAGCCGTTCCTGTTTCTAATTTGATCCCAAAATGTCCAGCTTTTCCTTAAAAAGTCCCTATTTTCATTTGAGAAACGTTGGAGGGTATAGAGTTATGCAACCACCAAGCCTAGGAGATAAGTAACCATACAACCTTTAGAAGGTATCTGAAGGCAGCCCTGCATAGGAAAGTTTTTAAATGTTTTATTATGTTTTCATATGTGTTGGAAGCTGCCCAGAGTGGCTGGGCAACCCAGTCAGATGGGCAGGGTATAAATAATAAAATTATTATCATAATCATCATGGAATAGGACTTCCCTGTTTTCATCGGAGAAATGTTGGAGGGTATTCATGGCGCGGTGTAGTTTTCTGGGACTTTGCAATCTAAGAATACAGTGGTACCTCGGGTTAAGTACTTAATTCGCTCCGGAGGTCCATACTTAACCTGAAACTGTTCTTAACCTGAAGCACCACTTTAGCTAATGGGGCCTCCTGCTGCCGCCACGCAACTTCTGTTCTCATCCTGAAGCAAAGTTCTTAACCTGAAGCACTATTTGTGGGTTAGTAGAGTCTGTAACCTGAAGTGCATGTAACCTGAAGTGCATGTAACCTGAGGTACCACTGTACGCATTTAGGACCCTGTGTGGTCTAATTTCCAACTAGAATCTGGAAGACGAGGGTTCAAATCCCCACTCAGCCAGGAAGCTTGATGACTCACTGCTTCTCAGTCTACCCTACCTCACAGGGTGGTTGTGAGGATAAAACAAGGAGGGGAGAACCATGTACACTGTCTTGAGCTATTTAGAGGAAAAGGCGGCCTGTAAATGCAAGAAATTAAAACAAAATAAATAGAGGTTAAAGAATAAAGAAAGAAATATGTGTATGTTAAATAAAGGGCACACAACTCCATGCCAAAGAGTAGGCTAGAACATAATAGTTAAGATTAGGGAGACTTGGCCTACAAATCACAACTCAGTGAATGAATTTTGCAAGGATTTGTTTGATCCTCAGTGTACAGCATCCTTCTCTTTTGACTCTGCTCAGTGTCAGTTTAGTAGAACAATGCCAGTGTACAAATGAAAGTCTGAATTCCTCTTAGATTTCCACTACAGGAAGGGGAAATGGCTGAGTGCTGTGTGCGTCACTGTGGTTGAGCTTTCAGTTTTAGATCATGCTGACATTAATAACATGAATGCTTCAGTTACTATGGTAAATTGTCAGAATTAGTTGTTTTTTCATTAGTGTCCTGCCAAGAATTATTCTGAATTCTAACTCAAAGACCCATCACTTCTGCCACAGCTCTTTACGGTCTTTGAAACTAGGCCCGCTTAATGGATAGAGGAGAGAGTTTTCCTGAAAAATGTTTGTTTACCAGGATGCAGTAGGTGAACTACCAATTTATTTGTCTAATTTGTAGGAACTGAGAAATCTCAAGAGATGTGCAAGCCACATTTGAATTCACAGGCTATTTACCACAACTCTCTTCACCATCATCTCGTACCTGGAATAATTTTGTTTTCTGATTTAAACAGCAATGTAGTCACTATGGCATCTCAATTTAAGATAAGATTGGATGGTATTCCTGAAATCAATTACAAGTGTTTTATCCCCCCCACCCTGGCTTGAAACATATTTTGCGCTTCCCTCCCCAATTAAATGTAAATTGGAAAATTAGATTGAGATATCAGAGTATGTATTTTGCAAGAAACATTAAAACTTCATTAACATGTAGCATGTAGGAAAATCGGAGAAGTCTATGCAACAGTTTAGTGGGACCAGCAGTATTTTAAGCCAATCTAAAACCCATATTAAATGTTCTGCTAGCTGCTGCATGCAGTACACCCTTTCCTACAAGGGTGTATATTTGTCTAGAAAAAGTACATGGGTAGACATGGGATGAAAATCACAGGAGTGTCAGTTTGGTCTCAAATCTATTTGTTCAGGCCCCCTTCCAACTGTGGACATAGACTCTTGCATAGTCTTCACACAGCATGAAAAGCTGGCTTCTATACACATGTATTCATGACACAGTCATACCTTGGACGTCGAATGCCTTGTGAGTTGAAGGTTTTGGCTTCCGAACGCCGCAAACCCGGAAGAGAGTGTTTGTGAACGTCCAGTTTGTGAATGTTCTTTGGAACCTGAAGGTCCGATGTGGGTTCCACAGGTTCCGATTGGCTGCAGGAGATTCCTGCAGCGAATCAGAAGCTGCGCCTTGGTTTCCGAACATTTTGGAAGTCAAATGGACTTCCAGAATGGATTCTGTTCAACTTCCAAGGTATGACTGTACTGTACAATGGATGACACACAGCTGAATTGAAAACAATTGCTAAAACTTTTTTTTAAAAAAAATAAACACTACAGTCATACCTCATGTTGCGTTAGGTCTTTTCGGCATGCAAATACGGCAAACCCGGAAGTGTATACTTGTGGGTTTCACTGTGTGTGCATGCGCAGAAGTGTTCTGCACACTTCGCACATGCGCAGAAGCGCTCTATCGCGCCGTGCAAGTGCGCAGAAGCAGCTCTCTAGTTATAGACTTTTCGGGGTACGAACAGCACCCCCGAACAGATTGAGTCTGTAACTAGAGGTAGCACTGTATTATTACAGACATACAAACAATATATCCCATTCTTTAATTATTACAATTTTATTTTTCCCCATTCTGTTTTATCCTTACAACAACCCCATGGGGTAGGCTAAACTGAGAAATAATGAGTGAGGTTCACTGAGTGAACTACATGGCTGAACACGGATTTGATCTGGGGTCTCCATGATTCTAGACCAGGATTCTAACCACTGCGTCACATTGGATCTTATTAAAATGTCAGCATCCCATGAGAACAAAAGTATCTAAAAGCAGCATAATTTGTCCTGAAGACTCTTTGAAAAAAGAGCAGTGACTGAGCCAGGCAGACCTCCCTTGGGAGGGCATTCAAGTCTATGGCATCATAGGGGAAATGTTTTTCCCAGCCTTGTGACCTCATCCACCCCACCTCTGATGGTCAGTGGAAACTGTAAGGTGTGTAGTATTTAACAAAGTAATATGAGAGAGAGAGAAGGAGCTTTACTGAAACAAGGGGTCAAACACAACATTTCCCTCTGCTACTTTCCACTTACAGTGGTACCTCGGGTTACGAACTTAATTTGTTCTGGAGGTCCGTTCTTAACCTGAAACTGTTCTTAACCTGAGGCACACTTTCGCTAATGGGGCTTCCCGCTGCCACCTCGCCGCCGGCACGCAATTTCCGTTCTCATCCTGGGGCAAAGTTCGCAACCCGACGTACTACTTCTGGGTTAGCAGAGTTTGTAACCCGAAGTGTTTGTAACCTGAAGCGTTTGTAACCTGAGGTACCACTGTACTTGTCTAGCACCCCATTTCTCTTCACTGACTCTGTTTTCTTCTTTTCATGTGTCCTCTCATCCCACAAGAAGGGTGCACCTATTTGTCATTCATGAAAATGCAAGCAGCCAGTGACCCACACAGAATCTCTCTCACACCACTATTATCCTTCTGGAATGATTCTTGGTGGAGTTTGCCAGCTGACGGAACCAAGATTTCATAGTATCAAGTAGTTCAATAGCAATGCCTAATATAGATGTCAACAGATGGCTTGAGAGGCAATTGTTAACCTACTGGATCTCTCAGTCCTTTTCCTGGCAACATATTTAATTTATTTAATTACCAGAAGGTGTGAAGAAGCTGACAAACGTCTCTGTTGCCCAGACGTGCATGGAAAATAAAATCAGAATGCACTGGTTTTGTTTTGTTTTGTTTTGTTTTTTAAAAAAGCTTAATGTCAATATGCAGGGTTGGGCTTTGACATCCAAACTTGCTGCACATCTTAAAACAATAATACTCATTGATGTTGTGATAGCTCCCTAGAATCCTATAGCCAAAATTGCAGTAAAGGCATCACATTTAATTGTACTTGGCTATTTTAACAATGCTATTTATTCAATGCAAGAGGGGAAGAAATGAACAAGCTTGAGATTCCTTTTTGCAAAAGGTTTATTTCAGGAATTCAATTTAGCAAGGGAATCTCTTTCTCTCTTTCTCTCTTTCTCTCTTTCTCTTCTCTTTCTCTTCTCTTTCTCTCTCTTTTACACACACACATACATACACATGCATGATCCTATGCACATTAAGGGTGGATTTCAACATTTGTGTTATTACAAACGTTTTGTCTGCTCAGTCATATAAGCACGCCAGATGGAAGGATCACCCTCCATATACTGTTCCTGGGGGTCTCTAACACACACACACCCAGCCTATTTGGGGGGCAACCCCAGAGGGGAGGAGGGAAGCCCCGTTGTGCAAGTGGAAGCCTATTAGTTTAATCCCATCCTAAGTTCTGTTTGAACTCAGTAGTACTTACATCTGAGTAGACATGTATAGGATCACACTGACAAGCATACCACATACAATTGTACCTCAAAAGTACTCATATCTCTGGTTTTGAAGAAGTATAAAAAATGACCACAACATTAGCTATTTGAGGAGGCAATGGAGGCAGTAAAGTATTCCTCACTGCAATGCTTTAGGCACAATCATGCACACTAATGTGCATTCAGTTGTCTTTGCAGTGAGTCTTATACCATTTGTACTCAAGACTGTTGTCCAACCTTTGTCATTGTCCACAGCTTCCCCAGAGTAATCAAGAAACAATGTAGGTTCATCATCCAATACATCTTGTCATTACATGGTGAGTCTAGAGCCTTGACGGGACCACCAATTCTGTTCACCCAAAAAATTCCCCAGAGCATTCAGGAGTCCCTTGCATTCCCAAAGTCTCTGGGGTTGGACCATCTTATTGGGTCCATCATGGGGAGGAACTGCCACTGTGAGATTAAATGTCACCAGTGAATGGCCTGACGATGCCAGAAGGGTTATTTCAACCCTCTCTATTTCCAGATCATTTCTTCCAAGTCCTGGGACAAAGATCAGATCCAGGGTATGCCCTGCTTTATGTGTTTGTGCCAATGACAAATTGACACAGCCTCATTGTTGCTATGGAGGCCATGATGTCCTAGACTGACCCATTCAAGGACCATCGAGTGACTATCTCTCAGCTCTAGCCTATTGGACACAACTGTGGACCAGGTGGACACAACTGTATCAGATCAACCCCACCCAGCACACCCATCCAGGTCTTGACAATAAATGCCAGGCTAAATTCCTCATCCATGATCAAATCATGAATGTGGGTCCTTATTATGAACTGACTTCACACTAGTAGCACCTTAGAGACCTTATGAGCTTTCGTGTGTATGCACACTTCTGCAGATACCTGAAGAAAGCTCATACCAATAACAAACTTAGTTGGTCTCTAAGGTGCTACTGGAAGGAATTTTTTTATTTTGTTTCAACTACAGCAGACCAACAAGGCTACCAACCTGTGACTTCACACTGAAAGAACATGTTGTAAACAAAAATTGCTCTTTTCCCTTATGGGGTATCCAAGAGCCCATATAGAGTCCTTACATAGGTTCCCTAGTGGTAGGAGAAAATAACAGAGGCCAACCAGAGAATATTGAGAAGCAAAGCAGCTAGTAAGCTTGATATTTATTGATCTGTTGCAACAGGGTGCTCCCCTCACACGGAGGAAAGGAGGAGGACCCCGAAAAATGGTGTGCAAGGCCTTATAAAGACTTTTGAGATTGCCACCCTGTAGCTCAAGACCACCCCCAGAAACATCATACATACATCACAGAAGGGGTGTAACCTAAGACCAACTACCCCTCAGATACATCACACCTACATCACAGAAATTTTAATATTGTTTTTCTCCTGTTGTTGTTGTTTATCTCCTGTCTGGCAGGTTACTTGATTGGATTTCCTGGGTAGCCTGGCCAGTCTTTTGTAATGATAAATACTTAGTTCCTGGGCCAGGTAACAGGCTCACACCCTATTCAAACAGACATATCCTTAAGACAGGATTTGTGAAGGAAAAGACAACGGGGAGGCTTTTCCATTTTGACCTTGCAGAAAAAAGATTTGGTCAGTTTAGGAATCAAAATGGTTCCAGGTTGGCCTTCCTGTGCTGATCTATGTATGTGCTTGGTTGGTACACTTATGAACGTTACCATATATCTAAGACCATAAAATTCCTATCGCAAACATCACCAGGCTGGAAGGCATGCTGGCAGAGCAAACCAGGAATCTGAGGAATAGAGAAAGGGCCAGAAGAGGAGGTGGTCTGTAAACATCTGTAAACTCTAACACCATATCTCCCCCTTCCCATAATGACCATTATAGGTGGATTCCTCCATCCTTCCTCCTGCAAAGTCACCTCTGGCGCCATATTTCCAATAAACACACCCACTCAATACTCGGCAACCAACCACTCCTACACTTAGCATGCACCCGCCTGCCCTGGCAGGCATTTGGCTTGCCAGATGCTTAAGCACTTGCTATGGGATTTTATTTTAGTCTCCTGTTTTTGTTTTAGCTTGTGTTTTATTTTGATTTCTGAGCTTTCATTGTAAAATGCCTTGGTAATTCACACTGAGGCAGAGGATGTGTACACAGGAGAGGTTGTCAGAGAAAAAGAAGACATGAAGTTGCATTCATGCAACTTTCCCCATGCAACCTATAAATTCTGAAATTTTAAATTTTGCATTCAGCCATAGATGCACAAGAACACAGATAACTAGAAAACACCTGGATATTATGAACTCTTCCCCTCCATTAACTATGCCTTCCTCAGTACAACCTCAGCTGTATTGTTGAGAGAGATTGCTTTTTTTGTTTTTTTGCCTTTTGAGAGCACTATGAATGTACAGAATGTTCCCCAAGGTGTTGTTATCTTCTAATTTGCTAGTGGGGAAGCTTAAAACAAGGAGCAGCAGGAGCTTAACTGGTAATGGTTAAGCAAGATCATTCTCTCAGTCCCCAGAGCCATGTCAATTTGTATACCAACACAAAGGTCCCAATACATGTGAAAGAGACGTTTTTCTGAAAGAAGCATACAACTATTTTCATAGAATCATAGAATTGTAGAGTTGGAAAGGACCCCTGGGGGGGTCATCTAGTCCAGCCCCCTCAATGCAGGAATCTTTTCGCCCACTCTTTTTACATGGCATGGTTCGGAACAGGATAGGGATTGTGTGTGTTTTTCCATGATGCTGGATTGTTTAAAATGCGAATGCCAAATTATTATCGTGGCTAAGTTTGACCCAGAGAGGATTCTTAAATCTGGGTTTTATGTCAGAGCTCATTCCTGAAACATTATGATTTCAAATGGGGCAGTGGTGGATGCCAGTATGATGATGGTGTCACTTTTTACACAAGAAGTGTAAAACAAGCTTCCGACAAGCACACAAAGCGCGAACAAGACTGAGCGTATGGGGGAAGGAGGACTCGTTTAATTTCACTGCACACAGGTGGTGTAGTGACAATAAAGGTTTATTATTTATTTATTTATTTATGACGTCTCAAAGTGACTTGGCAGTACGTTAGCATCTCTACCCCACTAGCATCTCAAAAAAAACACCATGTCTCAATATGGGAGACTTGAGGAAAAGTTATGCCACACAATGGAGTAATTAAAAAATTAACCTATAAACAATAAAGTCAAGTCAGACATGAATTTGAGGAGTATGGGAGTTACCACCACAAACCCTACCACTCAGAATTATTTTTTTTAAGCAATGCAGTTTTGCTGGAAAAGTGGGGGTTTGGGGGGGCTGCAGTCCTTGGCTGCACACTTACCTGAGCATAGTTCTTCTGAGAACATTTGCATCTGAGTAGGCATCTATAGGATGGTACTGTTAGGCTGTAATTCAGCAACCAACCATTCACAGACACATATGAAATTGCACACACTTCTCAGCAGACACATATGGAATTGCAGGTTAGTGAGTTTGGGAAGAACTGGAATTTGGGGCTTCCCCTATCTCCTCAGTGTATCAATAGCAAAGCTAATTTTCAAACTCAGCGGTGAGACTGCAGCTTGGTGGCTTCAGGTGGAAAAAGCAGAATGGCTCTCAAATGCAGCAGGGCTGGCTGACCACATTTTGATGTCCATTACTGTCAGGGCCGGCCGTACCATTAGGCAAAGTGTCACAAACACCTCCAGAAGAAAATGATGTGGGGTGGTGACAGCAGTAGCTCAAAGCTGATCCTCTTGAGTCCTCCAGCCTTTCTGCTCTTTTGCCACATCACCTTTTCTAGTACCCTGAGTCTTTTTCTGTTGCTTCAGGTGTGGTGGAAAATGCTGCTCTGTCCCCAGTGTTGAAGTCAGTTTCAACTGCCAATTGAGTCAGATTCTGCAGATGGAATGTGGGACAAAGTATATTAGGCCAGGATTGTAAATTGCAAATGACTTCAGATTGTCATGGAGATCACAACAAATTGCAGGGTGGTACCGCGGGTGGCACTGTGGGTTAAACCACAGAGCCTAGGACTTGCTGCTCAGAAGGTTGGCAGTTCGAATCCCCGCAACTGGGTGAGTTCCCATTGCTTGGTCCCTGCTCCTGCCAACCTAGCAGTTCGAAAGCACGTCAAAGTGCAAGTAGATAAATAGATACCGCTCTGGCGGGAAGGTAAACAGCGTTTCCGTGCGCTGCTCTGGTTTGCCAGAAGTGGCTTAGTCATGCTGGCCACATGACCCAGAAGCTGTACGCTGGCTCCCTCAGCCAATAAAGCGAGATGAGCGCCGCAACCCCAGAGTCGGTCACGACTGGTCAGGGGTCCCTTTACCTTTACCTTTACCAACATTTTACTTTACTATAAATTGTGCATAGCCGCTTCAGAAATAATTAAATGATAATTAATTAATTAATAATTAAATATTAATTAATTACAGTTTTGACAACATAAAATCATAGAATTGTATAGTTGGAAGGAACCCCAAGGTTCATCTAGTCTAACCCCGTGCAAAGCAAGAAACATCATTCTAGGTTGCCCAAAGCCAAAGTACATATTGAAGTTTGTTTGCATTTTCCTCATCTTTCCTCTCTGTGTTTCATTCTTTACTTTCTGTATTAAATTGCTATGATTTCTCCCCCACCCTCTACATGATTAAACAGCTGGTTTCACCACAGAGGTGACTTCATGTCAGGGGTGGATGAAGTGATCCTTTTATATCAATTAGTAATTACTGTAAAGTGCTTTGGGGTGAAAGGTACTATATAAATGCCACAAAGGATTAAGATTTCAAGGGATGAATAAGCAGCAGGAACACACAAACTCATAAGTGGCATAGATCCTATTTTTATGCAAATTGCCCTGGTGATAAAGAATGAGAAAAGGGTCAGGGAAATAGAGGAATAGATGATTTAGAGAATAGACATTTTTCTTCCCAGTTTCCGAAAGACATCAGAGTGCCTTTAAGCCTACAGCTCCCTCAGCTGAGCACCAGCTAGCTTCACATCAGTAATAGTCCTGTGTACAATAACATTCCAGGTTCTTTGACCCTGTTGACTAATTAATCCATGCTTCTGCATAATAGTATATTCAAAACTGTTCACACTCATGCCAAAATAATCAGAAGTATGTGCCAAGAAGGCTCAAATGCTGCAATGAAAGCAAAATATGCACAGTGATAATATTCGTGTGATGTTTTGTTTTAGCTAAACTTGCTCAATTAACATGTTTTCATCGGAAGCTGTTATGTGAGTATTTGTAAAACCTGGTGAGATGTTATTTGTCTTTTGGGGAGTGGGATAAAAGAAGGTGGTGTAAGGGAACATAATTCAAAAGAGAGAGGGTGAAAGAGGAGGGAAGGGGAGAGGTGTAGCCATGGGCAAACACACATCCTGAAAAACGAAGATTTTCAATAAGTCTATATGAGCATTTTAATCACATCCACATCATAATGAAGACTAGAAACTTCATTGAAATGTATCAGATGTCATATTTTGAGTAAATTTTGCAGAGCTGCAGAAGATAAACAATGTTGGCTGTGTGTGAGAAGTCTTTTACAGAGCAAAGTCAACTAATCTGAGATGGGGGCAAGATCTGTCCCTCTTACCTGCTGTTTACAGCAAAATAAAATTTTGCGATTGACAAATGTCCCAGGAAGCTTGACAACAATGGTTGGCAGTGAAAATAGTTGTTCCCAACTAGAAACTAAATTCATGTTCTTTTCATCTCAATGCAAAAATGACCCCCTGCCACTGTATCTGTACAATTCCTAGATCATTAGCTTGTCTTCCTATGTGCTCACATGTCTCTTGTTCAGGCATTCTTTGAGCATCAAACTTATCTCAATTTTACAGTGCAATTCTCCAGTCAAGTACAGAATGTATATACAGTGGTACCTTGCTTTTCGAACGTAATCTGTTCCGAAAGACCATTCAAGTTCCAAAGCATTCAAAAACCCAAAGCTCAATATGGAACCCTCAATATGGAAAACTCAATACAGAAGCCTCATGGCATGTTCGACTTCTGAGGCATGTTCAAAAACTGAAGCATTTACTTCCGGGTTTACGGCATTCAAAACCCGAAATGTTTGAAAACGGAGACGTTAAAACACCGATGTACCACTGTAACAGGTAAAGGCACATATTAGTAAAAGTAACATACAAAAACATATTTCAGTGGGATCAATTGCCCGGGAGGTAGGGAGCGTGTGTTTTGCAAAATTGCATACAGAATGTATATATTAGGAGAAAGTTAAAATAAAATGTGGATGAGTTTTCATGAGGACATAATCATCACAAGCTTATGTATGGAAATGTGGAGAACTGAATCTAAGATTGGGAAGATGAGAAGCAATGAAACGGAAATGGACATATTCGTCAATCTGCCACCCTAGCCAAAACCCCTGAACAGCCCTGCCCTGCCGATCTGATTATGACAGAAGCTGCAAAAGGAAGGCTTCCATAGCAAAGACCTTTGCACTGCTGTCAACTAATTGGGGCCAGAAGGAGCTATGATGAGTTCCATCTTCTTAACTGCCAAATCTGCAGAACAGAGGGTGCAGTTGCACCCCTGAACTTCCCCCACCCCCGCTCTCAGTTCAGGATGAACTTTTGAAATATTGAAAGTCCAGCCCAGTCCTGCTATAGCATAGGCTACACCAGAGGGCAAATGCAATCACCACTGCAAAGCACTTCACAATATGAATAATACTGTAGGGAACTATGAGCAGAAATATGCAGTATGGAGGGAAGGGGAAGCCAATGTTATCATTTAGATTCATGGGGGGGCAGTTTTCTCCAAATTAATTATATCAGTAGAATTATCAAGCAAGAAGCCTGAAGTACATTGTGGTCATTGATTGAATGCTTATTGAGCATTCTCTTTCATGTATTTGAAGGAGGTTATATGTTATTGCATCATGCAAGCATCTTTCCACACTTCTCAGTATATTTCTCCATCACTTGACTTATCACAGATAGTCCGGTTTTGGGGGAAGCGGGTTTGTTGCACAAAAGCTCCAAATCAACTTGAATGGTTGAATTATGCAAGCTGAATTTGGCAACACGAGTGATAGTCTAGGAGCATCCTGTATTTTTTTTTAATTAATAGTGTAACTGAATAAATCGAAGTCCAAAACAAATCTTCATTACATTTTTGCAAACCAATGTTGTGGCTGTATCTTCTTCTGTCTGAGTTGCAAATGTTTGAAAATGATGTATTAAAAATTCAATCATAAAGCTCCACCAAGTGGAAATTCCTAAAACTGCACCCAGAAAGTTGTGCTCCACGTCAAGTTTCCAGGTAATGCAAATAAAAGAGAAACACAAGTCAGCTCTTCTTAGCTATGATGGTATCTCAGCATACAGCAATTCTTGGCCTTCTTTGCAGCCCAACATCTCTATGATATGCATTGCGAGTAAAATTTCTGATTTGGAAGACAGAAGTTACAACAACAACAAAATCATAGATGAAAATGCACTCTCCTAAAAGACTCCCTTCCCAAACCTGTAAAATAAAACTGCATTTGAAAAAGGATCCCTTTACTCTCCTTGACATAAATGGGGAAGTGTGTGTAGACACTAATTTACCGCCTGAATGAAACCACCCTTCTGACTTCTTGGAAATGCCATGCGCAGCCATTTAATTTCTTTTCTTAACAGGCAACTTTGGTTATATATACAGAATTAACAGGCATTACTCTTCTAGGTGGCACCAGCTTCTAGAACGAATTCAGTTTGCTAAATGGTTTGCTCTTTCTCCTCATGAAATATTCATCACCTGTGTAGTTTTAACAACCTGATAAAAACTGTTAAAAGCATAGCTGTGCTATGCTAGCAGGTAGGGCCATTTTTAATGAAACCATAGCTACCATAAATAAAACATGACTGGCTCATGCAGTATTAAGACTTTACCTCGCCCTCCATCAAATGTTGAGTTTGGGTGTGGGGCCTGCAAAAGTTGCAAGGATATTTTGTATTCATTTTCAAAAGGCTATTTCCGCCACCACAGAGCTAACGTGTACTGATTTTATTTCAGGAAGGAGTTCTAGCCTCACAAAAGTTTGGTGGTGAAGGTTGCACTAAGAGATAGCAAGTGGCCCAAGATAACGTACTGAGCTTCATAGCTGAGTGAGGATTTGAATCCAGGACACCCTAGGTCTCCTCTAGCAATACACTAGATGTCACGGAGCTGACAGGAAGAGCCGGTCATTCACAGGTCAGAGAGGGAGAAGCGAGGCTGATGTGCTGTTAATTTCTTTACTAAGGAAAGGCAAAAATACAAGGAAACTCATCAAGGCAAACCCCTCTAATGAAGAAGTTGCTTAAACTGGTGTGCAGCTCCTCCTTTGCTCTCTAGCCCTCTGAGTCAGAGCTCCTTCCCTGTACAGTGGTACCTCGGGTTACATACATTTTAGGTTACATACGCTTCAGGTTACAGACTCCGCTAACCCAGAAATAGTGCTTCAGGTTAAGAACTTTGCTTCAGGATGAGAACAGAAATTGTGCTCCGGCGGCGCAGTGGCAGTAGGAGGCCCCATTAGCTAAAGTGGTACCTCAGGTTAAGAACAGTTTCAGGTTAAGTACGGACCTCTGGAATGAATTAAGTACTTAACCTGAGGTACCACTGTAATCTTCTGCTACAATGATCCACAGGAGCCTCTCTCTGTGCCTGTCTGGTTCATTGCTTGGCAACATGTAACATCCTTTGTGTTCTAGGAGTAAGTGGGGCCAGAGAGCCATCAGCAGAAGAAGCTGTTGCGATGAAGCTGCAAGAGATATCCAGAGTTTGGCTCCCCTCTGCCAGAGCCTGCATCCAAACTGGAAACCTCATCACCCCGCGCCAGGCCATCTGCCTGCTTCTTCTTTCTGATCCCTCAAGTTTCCTGCTTCTAGTACCTTCCAGCTTGTCCCCCTCCTCTGAGGTGTGGCCAGTATCTGGACTCGCCAAGATATGGGTTCAATGTCATCTTCTTCTGTGCCTTCCCTGCAGGGTTCTTGGGTTCCATCACTCTTCCTCATCCACCCTGTCCCTGGCAATGGAACAGCAGCATTGTGTGCGCGCGTTTTGATTACTAAAAGGATACAGGCCTCCACAAGAATTCAAATACCTCAGGGTTCCCTTCCTTCTGTAAACACTCAAAGCCCCATACCAAGACCTTGCACCAAATTTGTGCCTGTGTGTCCAGCAAAGCTTCTCTTTTCCCACTCACCTACCTCAGCAGCATGTTTCAGATTCAAATTGACTATTTTGATAACTATGGTTGGGGCTCCTATGAACCGACCAGGCGATATTGACGATCGTCTGCCTCTTTTGGTGAGAAGTTTCAATACTGCAAAATAGTTCATGAATCCTAACTTGTGTAAGTGGTAGCCTGTGGCCCTCCAGCTGTTGTTGAACTCCAAGTCCCATCAGTCCCAGCCAACATGGCAAATGGTCACGGATGATGGGAACTGTAGTCTAACAATCTCTCAAAAGCCACAGACTCCATCCCTGCCCTATGCTATAATAACAACATAAAATAGACATGTGCAGAAGACTGGTTAGCATACTACAGAGTTGCTGCAATGGCTATTTCAGCCCCAACCTCTTCCCAAATAACCCATTGTTATGTATTTGGATGCCCTTGAATATTGTGAGCGGGCAATCCAGGGTGGCTGGGGACTTTAACAAGAAGAAAACGAAACAATAATGTACATTGAGAACTGGAAAACTCTGTCCAGCCCCTTCCTACAAACACATTTAAAAGACTGTAGAATGTTAATCAGCCAAAGGCCTGGTTGAAGAGGAAACTAATGCATGAAGTGCACTTTTGCTGCCTGTTTTTTGAGTCTGTCAAAGGTAGTCCCTTTCGCCTTCTCATCAACAGGTGATCATCACTACCAGAAAGGAAATATTTATTTATAGGAGTAAGTATGAGAAATATGCACGAGAACATTTCTGGTTTGGAATCTAAGTACTTCCCTCGAGTTTGCACTTAAATCCAAACATTGGATTCAGCCAAAATCTGTTTTAAAGAATGTGACATTTCTTCACGAAGTGTTTAGTATCACAGTATGAAAAATCTAAAAATACCTTGTTCTTCAGGAACATCCAGATGTAATTATTTGTGCAAAAGCATCTGCATGCAGTTCATTCTTATTTGATCTTGACCTGGTTGTGAATGCACCCATCCTAAGAATTTATTTCATGGTGTGGCATTTCATTAGATTAATCTCTTGAGCTCTTTTACAGATAATAACTACCATCGTCAATTTTCTTTTGACCTAAATTTTCACTGAGATTAAAAGAATCCTCCTGTTGGATAATTAGACATTCCTTTCTATCTGGAAAAATAAAAGGCTTGGCTTCTCTGATCTCAAACACAGCTTCAGAATCAGAGACTAACAATCTAATGGGCCCTTTCGGAGCTTTAGTACAGAAGAGGTAGTACCAGAGCCAAACATTATACATCCTATTTTAGTAACATAATCTCTGGAGCGGAAGGCAAAGAGAATTTGGTTTATTTCCAATGATGCACTCAAAATAATTTCCAAAGAGCAAAAATGTCAGACTGAATGATCAAAATATTAATTGTGGTTCTGTATAGTGGGCCATTTTTCACATTCATCTGGAGCAATTTTGCTTCCCTAAACCACCTGCTGGAAAGATCTTGGAAGCAATGCTCATTATTCAATGCCAAACAGTTTACATTTCATTTGGATATTCATAGGATACCATGTTCAGGTTGGGCAGCCAGACAATGAAGATACAGAAATACCCACAAGTCTTAGTTATTACAAATAAAAATTATCAGTTAAACGCTTAGTTTTTTTTGTAGCCATGTTAATCTGCTGTACATAAAAATGCACAGTTCTGCAGATTATAGATGAATAAATTTTTGATAGCAAGAGCTTTTGTGAGCTAAAGGGCAAATGTTGTCTGATCTATGTAGCAATCTAGGAAGTCAGTAGGTATTTGGGCTCCTTTGGGAGGCAAGGAAAGAAGACATACATTTTGCAGGATTAATGCATCGTCCGGCCTGTGACAAAGACAATGCAAGGGGTAAATCCTGTATGGAGCCGGGATTAATTCAAGATGCAATCACTGTGGAACATTTCTCATTCCCAATGTGGTCTGAGGATGGAGGGTTGCTGCAATCCTCATCCAGTTCACACAATATGCTACACAACTGTATTTGCTTGTAAAGTTATGAATCCTGTCTTGTAAATATGGCAGAAAGGTAAAATAAAAAATACATAGAAATGCCATAATGACTTTGTGAAGTATCTTGTAATCACACTAATAGCTGAATGTTTAAAAAGTTCCATTAAGGCATTTAAAAGCTGCTTACTAAAATTGTACACATCACTTAAGATGGGAAATGCCGGTTTTCCTTTCTCACCTGACCACTTTGACAGCACAGAATTACGTACATTTCTGGTGACATCTGAATGTTTTTCCTTCTTAATATTCAAGAGATTCCAGTCAACTGGTCCTGGTGCAGGTATTCTGCAAACACGCCCAGGCGAAATCAGACCAGCCTTTTCTAAGTTTATTAAAAAGACAAATTCTTCCAGAGAGCACTCACAATCAAAAGTATCCCAGTCCCCAACTGATGTTTTCTTGTTCTGATAGCTTTTCTCAACAACGTTTAAAGTGTTACCTCTTCCCTTGTGGATGTTGTTGTTTCCTTTGGCTTAATTCTTCACCTTCACATTCCATGCTATTAATGAAGAATTAACAGCATGATCATTACCCTTTCGCCTAGAAAAACACTGGTGTGTCCACCACAAAACCGTCTGTCGGTGACAGACTGTTTTGGCCTGTATAATTGATAACAATTTGAAACGGGATACTGCTATGCTCTCTTCACAGGCTGTCGTTCTCACGTACAAAAACTGTACTCTGCAACCTACTGCCCTGAAAAAGTCAGTTTAAATGGGGATACTGTAAAGTAAATGGGGGGTAGGCACTGCACCAAAACAATGAAAGTGAATGGTTTCCTGTATTGTTTTAAAAGCCATCCCTTACATGCATAATTTAATGTTAGAACTACAAAGTTATTTTGACATGAGAAAATAGCACACACACACCCTTTTTTCTTCTTTCAGGACTGCATTTAAATCTTAGCAGCTACTAAGCAAGATTCTGAAATGATTCAAATGTCATTTTTATATTAAAAAAATGTTGTGTTGAATAATGAAAATCATCCTGTTTCCCCCAACACTATGCCCAACAGCATTTTAAATTTTTACAGTATTAATGTAGCTTTTAAGCACTGGACTACAAATTTCTTCTGTTTTTTGGCACTCTTGCCGGCTTGCTGAGCTGACCACCATTCAAATGCTATGCTGGTAAATTAATCCAAGCTTTGGGGCCTGTTTTATGCATCTGCCAGCCCGCTGGTGAACTGAGGTGTTACAGGCACCATTGTGATGGACTAAGGAAATGCTAAGGTCTGTTGCTTTACATCATCAATCTGAGACCTGAAGGGAACTTTCCCTGAAGGCTGCCTCCAAATGCATTCCTGAAGGGTAGTGATTAGTGACCAGAAAGGCTGAGAAAGAGGACAGTAGTCATTTAACTAGCAGTACACCAGGATCTACTGCCCTTTTGAGAAACTTGTATCGTTTTCGATAGCTAAGAATCATAATTACAACCTTCCGTTTGCCTAAAATTATTCATAGGCCATTATCCTCTTCAGAGGATGCTAACCAAGAAGAATCCCACATGGGTTGCTCGAATGGAGCTGCAGATGGCATCATAGGGCAGCCAGCCATTCAGTCTTCCCTCACTGGCTAACTGCAATTGAATGAGCCTCCAAATCTATCTGCGTCTCTGTGGCAGCTCCTGGCAGCTCTTTTTAGCCCGTCTACGTGCAGCATGTTCTTTCATTATTAAAGATTCAACGTGATTCAAGAGAGGACCTCCAATATCTCCAGAATGCTCGCTTTCTCTGCAATGTAATTTCAAGGTGATTTGTTTCAAATGGTTCTTTAGTCACCAGAAGGCTGGCTGAAGGAGTTCAGGAAATGATGCAATTGCTGCTACACTGCTGGAGAGAAAGGAAAATCCACTGGTGGGAGTGGGCTTATGCTGCCAGCAGTCCCAGCGGTGCAGCTAAGGCACACGTCCTGCGCAGGCCAGCCTTCCCCTCCAAATGACCCCAAAGACACCACAGAGGCACCATGGCAGTAAGCAGCAACAGCATAGGAGGAATTGAGGGCTGCATTGGCATCTAAGATCCAGCTGCCCACCAGGGAGAGAGTGACAATGTCAGTTTGACAGGTGTTTTAAAGTCCATTTTGTCCCATCAATCTGTGGAGCTCTTTAATAAAAAAATATATTAAAAGTCGTATATAAATATTTATTTCATCACAAAATATGTATTCAAGCGCATATTTTGTCTCAAAGCGCAGATTTCTAAATGCATATTATTGAAATAAGTGTGTGGTGGCAGAGTTATGCATCTGAGTACTTTTCTGAGCTGACAACTATATTGCAAAACTCAGAGAAATCTGAAACCCAAAGGATCATTATGTTCCGATCTGTGTGTTAATCCAGGATCTGAAAAAAGTTTCTCTTTAAAATGCAGACAGAACAAACAAAAAAACAAAAACGTCCTCCGTCCCTTAAAAGAGAGCACCTGAAATCAAAATCTTCACACAAAAGACAAAGAACCAGGTGGAAAAAACATTGGCCAGGTATTACATTCTGCATGAGTGGCAGCATGGATAATGGTTGCTGGGGAACATGCATGGGACTTCTCTCTTGTTGCCCTCGTGGGCTGTGTGTGGACATCCATGAGGCCTCTGGAAAACAGGAAGTTGACATTCTGATCCAGCAGGGCTCTTCTGTGTTCTTTTTCTTACTCTGGAATCCTAATGCTAATGCTTTAGAATAAGATCAGGCTGCAGAAAACACATTTTGCTTTATTGTTTTCTCAAACAGAACACAAGAGGGCATGCTTCTCTACAACCTGAATTTGTGTGTAAGCAAAGCGCCAAAGCTTTCCTTGCTCCAGCCAAAGTGGGCAAACTTGGGCAGTCGGGAAAGTTCTGTGGCTCAGTCTGACTCCCAATATTTTGCATAATTACATAATCACACACACATTAAAATGTCTGCAGTCTCTGTGGCAAACATCTGTTTGGGATGAAACCAATATCAGGAGGTAGTGGGAAGCAGGAACATGAGAAGAGACCAAATGACTATCTAGTCCAGCATCTTCTTCAGATGCCTCTGAGAAGCCCCCAAGCAGGACATGAGAGCAAAAGCACCCTCTCCACTTGTGATGTCCATAAAATGATACTTGAAGGCATACTGCCTCTGTCACTGGACGTAGTACATAAATATATTGACTAATAGTCATTGGTAGCTTTATATTCCAAAAATTTGTCTTAACCCCTTGAAAAGCCATCCAGGAATTATCTGTTTTTAAAAACTGTGTCATCTTCAGACTTTCTAGGTCAAGAGAACAACCCAAAATCTATAAGTGTAATTAAAGGCCAATTCAGCAGGGTTTGTTGATTGGTTTGTAGTAGAAGAGTTATTAGACAGATTCAATTTTCATGAAATAAAGTGCTTGTTCAAAACACCTGAATAAAAGTTAAATGATAGCTTGGGAAAGCACTTTTATTTATATTTATTTATTAAGATACATTTAAGGTGGCTTACAATCAGTAAAACGATGATAAAATACAATTAAAATGTGATACCAATCCAATTAAAACATATTAGGATATAAATATAAAAGCCAGCAAATAATTCACTCAGTCAATTCGAATTTTAAAACTGTAGGTTATCACAAAAAAGACTAGAACTGGAGAGATAAATACAAAAAGGAATGAAATAAAGCCAGGCTCAGAGCAGATGCATCAAAATCAGTGGACTTCACTATCAATTGCACTTCTGGATCTGTTCTGAGTAAAACTTAGTTGCAACTTATAGCACAGTAAGTGTCATGAAAACTAAAACACATAATCAGTAAAAAGTAATAATAATAATAATAATAAATTTTATTTATATCCCGCCCTCCCCAGCCGAAGCTGGGCTCAGGGCGGCTAACAACAATAAAACAATACAAAAGTACAACACAAACAACGCTCTAAAATCATTCATTATAAAATTAATTAAGTTCAAGCCACTGGCCACTATTGGGCCAGAGCTCCGCGAAGATTGCCGAGGGAGGGAGTCAGGCTGTGCCCTGGCCAAAGGCCTGGCGGAACAGCTCTGTCTTGCAGGCCCTGCGGAAAGATGTCAAGTCCTGCAGGGCCCTAGTCTCTTGTGACAGAGTGTTCCACCAGGTCGGAGCCACAGCCGAAAAAGCCCTGGCTCTAGTTGAGGCCAGCCTAACTTCTCTGTGGCCTGGGACCTTCAAGATATTTTTATTTGAAGACCGTAAGTTTCTCTGTGGGGCATACCAGGAGAGGCGGTCCCGTAGGTACGAGGGTCCAAGGCCGTATAGGGCTTTAAAGGTTAAAACCAGCACCTTAAACCTGATCCTGTACTCCACCGGGAGCCAGTGCAGTTGATATAGCACCGGATGAATGTGATCTCGTAGCGAAGACCCCGTAAGGAGTCTCGCTGCAGCATTCTGCACCCGCTGGAGTTTCTGGGTCAGTCTTAAGGGCAGCCCCACGTAGAGCGAGTTACAATAATCCAGTCTGGAGGTGACCGTCGCGTGGATCACAGTGGCTAGGTCAGGGCGAGAGAGGTAAGGAGCCAACTGCTTAGCTTGGCGGAGATGGAAAAATGCCGCCTTTGTTATAGCTGCAATCTGCGCCTCCATGGAAAGGGAGGTGTCGAAGATTACACCCAAACTCTTAACGGACGGTGCTGGCACTAACTGCGCCCCCGCAAGAGATGGGAGTTGCCCCCCCAATCCCATATCGTCCCGTCCCAGCCACAGGACCTCTGTCTTCGAAGGATTTAGCTTCAACCGGCTCCCACGTAATTAAATTAAATTAATTAACTCTGTATCTGACCCTTCAAATGGCACATTTTCCATCATACCACTTTCTTATTTTAATTTGTAGCTAACTATTGGTCAAACTTCTCCAGTATTGGCTTCTACATTTACCTTATAACATTTGGCTTGTGCTATTAAAAAGTTGGCTACTCTTCTCATGATCTTAATATCCTTGTTAAAAAGCAGGAAATCTGTCTTTTGACACGTTTGCAACTGGGCACCATTTTTTAACAATCATTTTTATGGAATAAATCATTAAAATTCCTGTGGAACTGAAAATAGGAATGCTTTCACAAAACTGTTTCCCCAGAAGAAAACAAAGAAGCCGCTCCAAAACAACTCTTCTACTTCAAAAATGTTTAGCTGTACCTGGCTGACAGAAGGAGAACTAAACTACCTCTTCTGCACAGCCATATTTCTTTCCTCTGTTTCTTCTATCTTTCTTACCAAATGCAGTTTTAAACAAATGTAGTTTCTGAGGCTGTGAGCTTCAGCAGAGGAATGAAGGGGTGGGGAAAGGCGGAGGAGGAGGAGGGGACAGCTTAACCTTTTCCCTTTCTGACATTTTCCCACACAAAACCTTTCCTTTCAGAAACATTTTGCCCTGTGTGAATAAAGATCTTGGTGCTAATTATTTGGAATGATTTAAGCAGAAAAATAACGGGAAGGGAAAGAGTTAAATAGCCTCTCCTCCATTGAGACTTGTAGGCTGATTTTATTTTTAAAAAAAGAAAAAGAAGAAAATAAAAGAGAAAAAGCTGCAATTGATTACATGTAATGTGTACTTTTGCCTTAAGATAGTTTGATAAGGAGGAAGCGACAATAGGTTCCAAATGATTTTGACTTTACATTGCTGCTGGCTCCTGTCAGAGAGAAAGCTAAGAGGGTTAGCCTAGGTAGCAGGAATCTTGGTTGTCAGGATAGAGTCAGGTCACAGCAAAAATAGACCAAGCATATTTGCTACGTCAAATCTATACTATAATGCAATATATTATAGAACAGCATAATATAATATATTATTCAATTATAGTATGATTATAGTTTATATGAGATTGCTAGCCCAGCAGCCCAGGTACTACTGCACCTGGCAGTACCTCCAATAGTGCCCACAAAAAATCCCCAAAAATATTCCCTTCAAAAATCTGCAATGCATAACATTAAGCAACATGCCCACACCATTTAATATTCCTGTCACTTTTTCCGATATCTTAAATATGGCAGCCATTTTGTGTGATGCCACCCACACCCACAACTCCCACCCCCCCTTTTTTTGCCACACACTCTATGGCATCCAACCTCAAAGCAGCCATTTTGCAACCAACACCCATGGCACTTTCTCAAAATTCCAAACATGTCCAGAAAAGTTAATGATCCCAGTAGGCGTGACTTTGTAAAAGGAAAAAGAAAACAGGCTTGGCAAAAAATCAAGCAGCTGTCATAATTAGTTTTTATTCAGTCTTTTTCTATATTTAAAATGTAGACTGTAGGTAGTAAAGCACAAAGCTCTGTTTATCACTCTTTCTATTTCTCTTGTGTGTGTTTTTTCTTTTCCGTTCAGTTGTGCAGAAAAGCTTTGTTTTACCTGCTTTGTCCTGCTCCTGCTTATTTCCAACATCAAATGTTCTTGTATTTGTTTACTCCCAAGTGACTAGCCTGTATGTTTTATGATGCCGTAAGTCGAAGCTTAGCAGTCCCTGTGAAATCTATGGCAGGGCAAGTGAACTTGCAGGCATCCTGGCTTCACATATAAATCTCTTCGGAAATAAGGAAAAGAAAATACAAAGAGACCAAAGCCGAGAATTACATCTAAAGAGGACACAAATATTCCTTTACGACGTTTGGCTGCTGATAAGGGTCAAGCAGGAGGAAATCCGCTCCTAGTTGATACTCCAAGAGAGGCATGTTTTCAAGGCAAGCAAATGGCAACTGTCAGAGAGGAATAATTTAGTAGCCCATGACTTATTTCAAATGTGGGTGCCTTGTGGAATTTTCTAGGGCAGCTTCGTGATCATAGAACCGCTTACTCCCTGCTTACATATTATACTTAGATTTACCTCACCATGATCACAGTGAAACTCAGTCCTAGGCTTTAGAATGGCTGAGCATGTTTTCCTGACTGGGGATAGCTGTCAACAGTTTATGAGGCAGACATTTCCCCAGTGGTGCTTCAGCACACACTGGGCTCTGTGTATGGAACCTCAAATAACTTCTCCAAACTTAGCCAGTCTTCAGTCCCCATTGATGAAGAAGATCCTTGGTGAACTTCCATCCCAAAGCTCATGAAGTGGGTTCAAGTAAATACTAACCTACAGACAGGAGACATGGCAAAAGGGAACTGAGCAACATTTATAGGCCATTCGTGTTAGGAAGCTTCCATTCTTAAGGTTGCGATTCTATTTCAAAGCAGTTTTTTCTCAACAAAGAAAATCTTTAATAAAAATATTTTTTTTATACAAAAAAGATGTTTTTTCTCCAACCATCTTCTCTCACAAAGACTCAAAATGCCTTACCATGAATAATGCAATTAAATGCTTCTACTTTAAATGAAGCTCTAGATATCTGTTCGGGATGCGGGTGGCGCTGTGTGTTAAACCACAGAGCCTAGGACTTGCCAAACGGAAAGTCGGCGGTTCGAATCCCTGTGACGGGGTGAGCTCCCATTGCTTGGTCCCTGTTCCTGCCAACCTAGCAGTTCGAAAGCACATCAAAGTGCAAGTAGATAAATAGGAACCGCTCCGGCAGGAAGGTAAATGGTGTTTCTGTGCTCTACTCTGGTTCACCAGAAGCGGCTTAGTCATGCTGGCCACATGACCCGGAAGCTGTACGTCGGCCAATAAAGCGAGATGAGCGCCGCAACCCCAGAGTCGGTCACGACTGGACCTAATGGTCAGGGGTCCCCTTTACCTTTACCTTTAGACATCTGTTGCTAGCCTTGGCTACTAGTATTTTCAGCAAAGTGCTCCCTTTGTGCTAAGCTCTTCCTCACTTGTGCCTTCACACTTCTGGGAATAAGGGGTGGAGTGATGTAGCATGATGTCCTGTGTATTGTTATATGAGTTGGATTCCCTTGTTGAGGCCACATTCCCTTGTGGTGGGTAGCCTTATGGGGACCACATGCCCATGTTGGAGCCAGTGTGAAAAGGAGGTGGAACAGTGGATGTAACTCTTTCTTTTGTCCAGTAAGCTACATTCTGGCCATGCAAAAGGCAGAGATTTCTACACACCCATACACATCTCCCCATCCTCCATCCAGGCAAGCAGCAGCATGACCACTGTGCAGGGACATATTCCAGCCAGGCAGAAGTGCTCAAGAAGGGTGCAGAGCAGGGCTGGTGAAGGACACAGAAAGCCCTGAGGGCCAGATAGAAATGCCTAGGGTGCCACATTTGCCTCTGGGACGTGAGGTTCCCTACCCCTGGTATAATTTGGTGTTCAGAATTTGGAGCAATTTCCTTACATGGTATTGTCTTCCAGGCAAAGATTTTGCTCCCCTGGTCCAAGGGCATCAAGATCCTTTCTCAACCTGAAGACGTAACCTAGTGATAAGATTGCTCTTATCAGTGGCAGTGCAAAAGCCTGGCCACAGATTTCCTGCTTCCCTGTGGGTAATAACCTGCTTCGGTGGTGCTTTAAGAGCAGGATTGCATTTTTCTGCTCCTTAGAAGTTACCACAACATAAGGAGCAATGGGTTTTAAAGAGAAGCAAAGATCACATCAACTTACATTAATTATTGGCCTGCTTCTCTGAAATGTTATACGTTATCTTCTGCATGTTTGTTTTTATCTGTCGGCGTCGTTTATTATTAGGGAAGTATAGTATCGGCTGTCTCTTCCCAGCCTTCAAAGCTGCTTCATTAAAGTTAATAGTGTTTGACTTCCAGACTAGGATCTTTTACCAAGGTAAGACAAAGGAGCTTCAGCTCTTGACTTCTTTCTACCCCCACAGTATTAAAGACACCAAAGAGATGCAGTAATTTGTTCTGTCTCTTTTTTAAAAAAAGATTAATCGATTCTATTAAGTCTATTGAAATTGTATTTGCCTTTCATCCTTTGGTCTGAGCTCAAGTTGCGTAATGGCAAAAGCTTGGCAGGGCATCTCCTCTGGCAAACAACCATAGAAGAGGCAACGCTGAGTCACTGCTGTGCATCGGTTCAAAGACACCTGCAAAGCAAATACACCACAATTGGGTAATTGCAATAAAGTTCCCAGGACTACACATGCCTTGGCACTGCAACTCCTCAGGGACGCATCCTGCACTCTCCCTCATGGCCTTCTGAAAAGCTTCAGGGGCCCCACTTCAGGAAGTGGTGTTATTGCTGTGGTTGAATTATTTGTGGCTGGAGTGGGTAATAGAGAGAGAGAGATGGAGTGAACTAGAGCCACATTTATTGCTACAGATCTCAAAAGAGGGAAATAACAATTGGCATGGGGGCAATTCTAATTGTATACTGCCTTGGGTGATTCACTTTGCCCAAGAGAGGAGACCTTTCAGCATCATACCTGAGCCACACCCTTAAGTTCCATAGGGATGTTTTCCTGACCCCCTCCCCAGGGCCTCACAACTGTGGGTTCTAGGCTGCCTCAAAGGTGCTCCACACCCAGCCCATAAGTTACCCTGAGCAGCTGACCTCAAGAAATAACTAGCACCCCAAGGGTGCCTACAGGTGATCACCTAATTGCCTCACCTCTCTACCCTGAATCTCCCTGCCAAATGTGACCAGATATTATTATTACACTCTATGGATACAGCTAGGCTGATGGGAGTTGTAGTCCAAAATATCTGGAGGGCATCGGGTTGAGAAAACCTGTGTATAGCATCTCAAGTATCCTAATAGTGGGATAAAAATACAAAAGTTCAATTAGAATTAATTTCTAAATATATATGCTTGGGATTGAAGCATTAAAATGTGTGTGAATGATTATAGAAAAGTATTTGCTGAATTATTGCTTTTGAACCAACATTTTTCAATCTATAATTACAGTTATTATTCTAGAACTTCTTACTAGAGGACATTTCAGAAAGCATATCTCCTTTTAAAAGTTTTAAGTCTTCATTATTTTAATCTTCTCCCTCTACATCTTTCCTTATCTTCCTTTTCCATTTGGCATTTGAGAGACACTCTATGAATACATACAGCTGAGAAACATGAAACGGGCATCACTTTAGCAAAAGTGGCTGTAAATTTTATTGGTTGTCTTTAAAAAGCACACATGCCATGAATACTCTCTACTCAAGTCAATAGTTTTGTTTTGGTAAGGCAACTGGGGAGGAGGAAGGGTAGGCAGGAACAGCACAGAACCTGTATTAAAATAGATCTGGAAGGAAAAGATGTTCATTCATTAAGTGAATGAACCTATAAAAGGCTTACTTTTACTCTTACTTTTAATTAAGCTGCCAAATGTAAGGCACCAGCAGTTCCCCAAATGTTTTGGTTTTGTGTACAGCAGAGATGCTGGCTCAGTTAATGGTAAAAAATATAAATTGACATGGCACTTAGACAGCTTTCAGATGTCACAAAAGGCTTTCATTCATTGTCATACAAACAATCCTAAGTGGGAACAACATAGGAAGCTGCCTTTCACTGAGTCCGAACTCAGAAATGTTCCCTTAAATTCAAAAGGCCATATTCCCAGGTAGATAGGTTTAGGTCTTAATCTGACATACAAATCCCTTCAGCATGTTGAGCACATCAACTGACAGGCAGTGGATTGGGTCCTGAGAACCACAAGTGGGAGGAAGTTTGTGGAAGGGGACTTTCCTCCTGCAGCCCCTTGCTTCCCCAAAAAACTTCTCCAGAGGTTCAGGATTACCTACTGAATGGCTTAAGATGGGGGGTGAGGAGTTCCAGTGGCAAGAGGGAATTGTACAAAATCAGGCAGAGGCTGTCTTTCACAAACTTTCTTCCACTCGCATTCTTGGGATCCAAGCCAATGCAAACTTGCGGAACTTCCACATTCCTTTGTAAGTGGCTTTATAAATGGGATTGGCAAACAGAAATATGGAGGTTCACCCTGACACTCCCATCTCATAGACTCATAGAATCATAGAGTTGGAAGGAATCACGAGGGTCATATAGTCCAATCCCCCACAAAGCAAGAATGGTTTGCCCAACATGGGGCTCAAACCCATGACCCTGAGATTAAGAGACTCATGCTCTACCAATTGAGCTACCTCATTCCGTCAAATAACCTTATTTGTCAGGATAGCCTAGAGTCCCATCTATGAATGCACAATCAGCATGGCAGAAGAGACTGGAATTCCATCAAGTCATGCAATTCATGCCAAGGAAATGACATTCCTGTCCATTCACAAACTGTTGAGGCACTTCTGGCTTTTATAGTACACTGGATTGTGATCAGTCTTGTTTTTGTCACCTTCCACATGGAAGATTTTCTTTCTTTCCTCTCCTCTCTTTTTAAAAAGTTGTCATCATGGCTTTCATGAAGAGGACAGAAGATTTAAGACCTTCCGTACCAAAACTATCCATTGTTCAAAAGGTTCTGAGCAAAGCTTTGAGGAGCTCCAGCTTGCCAAGAGCTGCACTTTCCACTAATAAGCCAGCAAACTCATTTCATCCAGCTTAGATAAAGCTCACATTTCTGCTGAAGTTGGCTCTGTTCCCCTCACCCACCCGCCCATTTCAAGTTATTCTGTGTTTGGTGTCCAACATAAACAAAACATGTTTCATGGAGAACTCTGACCCCCAACCCTTGGAAACCATAACAAATGCAGAGGAGCATTCTGAAGTGCTAAGGTCAGAGTATTTGTACTGCCAGATGGACGCAGCTCCAGTTAACATCACTCGGAATCTCCTTTGCAAAGTCTCTGTCTGAACTTGGCAGGCTCAGGTTGGAATACCTGAAGTCCGCTCACAGGCCAGAGACCAGCGCTCAAGCCTGAAATGCACACAACCAGCATCTTCCTGTGAAATAACAATAAAACCCTCTGTCACCATTTGGAATGGGCAAATCTCTCACTCTCAGTTTCTTACAGTTTTTCCTCCTCCCAATCGTAATTCCAATTCTCCCCATTTCCACATCAGTTTGTTTTATATGGCCATTTTAGCGTGAATTTGTCCTACAAAACACATGTTAGGAGCAGTTGTGGAATTCTTTCCAGCAGTTATAGAATTCTTTTGAAAACAACATGCAGAGTCAGTGTGGTGCAGTGGTTAGAGTGCAGGACTGTTGAGTGGCTTTTTGTTTTGTTTATTGCTTTCTACACAGTGTAAGGCAGGAGGCCAACAGTAGGTGGAGCCAGAGCCAATGACAGGTGCTGCCACAGTTTTGATTTTTCCTGCTGAGCTCTACAAGGATTACCTTATTTTTTGCTCTATAGGACGCACTTTTTCCCCTCCAAAAATTAAGGGGAAATATGTGTAAATCCTATGGAGCGAATGCAGGCTCTTTGGCTTCAGCGAAAGCAACGCGAAGCCTCCGAAGCACAGGTTGCGCGCGGCTAAAGAGGAAGCCAAGACAGCTGACGGGATGGATCCCGCTCACTGTCTTGGCTTCTTTGCTCTTTGGGGCTGGGGGGGGGGGGGAATAAGATTTTTTTTCTTGATTTCCCCCTCTAAAAACTAGGTGTGCCTTATGGTCCGGTGCGCCTTATGGAGCGAAAAATACGGTACATTGAAACTAAGGAGGAGGAAGCTGACAGTCAGATTCATGTCTGGGCTAGCTGTATGAAAGCTAGGAGGGTGGTGTGGTTGAGGGCAGATAGAGATTGGTGGGACAGTGCCCCATTTGCCCTAGTAGACTGGCCTCCATTGCCATTTGTGCCAGATAGACAACACACCAGTGCCTAGATTTCTTTCTGAGTGCCAAAGCAGCTCCTTAATCTGCCTTTCTTTTATTCTTAAAGCTGGTTTCCCAGAATGTTGCTTTGCTATCAGTTAAGCTGGAGGAGAACATGCAGGGCTCCCCGCAAAACGATTATGCTTACGGGCAATAGAGCTCCGTCGGTGTGGTCATGGAAAGGAGGATCAGTCCAAATAAAGGTAATCCATTGCAGCGCATAACCGAACAGGAACAACTTAACAGTAATTGCCAAGAGGGATATGGCTGAGGATCAAAAATGTTTTACAAAACAGAAACACGATGATAAGAATAGAAGGATGTTCATTTTCAAAGCGGGAGATAAGATATGAATTACAGTTCATTCTTAGAAGAGTGCAAGAGGAAAAAAGGCTTAAAACCCAGTCCCTTCCCCCTGTCCAGGAAGGTGCTCTTGGGCTAACGCATAACCCTTTGCCTGGGCCTCATACCAGTTCAGGAGCCTTGCGGCTTCAATGGCTATAATAATAATAATAATAATAATAATAATTTATTATTTATACCCCGCCCATCTGGCTGAGTTTCCCCAGCCACTCTGGGCGGCTTCCAATCAAGTGTTAAAAACAATACAGCATTAAATATTAAAAACTTCCCTAAACAGGGTTGCCTTCAGGTGTCTTTTAAAAAGAAGATAGCTGCTTATTTCCTTCACATCTGAAGGGAGGGCGTTCCACAGGGCGGGCGCCACTACCGGGAAGGCCCTCTGTCTGGTTCCCTGTAACCTCACTTCTCGCAATGAGGGAACCACCAGAAGGCCCTTGGTGCTGGATCTCAGTGTACGGGCTGAATGATGGGGGGTGGAGACGCTCCTTCAGGTATACTGGCTACCAACCAGTCACTGGAAACTGCTGGGAAGGAGGGTGTTGTCACTGATGCTGCTTATGGATCTGACCATGGAGGCAAAGCATAGCCGTTGTGGCTAGTGGCCAGGGATAGACCCAACCTCCATGTCTTTGTCTAATCCTCTTAAAGCCATCCAAGTTGTGAGAGTGAGTTCCACAGTTTAACTATGTGCTGCATCCCATGAAGTATTTTTTAAAAATCTGTTCTGAATCCTTCAGCATTCCACTTCATTGGATGTCCACAAATTCTAGCATTATGAGGGGGGGGGACCTTTTCCTATCCACTTTTGCTAAGCCATGCATAGTTCTGTAAATTTCTATCATGGCGCCTCTTACCTTTTCTCTAAACTTAAAAGTCTGAAATGCTACAAGCTTTCTTCAAGGGGCAGTTTCTCCATCCCCTTGATCATTTTGTTTTTCCTTTTCTTAATCTTTTCCAAAATATATGTGTAAAATTAAGATTTATTTATTTTTTTGTCCTGGCATGCATTGCTTTATACTTCTTTATATTGAATTGCATTGGCCATTTTCCCATTCATTCACTCAGTTTGGAAAGATCATTCCTGTAATCTCTTTTGTTTTGACAACCCTGAACAAGTTAGTATCGTCAGCAAACATGGCCACCTCGCTTCTTTAGGAAAAGTTTAAAAGCACAGGTCCCTTTATGAAAAGCTAAAAGGCACAGGTCTCAGTAACAATCCTTGCAGGACTCCACTTTCTCCAACTCTTTTTTCAAAGAAGTACTCTGCATCTTGCTACTCAAATAATTCCTGATCCACAAGAGGACTTCTCTTCTTATTCTGTGACTACTAAGCTTACTCAGGAGTCTTTGTGAGTTACCATGTCGAAAGCTTTTTGGCTTTTTAAAATTTATTTATTTGATTTTTCAAATTAAAGTTTTACAGAGATATATCAAACATAAATAATCAAAAACAAAATTCCAAGGAATCTCCTGGACTCCCATCCTCCCCTTTGTGGGTCCTGTCATTAATCATTTCCTTCCATGATGGTCCAAATCTTTTACATCGCCATTGTATCCAGAATTCACCCTTAAACTACAAATGATATTCCAATCCTACTACCGATTCTAACTGTTTACAATGGTCTTTAAAATAAGTTATAAATTTTCCCCATTCCTGATTAAAATTTTGATTTCTGGTTCTTCTGGTCATTTTAGCCATTTCAGCATAGTCCATCATCTGCCATTCTTCTCTGGTAGGGACTTTGTCTTCTTTCCATCTCTTGAAAGCCTTTTTGAAAGGACATACATTGATTAGACTTTTGCAGGTGCAAAGAGAGTTGAAAGTGGGATTGCGAAGAACTGCCCTGAGCACTAATAATCATGAATGCACAATGAAAAGAGCCTACCAGATGAGACCAGTGGCCCATCTAGTCCAGCATCATGTTCTCAAAGTGGCCAACCAGATACCCATGGGTAGCCCAAAAGCAAAACCTGAAAGGGAAAACTGGAAGGGCGCCAGGTTTATGCTGAAGGAGCTGATATGTATATGATGACACTTTAACAACATTTTAGCACTTAAACTCTTTTCGTGCTTAAATCTTTTAGCACGACTGTTGGGTCTTTGAGATCTCTTTTATCAATAAATGTAGCTCTCCCTAATCCTTGTGCACTACACAAAGTGCTTTAAAGCTCAGCAATGGTTTCATTCACTAAAATGAGTATTTGAGTCGATTCAATGAAATTTTTAGGTGAAGTCATTTATCAGAAACTAGATTCCCTCCCCCATTATAAATATTCTTCTTTCCTTCTTCCTGAATCCCTAAAAGATACCCAAAAAAAAAAAGTTACAGAGGATCTCTGGTAAGCAGATAAAGAGCCAGTAGGTGGCACTCAAGTTTGTGAAGCCCAGCATCTTCACCAACATAGTTCCTTTTGCCAAAGTATTTCATCTTTTATTTTACAGCCATGTAGAAAGCAGACGTTATGTCTTTTTTTAATAAAAAAGGAAAATAGAATAAATTTGTCTATCTAACAAAAAGGAAAATGTAGAAGTGCCAGCTAATATATTACATATAGCATAATCAAAGACTCTCTTGATCATCCTCTCTCCTTCACACCCACTTCCTTAGCTCCAATTCCCACAGCAAGGATGGCTGTCCTGCTTCCTCTTCTGAAGAAAGCATTACAACGGGTCCTGCCTTGTTATCCATAAAGAGATCTTGTCTAATGTGTCTTAACAGGTGAGCATGAATTTTTAGACCATCATTCAAAACACTGAAAGTTGGCAACATGCATCATCTACAAATTCCTTATTTGCACTACAAATAAAGCTCAAATTCAACACGCACAGAAATGTGGTCCTTGTGCAGTGCCGTAGCTTATGACAGGGGCTCCTCTTCAATGCTTTAGCAGTAGCATGTCCTCAGCACAGGGGCTCAATTCAGCTGAGGAACCTGTCAGACTCCCATCAGATCCAGCCAGCGCAGCCAACGGTCTGAGATGATGGGAACTATAGTCCAGCAATCTCTGGAGGGTCATAGGAGAGAAACCAATCAGAAATAAGGAGATGGTGCTTTGTTGACTCATTATAAAAAGACAAAATAGATGCAGGCTGTGTTGACATCTCTGATTAAACTGTGGCCAAAGGATGCTTTGTTCTGTAAATCTCCTAAACTGCAGACAAACTGCAGATGATAATGTGTGCATGTTTGTTTTAGCGGTTGAGTCTATGGGCTGCTGGCACTCCTTGGCAAACAGGATGTTACGTTTGTACGAGGGAAGCTGTGAGACTTACCCATTCCTCTTGGTGGTCTTTGTTAGGTATTGTGCCCAAGTAGGCCAATGCATTGTCCACTGAGCGCAAGTACATGCAACCGTAACCCCTTTGGGGGCAACTCCTTGAGGCCTGGATGCCAGAGCCCATATCACTTGACTGGGCTGCAGAGGAATGCATTGAAATAATAATAATAATAATAATAATAATAATAATAATAATAATAATATTTATACCCTGCCCATCTGGCTGGGTTTCCCCAGCCACTCTGGGTGGCACCCAACAGAATATTAAAAACACGATAAAACATCAAACATTAAAAACTTCCCTGAGCTTCCCAATAATATCCCTCAAGTCAAAACCCTAAGTCTCTGTCATTGAAAACAACATGCTTCAAAAACCATATCTGAATTAAAAGCCATAAACTACATAATGTAGATTGAACACTGTCATAGATGGCCTGATTCAGCAATATCAAAAGCAACATGATGGCCAGAAACAATTACAATGTGAAAAACTTTATGGAATAATTCAAAACATCAAAACTAACAAACTGAAGTCTCTGAAAGTCTCTGAAAGTCCTTAAATGAATCATGGTGCCAGACTTCATCTGGCGGAGAGCAAGCTGTGAAGCTTTGTATAATAAGCAAATGTCCAGCTGGGTTGGTTGATTCAGGATATATGCTCAATGCCTTTGCCAAAGCCTACTTATATCTGTAATCAATAAAGTTGTGGCTTATTTTAACCCAATGCTGATGTCCAGTGCCTTGTTTATCTTCCTTGTCATTGACCTATGCCAGTCGCAAGCTTCCTGCTCATGGGCCCGCAAGTCACCACAGACACACTGTAATATATGAGATGTGGGTACCAGAGGCACACATTACTGGTATAAATCCAGAAAATACGCACACACATTTTATTGGTCTTAATCCAGTTTCTTCTGTTTAATGAACCACTAGAGGCTACATTAAAATTCCAAGTTTATCAGTACTTATACATTCTGTATAAGTAATCCGACAGATTGCAATAAACAGCCGTATGCAACTCTATCTGAAGTCTCCTTATGCTTCAAGTGCATGGGAGTTGTGCCATCAGAGCTGTGCAAGAATGGAAGTTCCAGTAATTTATTACTTCAGGAATCTCATGTCTTCGTTAGTAATAGGCTTCTTTCCCCCAGAAACTTTAACAAGCCATTGACCAGACAACTGAATTTCTCAGCATCTCACTTTCTCAGGTCACCCGTAAGCACCTCAAGATTTATGCGAAGGAGAAAGAGTGTTGCTATTTTAGGTGGCGGTGTTTTCTTAAGCAGTGCATCTCTGACCGAGATTTATTCTAGCGAGGCATACCGAGGGCCTCTGCTCTGAGAGGGCTTGGTATGAACTGGGTCACAAAGGCAATTAAAAGTCGTAAAGCAGATGTATCGTGTCTTGGTTCAATCCCTTTGCTTTCTGTCAAGAGGTGAAATCATTGCATGGTACTTGCTGGTGCATTTCTTCATTCCAGAAGTGGAAATGATGTAAACGGGGGAAGGGGGTGCAAGTGAGAGAGAGGGAGAGAGAGACTCTCTCTTATGCTATAATCCACGTTATCTCATATGCTGTAGTGTGTGTGTGTGTGTGTGTGTGTTTGCACATGTGTATAAGAAAGAGGTCGAGATCTTGCCACTGATTTCACATGCACAGCTGGTTCTCATGATCAATCCATGATGTTTAAGGGACAAATTATGTAGTCATTGCAATAGAAATTCCACATGACAAAGCGCAGAAGAGGAAAGAGCAAAACATTCCATGGGATTGGCTTCAATGGTGCTGCATGGGGGAAGAGTATGCAAGAGTCCTCCCACCCTAAAAAAATATGCTGTCTTCTCCCAGTTGCAGAACATCACTCAAGGCAGCACAGTGTTGGCTGTTCATAAAACTACAGCCAGCAAATGAATGCCTGCTGATTCAGTCCCACAGCCTGAACCCAGATTGGAACGTAACTAAATACTTTCTGAACTACTACTGCACATCAGTCAGTGCTGATTCTCATTGATATTATTTTTTTTTAATGGAGGCTTTCTTATCATATTTGCTTCTCACACAGTTCATTCTTCTTATACAAAATCAGTGTTCCAAATAGATTTACTTGACTGTAAAATAATCAGCCGGTGGTGAAATCCCTCTGAACATAAAATGAACTAAGCAACGGCTATTTGTTTATGTTGTGGGAAAACAAAGAACCCTTTTCTATAGTTTTGTGGAGATTCTGCATTATAATGTAATAGGTTCTTGTCATTTCCCATGTGTTTTGCACTGGGATCCAGCAAGTAAATATTCTGTATCCATCAGGCCTTTAAACTAGTAAATTTTAGTTGGGACAGGTTACATTATTGAAGGAGTACACTGGCAAATATTTGCTCTGATGGAAAAATAAACCACACTTCTCACTTTCTTCAGAGATAATCACAGCCCCGCCAGCCCCTGAAAAATGTGTAAAAGACACACTTAATAAAGAGGAGCTATTTCCAAACAACAGCATATATACATAGCAGAAATGCACATTATTTCACATTCACATAATTTCCTCAAACAGAAAATCAGACAGTGAGGAAATTAGGCATATCGCTAAAAAAAAATGGTGCCGGGACTTTTATTCTCTTTTATTTATTTGGCACTTGGAACAGTTTCCATATAACAGTCAAACAGTATCGATGCAAAGAATAAAACCCAAATTGAAACATTAACCATAGAATGACCATAAACAATTCAAAAATACAAATGGAAACTAAAGGCTAAGAATGACCTAAGCATGGTCTTCAAATGCTTCAGTAAGCAGTTGTGTTTTTGCCGTGTGACAACATCCCATATGTGTTGCAACCATCCTTGCCTCTAGTGAGAGGGAGTTCTATAACTGAGATCCTATGCAACTCCCATGTGATATAAGCATCAACACCCACTTCAAACTGGAAAGCAAAAACTTCTAATACACTGTCATTTCCCCATTCAAAAAATCTTCTGTTGTTTTATGCATTTATTTAAGTGTATAATAATAATAATAATAATAATAATAATAATAATAATAATGGCACGTAGTTCAAACTGGAAAGCAAAAGCTTCTAAGGCACAGTTCATTAAAAAAAGAATGTTTGCAAATGCTATCTTGCTTTCCAACTCAGTATAAAGTTAATACAGTTTGCAAGCAGGAAAAGGACTAGAAATAGATTACAAAAACCAAAATATGCTGATACTAAGGGGAAGGAAAGTGTTTTTTATGCCAAAAAAGAGAGGAGGGACGATTGCAGTATGACCTGGAAGTCTGAGAACTTGGAGAGCATTGCTGCAATGTTTAATTTTCTTTTTCTTTGGCACAGTTCAGTTTACTGGCTGTGCATTAGGACACAGATGTTGACTGTCTCCACCATGCAGTGATTATGACCTAGTACTCCAGTGATTTACTAAGCCTCAGTTCTATGTAGCCACTCAGCTAGTAAAGGCCTAATCCCTTAATGGTCATTTGTGTCTTTGCAACACATCTTAAGGAATTCAGCAACACTGCAAATTGTACTTGGTGGATTTACTTGCACGTTGTCCACCTTTGTTATCTTATCAAGAGGCTAATTCCCACAAATTATCATGCAGTTTCAAGGGGGGGGGAAGGAGCTGAATCATAAATTTGTCCTTCTCCAGACAGTTGCTAAATCAGTAGAATCTTGATCAAGTGAGAATTAGCAACTGCTCTGAACGATGAAGACCTGAGAAGATATTTGACCCTGGGTCAATGAAATGTACATTGATCGAAGGAGCTGATAGCATTTTTTTAGGGGGGGGGGGGAGATTCATTCCTAGGTGGAAAATAAATAATTGTTCTCAAAAGTTCTCACAAAATATATTAAATGTTTGGGTTATTTCCTTAGGACCAATCTTTGGAAAAGTGATGAATACATATCTCTGTCAGTATTTTCTACAGTCAAGCACTGTATAAATTTTATGAAATTAAATGAATGAATGAATATTGCATTCTAAACACATTTACAGTGCAATCCTACAAATGTCTAATCATAAAAAGTCCCACTGAGTTTAATGGGACTTGCTTACAGGTTAGCGTGTATAGAATTATTCCGCAAAGTCATAATCACCAGTGTTGAAGCAATGATTCTTCAACATCAACTTCGTTGGACTGGTCATATTGTGCGGATGCCTGATGATCGTCTTCCAAAGCAACTACTCTATTCCAAACTTAAAAATGGAAATCGTAATGCTGGTGGTTAACAATAGAGATTTAAAGACTCTCTCAACACAAATCTTTAAAAAGCTAGCATAAACACTGACAACTGGGAAACACTGGCCTGCAAGAGCTCCAGTTGGAGTACAGCCTTTACCAAAGATGTTGTGGGCTTTGAAGACACTCGAACTCAGGACGCAAGGGAGAAATGTGCTAAGAAGAAGGCACGCTTGGCAAATCCACACAGTGATCAACTCCCACCTGGAAACCAATGTCCCCAGTATGGAAGGACATGTGGATCAAGAATTGGCCTCCACAGTCATCTACGGACTCATTGTTAAAACTGTGTTTATGGAAGACAATTTTACTCGGCTACAAGGGATCGCCAAAAAAGACTCAGTGTAGAAACAAAGTATATTTTCATTTGAATTTTTAACATGTACTGTATGCAACTTATACACCAAAATATGGTGTGCTTCCTGATGACAAGGTACCCCCTTCCTGTTCTTCTACAGAGGTACACAGTATGTCCATCAGTAGATTGACTCTCAGCTGTACATAACTCAGTGGCAACATCCAGCGGTGACTTGTATGTGTGAACAAACCATCGCGTATCAAACATCATGGCTGGGACATTCACCTCACCTCACATTGCTTCCAAAGCAATGTTTTTCAAGGTAGTCAGTTCACACATTAAACCATGTCGTTGAAGTCATTTTCAGGCATTTCCCTGAACATGCACCCTCTGTAGCGATGGAGGGGGGCAGAGGCACACATGCAAACCCACCCCAAGTCCCCACCAGTTTTGCTTCATATACTCTCTGTTGAATGTGGAACGTCTGCAGGCGATTCTACTGCCACAACACATTAATTTGTACCAATTACCCCTCACCCAACTAGAAACATTAAGTTTGCTCTTTCTAATTTATTTATTTTATTAATCATTTTTATTTGATTTTACAAATATAAGTTTACAACAATACCAAATACATATCCGTATAAAGAGATCTCTCTGAATCTCGAGACTTCCCCCCATCCCCTCCATAGGTCCTATTGTCAACATTTTCAACTGCATATTATTTCATAATCTATATTTTGTATATATCCATATTATCCATAGTGTTTGTTACATTACAAGTGAGATTAAAATCCCGCTAATGTTTTCATTTGCTTACAGTGGTCTCCTAAATAAATTAGAAAATTTCCCAATTTTTTAATTTTTTCGTCCTCTTGGTTCCAGTCAGCTTTGCCATTTCGGCATAGTCCTTCAGCTTAATTTGCCATTCCTCTCTGATAGGGACTCTTTCTTCTTTCCATCTCTGGGCTAGTCTTTCTAATTTTGTTCAGCACTTCCTCTGGCCTGTTTCTCTTCAGGCGACGGAGACCTTCCTTTGCTTCCTCCTCCCAACTCCTCTGTACCCCGATGATCAGCATTGGGTGGGGGAGTGGTGGATCAATGAGCTGGTGCTGCCATTGATCCAACCAAAATGCTATATGGCATTGCCAGGGGGCGGGGGGCAGGGGTGAGGAGGCAGCTTCCTTTGGCCCCAAAGCCCACCTGAAAGTATACTTAGCTCTGCCGGTGATCCTTGGTTCAGCATTTGAGAAACCATGCTGTAAAGAGGGCTTTGAGCAGATACACTTTCATCAGCATCCTATTCATTGACATTACTTGATGAAGCTGTTATCCGGTGCAAGATATAAGCAACCCTGCTCATTCATTTGAGCCAAGGGTTTCAAACATTGGTAGGGCAAGATGGGAGCCAAGACTGAACACAACTTTAATCAGTGGCAGCAGCAGCAGAGTAGCAGCAAATGTAGTGTGTACATAAACAGGTGATAAAAGCCGATAAGAGAGATGACAAAAATTAGGAAAATAAAAAACACTGTTATAAAGATTTATGGAGCAGCTAAAGCAGAGCTAAATAAATGATAACAACCACTGATAAAAAGAAACGGGGCATCAGCCACATAAACAGTCGGGGGAACTTCAATGCTTCTGTGTGTTACTATGACACTGGTTTGTTTATGCCAGCATTGACCTTCTGCACCGGGAGAAGTATATTAACCATCTCAGTGTCTTTTGTGTTGTTTCACTCCTCAAGAGAAAGTTGTGCAGGGCTGATTCTGATGAATGGCTTTTGCCAAAAGTCAAGTTATCCTTGACTAGATGCAGATGGCCCAGTAAAAAATGAATACTGCCAGCAGACGTTGTCTTTATCAGTCGTAAAAGTTCAGCAGGGACTAGACTTCCTCATCTCTGGCCAGAAAATCCCCCCCAGCCTTCTTTTTCAGCACCAGATCACATATTGTCCTGACGAATTCTTGCACTGCACTGCGGCTCAGATAAATATGCTTATGTATGAATGGTTTCTGGCAGTTTGGCGCATGGTACAGAATTTAAACAAGCGTTTCGAGTCCCGCCTGGGACAGACAGCAGGAATTTATAGAGCTCAGAAATATTAGACTGTTCTTGCATTGTTTGTCCTGCCTGCTGACCCGCTGTGTCACAGAGCACAGTTTTGTGGTCTCCAGACGGTCTTCCAAGGGGTGAAGTCAGCAACAGACTTGAGATGAACTCCTGCATCCCAGTCAAAACAGGACAAGACATCAGCTTGCTTCCTTACGGGCAGTTGTGCTCTTCCTGGGAATATAGAAAGTCTATGATGTGGGAGTGATTCTAAAATGGAGCTCAGGGTTCATAATGATGAAGTCTTTTGTTTCATTCACTTCATGTGTGCTGTCGGTGTCCAAATGGGGCAGCAAGCATTTGCCCTCATTGCTACTCCACTTCTGGTAAAAACAATACAAGTTAGCTGGAAAGTAAATATGTTTGCCAGATTATCTCTAAACGTAGGACTCTTATGCAAGGCCAGAAGAGCCCTGCAACAGCCAGGAGGGGGGAAAGAGGGTTAAGAAACACAGCAGCAGCATGAGATGAGAAAAGGCTGCAGTTTAGTGTCACGGCATCTGTTTTTGATGCAGAAAGTCCCTGTCTGAATTCAGGAGAGCCATTACCAGCCAGTATAGATACTAATGAGCTATAAGGTTTAATGCTCTGACTCAGTATAAGACAGTTTCATGCATTCCAGATACGTAACACTAAGCAATGCAGCGCCATAGCTACGGGGGGGGGGGGGCTAGCCAGGGTTTTTGCCTTGGATGAAGCCTCCAGAGGGGGTGACATTGAGGCTCTCTGTGTGTGCGCGTGCAAATGTGTGGTGTGTGTGTGTGCCAAACTGGGTTTTTGATCCAAGTGAAATAAAGCCTAGTTTCTTTTCTTCCCTGCCCCCCATCTCTTTATTATGTTCTATTTTCCTGTACAGTGGTACCTCAGGTTACATACGCTTCAGGTTACATACACTTCAGGTTACAGACTCCGCTAACCCAGAAATATTACCTCAGGTAAAGAACTTTGCTTCAGGATAAGAACAGAAATCGTGCTCCAGCGACGCGGCAGCAGCAGGAGGCCCCATTAGCTAAAGTGGTGCTTCAGGTTAAGAACAGTTGCAGGTTAAGAACGGACCTCTGGAACAAATTAAGTACTTAACCTGAGGTACCACCGTATTCATCAGAATTAAAAAAAAAAGATTTTCCTAAAATAAAATACAAATTACTGGGAGGGTGGGAACTGGCCCCAGGAGAAGAGGGGAGCGGGAGGGCCGGGGATAAAAACCGTCCCACTTTCCAAGGAGGAAGGCTCCTTCTGCCTGCCACAGCTATTATATCTGTAGAGCATGCCCTTCCCTCCTCTCACGAGCTGCTGGTAAAGGGGAAGCCCAATGCATGGCTGTTGAATAGTGGGTAGACATAGCAGACGACATAGCAGACGACGCAGCGATTTCTCCAAAGCAGCTCTTTATTTGTAAGCTGGAACAGAACTGAACAGCAAACAGCTCAGCCAGCCTGCTTTTATAGGCAGCCGGCTGTCAACATTGTAGCAACAACAACCCAGGGTTTCCCGCCTAAAATAACTGACGTGGACCTGAGTGAAAACTACATACATGATACTCCTGGTGGCCAGGATGAGAACTTCAATACATAACAGTGGTTGTCCCAGTCCTCTCCCAAGAAACCAGGTCTAGATTTGGGGTGGGGGGTGGGGGAAGGAAGGAAGGAAATAAAGCCTAGTTTCAACCAGAGATGAATGGCTGATGAAGGTGATTGACTACGCTGAAAAGGTGAAATTGGGAAAATCAGAAGCCAGGAAGAGAAGAATTTTACGAAGGAATGAGGAAAAAGTTATAATGTATTTAAGAGAACACTGTAAGCAACTAAAAGCTTTGGCAGGATTTGAGTAATGCTTGTAATGTACGAAAAACTATGGTAAAAATTGATTATTTTTCTTTAAAAAAAATAGAGAAAACAAGGAAGCAGTTGGAGAAAAAAAGATTCATGATAGTAACCATGGAAGAGTGGAGAGGAGTCAAAGGATTCAGGGTAATGTGGATGGTTTCTTTGAATTTAAATTTGTTATGTAAAACTTAATAAAATTTTATTTAAAAAAAAGAAAAGAAATAAAGCTTAGTTTCACCCCTGAGCAATGGCTGTATTTTGGTTTGAATTTGGTAGGTTCGCATTTCAACATGAACTGAATCATGACACCTTGGGATGCCTCACCTTCGTCTGTTGCTTGCCATGCATTTCCTGCTTTTTGTTGTTTTGGACTTCTTAATGCTCTGAGGAAGGGTGAGCCAAGGGTTTCCTATTGCACAGCGCGGGAGATTTGGTAAAAAAAAGAGGCTCAGTGTAAAAGGCTGCTTTGAGCTGCAGCCTGTTTGTGGGCTGAGATCCCCCCACCCTCTCTCTTTCCCTGAAACAAAAATTCAGGAATGAAGGCACTTGAATGGTTTGTTTTGATAGGACACTCCTCACTGTGATTTTTCTTTTTCGTTTGTTATAAATTTGCAGCCAGAGGTATAATTTCTCTTTGCACAATGCTTAGCCAAAGAGGTGCAATGGAGGAGGGCTTCCACCTGAAGACATAGGTTAGAGGTGCATGCCATAAAGCAGTTAAATTAAAATATGGTACCTACTGAGCTGGTGGAAGAATGCCCTTCCTTTCTCTTCCATAATGAATGAACTGTTCATTAATTCCTCTGAGCTCTTCAACTATTTTCATGCATGGAGAAGATACAGGCCTTAATTTGAGAATTGCTTGCTAATTCAGCATGAGACATATGGGTCCAAAAGTAATGCACAACACTTGCATCTTCTCAACAAAGACATTTTGAGGCTGACTTGTGAGAACATTCAAATGTTCGTACGTAACTAAAGAAACCCATCTTTGTTTCCAGCTGTAGCTTAGAGGCTATAAAATTGTATAGTCAATAAATAAAAAAATATTTGGGAGTGAGCCATCTAGTGGTTGAAGATTATTATACTGCAAAATTAATTTTTGAGCAGTCCAGATATGTGGTTTTGAAGTTTCCTGAAAGCAGTGTTATAACTAGGATGGGAAGGTAGAGGGACCTTAAGAGCTTCTTTTCTTTGTGTTAGAAAGGCTACAGAATAACAAGCGTTTTATTCCACATGTGTCAGGAACATCTCTCAGTGAAAATCTTTTGGTCTCAAGTGTTTGAGCCTAATTTCAGACATAACCAAAGAACTAATTGTCCCAGAGCCTAAATTTGCTACATTGTCCTTATTTCCAGATAATCAAAATAAAATATATGAAAACACAGTATTGATTACACTCAATTATGGCCATGAGAACAAGGATAAAGGGGAAATATCAGCAGGTTTTTTGCTATGTGAGCTTCAGATTTTCAGAATGTGTAACTTGGGTTCTCAGAAATTAAATGCATATGAACGGCTTCAAATATATTGGCTAAATAGCCACATTCCCCAGCAATAGTTGACCCTCAGTCCACAGACCATCTGGCTAATATGAAAGGGTTTTTTAAAGCTTCATGTCAGCATATCTCTCGGGCTGCATAGAAAAAGGAGAGAGAGAAGAGAAGAGAAGAGAAGAGAAGAGAAGAGAAGCGAAGCACAGGTTACAGTCCACTTTACACTGGAGCACTGATCTTAGTTAAAAGAGGACATGATTTGTGGAATAAATCCATAGAATAATTGTATGCAGATATGTCTTCAGGTTACTACTGTGTTAGTGCTCTCATCCCTATCACTTCTATGTTTGGTGAACTAGATAAGTGCAGTTCTTGTGTGGTTCTGCCAGGTCTTCATAAAGTTATGTTGGCCTATTTGCTGAAGTTGGCTTTTTTATTTACTGCTTTATTGTCACATAATGTCATTTTCAGTTGGTAAGATCAGATTGTGAGAGTATTTTACTCATTCTTGCTGCTGCGATCATTGCTCCTTACTTTCCTGTATTTGATACTTTTCCAGTCCTCAAACTCTTGTAGCTACAATAGGACTGAGCCTTGGGGTTTTCTTTCCCTCTGGTGAGCCATTTTGCCCCAAGTGAAAGGGAAAGAAACAAAAACGTTATTGTTTTCCCCACAAATTAAGTAAGTGGAAGCTCTTAATCATAAAAAGTAATTTGGATTGGTCCTTGGAACATAGATCAACAACAGCTATTACCCTGGAAGAGGAGGGAGTTTTGGATCTAGCCTCAGAAGCTGCGAGCCAATAGCTACTGGGAAGAATCAGAAAGCACTTCAGATGTTAATGGACAAAGAGATACTGAAAGTCACATATTTTCTGCAGTAGGGTGAAATGAAGGCAGGGTCAGGCTTTGAACAGGAAAATAGCTAGGTGTGGAATGGTTGGGCAGACCCTTCCCATGAAGCTTCTATAGCTATTTTTTTAAAAAATACTTGGGGGAGAGGAGAATAAACAACTGAGCATCAAGTATAATTTGGGCCTTAAACTGCAGTAGGGAAGACTTTACGATTATGTGCAACAATGAGCATATGTATAGCCAGTGCTTTTTTTCTGGGGGTACGCATACCCCTAAACATTTTGTGAATCTAACTTTGGCCTCATTGAGGGGCAGTATTTCAATATGAGTAGGAAAATGAGAGTACCCCTAAACATTTTTTAAAGAAAAAAAAGCACTGCGTACAGCTAAAAACCTAGAATTATCAGACTTCCTTGTCACACCAGACCCAGATGTGTGTGCGTTTAACAAAGCAGCTGCTTCTATACCTTGCGGGGTGGGGTTGGGTACCTTAGTCTACATGCTCCTTGGATGATCCATAATGTTGGCTTTGGCAGCACTCCCATGAAGATCAAGGCTTCTTGTTCGTATTCTGAAGGCTGTTTTTCAAACACACATGCGGCCTTCATACTGATGGGATAAGTGTGTCTTTTTGTGTTTGGGCTTTTCTTGTGCAGGTTTAGTGGACTAGGGGAGAAGCGGAAGTGGGATGGATTTGGCTTGATGCAGCTTCATAATATTGGTGAGAAAAACTGAGGAGTCAGAATCTCAGGACATTCAAATGCCTTTTTAAAAATAAACAAACTAATAATGGGAACTTCACAGTGAACAAAGCCAAATCAAATATCTCTAGCTCACTTATTAGCTGAGAATTCTACAGTAGGCAAAAGGAGAGCCTTGGATGTTATTCACACATGCATGTTCCTCACCTGATTACTTGCCACTTGCTGGCTGGTAGCAGATGTATGAACTGACACTCCTTCACACATCTATATTTGAGATGATGAAAAGTGATAGAAGTCATATTGGTAGACTTTTCTCTGGTATATGAAGTCTCTCATTCACGCACCCATTTTCGTTCTAGCGGTCACTCCATGTTCTAAGAAAATAGCAGCTATACACAATCTATGTGAAGCATGGCTGGGATCTATGCTAGTGTAGTTGTTTCTAAAACTTTGTTGGGGTCAGGACTGGCACAGTCCCTAGTGACACACTGCTCTGAAACATTGACGACGAATGTTGTTCCTCTTCCCTTATGATCCTTACCATCAAGACCCCACACATAGGAGGTAATTGGAACTATTAGGAATGATTAAAAGAAAGGTGGATCTAAGAAAACCACACACACACTAGCTGCAAATAGCCTTTTCATTACTTATACCACTAAATCAGACTGAAGAGTCAATCGGGTTATCATGGAACGACGTCAAATGCCATTTAATGACACCTCAAAAAAGGCACATAGGTACCTTGGAAAAATTATATCACAATGCATACTTCAAGAACTCATGTTGGTGGACATCATTCTTTGAAGAATACCTAAGACAGGGCACACCTCTCTTGGATACCTAACTTAGCGCAATCCTATTCATGTCCATTAACAGATCTGTTTTGGGGAGGATGACTGCGGCTACAGGAAAGAGGGTATGTGTGTGGTTTGTGGAAGAGAATGGGACTTACTTCTAAGTAGACAGGCATATAATTGCATTGACAGACATCTTGGAAGAGGCTGTTGTTCTCCTCTTTCAGATAGGAGGGAATGTTGTTTCAAAACAGAGCCCTTATGACATACCCATGCATTACCTAAAATAAGATTTTTCTTTTCAGAATTCTTGTAGTTTATATGCAGATTTAAGCAGGTTTACAGTGCAAACATATACCTAGCTACTCAGAAGCAAGCCTTATAGTATTGAATGGAGCTTACTCTCAGATAAGTGTGCATATGTTCATACTTACCAGTAAATGTCACTGAACTCAACACAGTGTATTTATAATCTCATAATATTCTTTGACTAAGAATTCTTCAATTGGTGACAATCCAAATCAAAACATTTTTATGATTTGATTCCCAAAGTGTCAGTTTTATTCATCATAAACAAGTTCTTAAAATTATTTAACTATTGTACATTTTGAGTTGTAGCATAAATCCATTTTAGCAGGTGCTTGGGATGCAAGTTAAAACCAAACCAGCCTCAATATATTAAATGCGTGCATTCTTATTAAGTCTAAAATTTTTAAGAGGGCATTTTTACCTGAATCATCAGGATATATAATCTGGAAATCATATGTTGTGTGTGTATCTATTTCTAATCTATATCTATAAATAAATATGGGGGTGGGGTGCATGTGAATATGCATAAGCAGCTAAACATACGACTTTTAAAATGCCACTCTTGTTATGAGTTTCTCCAGAGGCCTACTGTCTTCTGACAGCAAAAGATAAAGCTGGCTAATACAAATGAGTCACTGTTCCCTTGAAATAAGATGATTCAATTCCTATGTAAGAAAGGACTTGAATAATTAACTGTTGGCTTATCCTAAAAGATGCATCAGTAAACAGTAACAGAAAGCATAAGCCTCATCATGTTTGCTCTCTTTGTTCTATATATTACCATGGGGGAAATGATACACACACACACCAACTTTTGATGTGTGTCGTGTTACTTCTGGGGAAGTTTGTCCACCTTTGGTTCTCACCCTGAACTCAGCTGTCACCTGTGGTTCCTAAAGGCTGTCAGCATGTTACAGTGGCCACACCCTGAGAACAGTTTCAGCTGGCCAGCTAAACCAGGTGAGGGTAGCTGATGAGTCTCAAGCCCTCAGTGAGTTAAGGACATCCCCTGCACGTGAAGCAGGCTCCAGTGGATTGAATAGGTGAGACCAATAGCAGGTCCAAAGGTCAAGAGAGCAGTTTCTAAGCGTGCAGTAGAGGCAAGTGAGGGACAGATAGGGCTTGTCAACCTGGGAAGGTAGCCCACCTAGGAGAAAGAAAACTTTGATCCTAAACCACCGCTGCCTTGCAGGATATCTTCAAGAGAAGAAAAGGCTAAAGAGTAAACCCAACACAAATCTGGAGCAGAGTCTCTAAGATGGTGGGATGATGCCTTGTATGCCTCCTTATAGCAACTCCTGCAGCCAAGCTGCTGCCAAAGGTATAGCTATGCTTTTCTTTGGACCACATCAGTCAGACCAAGATGGGGGTCTTGTTGTCTAGGCAGCCCAGGACCTCCATACTCGCAGTCCAGGCTTGCACCCTGGGGAGGCCACTTCGGTGCTGCTAACACAGCAGTTTGACTTCATTCATTGTGTATCGAGAGATGCCAACAACATACACATCCAGATAAATTGCAAGATTTAAAAAAATAATGAAGGGCATGTATGCACCATGTATGCCATATAATATATTATCCATTACTGTGGAAAAATCCAATTGGCTGTATACCTGGTCTCCACCCCCATCGTTCAGCCCGGACACTGAGATCCTCCTCTAAGGGTCTTCTGGTGGTTCCCTCACTACAAGAAACAAAGTTACAGATAACCAGGCAGAGGGCCTTCTCGGTAGTAGCTCCCGCCCTGTGGAACACCCTCCCTTCAGATGTCAAGGAGATAATGAACTACATAACTTTTTGTGTTTGATGTTTTACTATGTTTTATATGTGCTGTAAGCCACCCAGAGTGACTTATGGGTGGGGTATCAATAGGAAGAGGAAGAGGAAGAGGAAGAAGAAGAAGAAGAAGAAGAAGAAGTTGAAGTTGAAGTTGAAGTTAATGCTAATAATAATAATATATTTGATGCCTATATCCATACTTTATTATGCACAATGATTCAAGTGCTGGAAATAAGGGACACTTCAGACATTATATTTTGGGGGGTGTATACCTAATGTTTTTGAAGTGCACAACAACAAATGTCCATTTGCAAACATATGTATCGTGATGCAGGTACTCTAATCAAGGAACGATGACTGGCAACCATTCCCTGTTGAGTGTATAAAAGTAAAGGTAAAGGTACCCCTGCCCGTACGGGCCAGTCGTGTCCGACTCTAGGGTTTTCACGCTCATCTCGCTCAAGAGGCCGGGAGCCGGCGCCGTCTGAAGACACTTCCGGGTCACGTGGCCAGCATGACGAAGCTGCAGCTGGCGAGCCAGCACCAGCGCCGCACAAGGAAACGCCGTTTACCTTCCTGCTATAAAGCGGTACCTATTTATCTACTTGCACTTAGGGGTGCTTTCGAACTGCTAGGTGGGCAGGAGCTGGGACCGAACGACGGGAGCTCAACCCGCCGCGGGGATTCGAACCGCTGACCTTACGATCAGCAAGTCCTAGGCACTGAGGTTTTACCCACAGCGCCACCCGCGTCCAGTGTATGCTTGATGGCAAATCATGCATCTTGGTAATGTGTGAAATACACAGGTGAAATGTACACCACCGCTGTAAATTAAATATAATTGTATAAGACAATCATTCCCAATGTGAGTATTTTAATCTACAGCTCCTATTATGCCTAGCCATTGATCATGCTGGCTGAGACTGATGGGAGTTGGTGTCCAAAACATTTGGAAGACACCACTTTGGAGCAGGCCAGTATGAAGAAATAACTTCCTAATATAGTAGTCATTTCATGTTGAGCATTTCCTGAGATTTGAACAGGAGCCGGATACTAATTACCATGCCAAACTTACTAGTTAGAAAATTTAAGTTCAGCATACTTGCAAGGAAATGGAAAACCAATATAGTGTAGTGATTAGAGTGTCTGTGGAGATCAGATCCCCACGCAGCCTCAAAGGTCACCATGTGTCCTTCAGACATTTACTCTCTCCAAATCTAATCTACCTTACAGGATTGTTGTGAGGATAAACTGAGATAGCCTAGATCTATGTACACCACCCTGAGCTGATAGGAAGAAATGTGGGATGCAGATGTGGTTAAAAATAAGAATGCACTCGGCCATGGTTAGGCTGGGATTGTGTGGTGATATGATTAAAGTTAGTGAGACTGTAATCCTTATCTGGGTGTAGCTACATTATGTTTGTCTACTCTAAAGTAGGGAAAGATAATTCACAGAAATCAATGAGACCAATTCAAGTGTGGCCTGTGGGTCATTCTCTTAAAGGAAAACTGCTGAAAGTATCTGGGAAGAAGAGTGAACCAACTCTCTACAACATAATATGAAATTTGATACTGTTGTCAGTACAATTCCCCAGTGAGAAGGATAAATTGTGGTCAGGACCTGGACAGGTTAACTAGTGGTCATCCCTTCTGGTGGTACCTTTTATATACAAAAAGAGGTCAACACGATTGGAGAAGAAATTTGAAACCTAATACCAGCCATGAAACAAGACATCTGTTGGACTCTTATTTGTTTCTTTTTAAATGGGCTTTAATTGAAAGCTCAGTGAAAAATGCAGGTTACAGTCTTTGTGGTATCAATAGCTTATAGCAACATCTGAACCGTGATGCATCTAAATTATGTTTGTTCACTTTCTAATTTTAATTGTTTAAGAGCAATACATTATTAGATATATATTTATAGACATATATACACCACTTCAAACAATTAATCGTAAATAATAACCCCTAAACCCTGAAATAATATATTTCCTCACATTGGGCATTTATTTTTGCACATATAATTGTAAATGAGAAGACGTTCAAGTCACTTAAGAGCTATTTGTGTAGCTTAAGAGCCATATGTTAATGGAAATTCTGGACCAGCCTCTTCTTGAGTTCAACTTTAACTTTATTTTACACATTTTGCTAGCCATATAACCAGCATGGCTGCATGTTAAACAAATCCTAAACATTTACAATGATACTGACTTTACTTTGTGTGAGGATCTGTATCTCAAAGTGGAATATTTAACATTAAAAAGCTGAAATTTAAACCAGCTTCAAAATACAAAAAAAACCAAACATACATTTTCTCTACATTAATGCTGTTTGTGTTAAAACAAGTTAACTTCAATGCAAGATTTTCATTTTCAGTATAGAAAAATATCAGTTCCTCTAACTTTACCAGTTTTAGAAGCAAAGCTAGTGATCTTGCAGATCGTACACACTCTCATAGTCTCCTATGGGAAGGGAAAGTCCAATGCAACATATTGTTTGAGCTTCCTTAGAAGACTGCGGTTATACCAGCTCTTCTTTCTATTGCCCTTCATCAAGGCAATAGGGGAGGAGAAAGAGAGTCTCCAATAGCAAGACGATGGGGTTGGTTAAAAACCAAGTCATTGGGGTGCAAAAAGTATTGTGCTCAGTGGTGGCTGGCACCTAAATATGGGAGTCAGATGACTCACATCTTGGCTGCTTGGGAGGACAAGAAGCATCTCTCATTTAAATGTTGCTCCTGCCTAAGGCACATTCAATTACAGTGGTACCTTGGGTTACATATGCTTCAGGTTACATACGCTTCAGGTTACAGACTCCGCTAACCCAGAAATATTACCTCGGGTTAAGAACTTTGCTTCAGGATGAGAACAGAAATTGTGCTCCGGTGGCACGGCAGCAGCAGGAGGCCCCATTAGCTAAAGCGGTGCTTTAGGTTAAGAACAGTTTCAGATTAAGAACGGACCTCCGGAACGAATTAAGTACTTAATCCGAGGTACCACTGTACCAGTCTGCATAACACAGATGACTATACCACTGTATAGGGTTCTCTCCACTTGAACAGGAATCTTGAAAAACGAAGGTTCCCGATCGGACATAGAGAATCCTATTCATATATACTTTTATGCTCATCGGTTCTGTGCAGACTTTAAACTGAGCATGCACAGATTGTGGAAGGGCATTGTGCAGTCCTGGCCTCCCCCATATACATCTATTTATTGACTTTCTGAAACCAGCCACACTGGTCCCTTTGTTTTCCCTCTCTTCGGTGTAAACTATTGTGGGAACTGCACAAGCCTATGTGAATTGTGGGGCTCTGGTGTACATCAAAGTGTGCGTCCAACCCCCAGATGAATTGCATGTGCGTATAAGAAACTACTAGAGTACCCATAACTCTGAGGAATGCAAGCAAGATATTGGAATGGTTGACACTGAAGATTCACAGAACGATATAAAATTGTCCCATTTGGGCAGTACAAAGATTACTAAAATTGACTCAATATTTGTACAGGACTGCATCAGTATTTTGAAACTTCAGTGTTTGCAGTAAGCACACAGTATACATGGAACAGACTTTCAAACATACCAATCATTTATATATGAGCATGACAAAGCACTAGCTTGCACTTGCAAATTTCAAGTAAGAAATAAAAAGTACAAAACCTTTTAAGGAAAGAACAAATATACATAGCTAAAGTCTATCGTAATATTTAAAGTATAACATAGTCAACTTGTAATTATATAATAATGTTACAAATAGAGGTTTTGGAATAGGAAGGTTCAAAATTCCAAGCAGAGGCCTATACTGAACATTATCCTACAGTTTAGTTAACTTGTCTCAACCGCATTATGAAGGCATCTGAGATTTCCTAAAGATTCGACAGACAATGTTTGAAATGTTTGCAGTAGTTCATAGGGTCCATCTGGTTTGTACAGACAGTATGAAACATCTAAAGCGTAAGTTGAAGTTTAGTCATGTTCCTGTTGTGCATATTATGATGACGGACCAATTCATCAGACCGAGCAAATTTTTTTTGACAGCTGGGCCACCGACAACTGAAAGGCTTTTCACCTGTCAACAAAACACAGAGTTATTAAACTGTCACAGGATGATTTTTTTATCATCTAGGCCCATCCCTTCTTAGCATATAGAAAATGTCAATAGAAGCGTGTCCCTAACTTTTAAATATATGGTGCTCCATCAAGGTCTTTGGAGTCTAGCCTAGTGATTTCAAAGGGAGATGGATGGTGCTTTTAGCTTCTATTACTTTTCGTTTAAAAATATTAATTATGTTTCCACCATTCTCAGCCTCCAAAAAAGCTCAGAGTGCCTTATTTATGCCTCCAACAGATCTTTCAGCCAGGCAATGCTCAGGAGTAGATCTAGTTTGCTTCAGCAGGAGAACTGCTTCATCCCCCTATATATCATACTCTGGGCAATAGCTTCTATTATTATTTTCAATGGAAAATGAACATTCAAAATCTATACAGAACTGAGACTTATGGAATGATATTCTCCTGTTATCATGTAGTTTAAAGCAGTTATTTGTTTATGGTTCATTTACAGATTTATATGCCCTTATGGGGAAATGCTCACAAGGCAGCTTACAGATAATTACCATTAAACAATAAAAATAACCAAATCAACAATAATCTTTAAGAAGTGCCGCTCACTTTTAAACAAAGGAATGGGCAACTTCTACTCTCGGCTAAGCCAGTTTCAGCTTCCTTTTCACATTAGAAGGCAACCTATTATTGGCCATCCCAACCCCACCAACTTTCAGCAATGAACACAATAGTATGATAACACAACAGTACTGAAGAGGCAACCGACCTCAAAAGAATAGATCAGCACAAAAGTGGCATAACTAGTACCCTCTGCACCGCAGTTTTCAGAAGTGAACTACGTTCTATGTCAATGGTGTATTTGAACCCCATCAGAGGCAAACTTTGGTAATATGGCTCCCTAAGCGAGGACAAAAACTACCACCACCACCCTCTATTTCTGATATTTCACAATAATTCCTTTTGGTTCAGTGGCTTTTTATGGATCTTAAAGGGTACACTTATAAATATTGGTTCTTTCAAATTACTATTATTATTTAGTGCCCCCTCGCCTCAGTTCCCTGTGCAGGAAAACCGCCTGGAGCACCCTAAATCCGACACTAATCTCATGCAGCATCAAGGCCACAATTCAGATCAGCACTTTAGCACAAGGAAGTAGGGTTTAACTCTTCGTCTGGCGGCAATCCTGTGCTGCTGAAAATTGCCCCTACCTGAAGCTGCAACTTGCCTCCAGAGCTGCAGAAAATGGCAGCTTTGGGGACAAACAGAAGCTATGTATTGCGGGATATGATTTTTTTACAAGAAAATGGGGCAGAGAAAAAGCTAAATCTCTTTTTCTGCCGAGCTGTGGTCCTGACAGAGATATACAAAGAGGGGGGTTGATTATTTGTAGTGGCAACACCACTCTAAACTTCTAAGAATTTTTTGTAGATGACCCATTAATGAAAGCAGCAGATAATTTTTACATTCCTTTCAAAATATAATCCTGCAGTCTCCAGCTTCAGTGCAGTTCTCACTATTTTTCAAATACTTAATGTTCAGGGGAAGGCACACGAAGCTTCATAGGATGGAGTAAGCAGGATCACTTGTTTAGTACATCTCCATATAGCACCAAAAGAAAAGTGCCGATATCACCTAGAAAAGCTCTAAACCTTTCAGCATTTATTTATATTTTGCACCCTTATTTGAGTTTTACTTTTCCACCATGTGATTGTGATAACTCTAACCCATGCCTCTTATGACATTCACTAATTTCCTGGAACTACCATATGCATTTAAAACATAGCAAAATCAATTCAGGTAAAATAAATTTAAAAATATAAATGGGAAAAAAGTATACGCACTTGTTTTACCTGTATGAGTCCTGGTGTGAGTCTTCAGGTGGTCAGATCTGGAGAACTTTCTCTGACAGGTTTTACACTGGAAGGGTTTCACACCTAAATAGATAAAAGAAGTCTAGTCCCATGTTCCAATACCTTTTCAGAGGAGGGAGGGACACCAGTTGCTTATGACCTCCAAACTATGGATTTTTGCTTTGCATTTGTTGTTTAATAGTTACCGAAATTAATCTTTCTCTTTGCACATGCCTACACATCCCAAAGGTCATTAATCAGGCTTCTCAACTTCATAACCTTTCTTCAACCCTCTTTCACCAGTTAGTGCTTTCACAGTGCCTTTGTTCCTGGCAAAGCAAGTAAACTCACTACCAGATTTGTAACTTGAAAAGTAGCAAATGAGGAACACCCTCTGGTGCTGGGGCATTATTTCATTTAAATTTGAAATTTACTTTTGTTCAATATTCTACATATTTTCCTAGCACGTTAAAAAAAAGGTCCATCAATTATGTGCTTTAACCTAGGAAATTTACTTTCTATATCCAGCAAAGGATATGCTAACCAACAAAAGAGCTAACCAGCCATAAAGCTAAGCACAATATTCCATGTCCTTCATCACCAAGCCTAAAGTTTTAATATTTGTTAACAAAATGTTTGATGCCCACACAAAAAAATGTTTAATGGTGTATTTCCCCCAGCAGAAAGCACTTCCACAAACCAAGGCATTTTCTTTTCTTTTATTCACTCCCCACCTGGTTAAGTTCCCCCATCCCTTCCAAAAAGCTGCTCCTGAGGGTTTGGAGACTTCTGGGATAGTATGGAATGTGGCATGGAGTGCTGAAGTAAATTGGAGAAACTGGATGGCACACTACCCATTGAAGCAAGGGTACTTAACCTTTTTTGTCTGAGGGATACATTCATCCTTGACCAACCTGGGGAGAGGGGCACATGCCACGTGTGGGCAGCAACATACCTAGACTCTCCTGCACCCTTTGCAAGGAGCTGTATCAGCACCCATCCACCCATCCCTTGCACCCTTGGTAGGAGATACATTGGTTCCTCCAAAGCCAGGAGAGACCATGGACCAGAAACTCAAAAAGTTTACTTTTTGTTGCCTTCTGCACTCCTCCAGTGATTTCCTCCATGGCCATCTCCATTGGGTTTGCTCCACCTCCCCCCACCCTCCTCCTCCACTGGTTCACCTCCCTCCCTCCACGCACTGCTTTCCGTTCTGCATCCTTCCTCCTCCCTCCCTTCCTTTTTCCTCCTCCTGCAACTCTTGCCCACTCTCTTTAGCTTTCTTCCCTCCAAGCCTTGCTGGGTGCTCCAATCACACTTCTAATAGTGCCCCCAGCCAATTGGGTTGGGGCCCCTGCAGAGATGTTGTGACAGTCCACACCAGTGACCAAATTCTTCTGCCAAGGTGCTCAGAGGAGCCTGCGTGCCTCACCTGGCCGCCCAGAGTAGTGGAAGTCCTGCCCAGGGAGCATGCAGATGGGCAGGTGGGCTTCTAGTCATTCCGAGCCACTTTTTGCACCTCCCTGGGCCTGTGCCCTTGGGAGGGGCCAATCTGAGTAACCCCCAGGTACGCCCCTGCTTGTGGGTGTAATTGAAAGTTGGTGTGGCTGCCCCACACTGTCACTTGCAAATGCACAGGGCACATCCCCCTACATCTCCCTGTAGATTAGCTGGGGGGGATTATTGCCCCCTTCCTACTCGTCATATGATTGACTGATGACTGAGGAGGGGCTGGATTGTATCACCATCAAGAATGTTGGGCTGGACAGAGAGAGTTAAACTTCACCATCCACCACATCACTGTTTCTACTTTCTTAATTTTTCTTTTTTGCACAACACAAAATATGTGGGGTCTTTGGGGTCCCCCAAAATTTGCTTGGTGATTGCACCAAACCCCCAAATCTATGGCTAGTGATGCCTGCACTAAGCCAAAGGCACTACTGGGTACAACCCTATATATGTTAACTCCAGAGATTCCAAAATTTGGTACAGAATGTTCTGCATTAGCAAATGTTCTCATTATTTCTTAAAACAAACATAAAATGCTCAGGATTATTGCCCATTCACAGCACCATTGATTTCCATAGGTCTATCCCAAGTATGATTTGATTTACAATCCAATCAAAGTGCTGCTACTTTCACATCATTCTGGCCAAACAAATTTGAACCATAACTTCACCTCTACTAACTCTTAAAAGAGTGTGTGTGCATGTTTACTAACTGGGAAATGGAGAGAACAGAAGGGGGGTCCTTACTTTTTCTAACTGATGAGATGAGAAAGAGTGAGAAGGCATCTTCAGTGTAGCTATGTTAAGAGTACTGCACCAGATGTTCTGTTTTGTGCTGAAGGTTGTTCCTGACGGTGTACTGCTCTGAGCAGCTGAAAATGGTGCCAAATGGAAATTGCTCCTAGAACCAGCCTTTGAAATTGAGGCTTCAGGGCAGCTGAAAGTTAACAATGTACAGTGCCATGAAAAGTGCATCTTGCACAAAATTCACTTCTGATGGCCACAGTAAGCGCACCCAGTGTCAGGTGATTGGCAGCTGGATGTTTGGGCTGACAAATGCCACCTCATGAACCAAACTAGCCTGTTGGATCAAATTAGACTGGCAGCTCAGAGGTTCCTACTTTCTTCAAAAATACACCCCAGCATTTTAAATTTGGCCCAGGTGGAAATAGGCAACCAATACTGGTCATCCAAAAGAGGTGTAAATATAAATTGCTCTGGCTGTACCCATTAAAAACCTAGTAGTCATGTTTTGCATTAAATGAAGTGTTTAAAGCAGCACAGTAGTCCAGCTTGGAGGTTACCAGAGCACAGATCACTGTGGCTAGGCTATCTCTGTACAGGAACAGTCACAGCTGAAGAAGCAGCCATCTCTGATGAAAGGTCTCTCTGACTTTTGCATGGCTTGCATGTGACCTACTGCACAAAGGCACGAGTCACACCCATTGAGCCACCCACTTTTGTGCCTGGCCATCCCCACCACTGGCATGTGTCCCCCAGAAGATTGCCTGTCAGGAAGCATGATCCTTGATCTGATGAAGTTTCCCCATCCCTGTTGTCAAGAAAACCAAGAAAGCAAAATAGCAATATTATCTGCTGCTTTGTTTGAAATACTAAGACACAGACAAGAGGCTTTTTGCAACTGATTTAACAATTCCAGAATAAAGACATCAAAATCCTCAGGCATTAAGTTTGCATTAATAATATATTATAAATTATGCATGTAAATAAAATGTATAAATGCATGTAATGGCTCTCCAAATAACAATGTTTCTACTTGGTGAAGTTTGCATAAGCCCTTTCACAGGATTATTCATCAGGATCACCTGTATCAATGGACAACATATTTGTTATTTGCATTGATTCCTCTTAAAAACAATTGGATTCTCCTGCATCTAACAATATGTACCAAAAGCACAAATCTTTTTGCTTCTCCCCAAAACAGAAGTGATAGTGTTGCTAGCCATGCTACAATTTTAATGATACATGAAAATATCCACTGCATATGTTAAATAAACTGCTTTTTTGCAGTTTAATTTTGAATGTATCCAAACAATTGATGACACATGAGCCTATAATCCTGAATTACAGGGGCAAGGAGGAGCGAAAGGAATTAGAATTCAATTTTTCATACTCTAGGTTATGGAAACTGCAAACTGCTACAAATTTCAAAAGCCAAGGCATGCAACAAACCTGTATGTCGTCTTTGGTGTCGTTTGAGTTGATCTGAACGAGAAAATCTTCGTTCACAGTCCTTAAAGTCACACTGATACGGTTTTTCACCTTAGGAAGAACAAGTTTCATTTGAAAAAGGTGAATTAAGTTGGAAAATCAAAGCCCATACGAACACACTAGAACAATTTTCAATCACATACACATTTAAAACAGGTGAATATATCTGTGTTGTAGCAGGGGTGCTTTATATAAGTCATTTTCAAGGAAAATCTCTGCATGGGAAGAATTGGGTATGCAGTCACATCTGAATTGTTGCAAAGCAGTTTATTTTGCTACCAGTATATGGATACGACAACTTATGCAGTTACCCCATCTGTGAACTTAATGCAAAGTAAGTTAAAATTCCTTTAGGAACGATAATCCTGAAACAAATGTTTGTCGGATTCTGTTGGTTTTCTGCCATCAGAAATCAGTTTAAAAGCTGTTCGGACAACCTTGTAGATTTTAAGTACCAAGGGTGGGATTTTCCAAACCAACCCTGGCAGCAGAAGACTTTGCATGAGGACTTTCAATTGCATAATGGAACTTTCAGTGGGCTGGATCCAAGCGAAGCATGAATGAAGGTCCATTGAATGGTGGGGAGAAGGTGACTTCTTCCAGCTCACCTTTCTGCCTGAAGTAGCCCTTTGAGCTCCCTTAAATCTGCTCGGAGGAAGAGGGAACCTTCCAAATGAGAGTGAGAGGTGTTACTGGAGACAGCAGTGTAAGGGGGAATCACATTGAGCAGGAGCTTCTGTGGATTCATAGCCCATTCCATGACCAGGACTCTTGTTACTTCTTAACTGCATCTTATGTTTTGAGAATATTCAGTCACTGTCTACCAAAGTCACAGCTGGGCCCATGCTTTGTTTTGATTTTGGTTTATTTTATTTTTTATTTTTGAAGAAGGTCAACATGTACTGGAAGTGATTAATAATTCAAGATCACAAGCGGCAATTTACCAAAAATAACTAAGGATAAAGTTACATAAATAATATGCTTATTTTCTTCCAACATTAATAGATTGTGAGACCATAACATTTGTTGGAAGAAAGGCCATGCCTTCATCTTGCCCCAAAATTGTCCTATCTGTGATTTTGATTTTGTTCTCTAGATCTAGTAAAATATGTCAACTTTGCCATAAGGGCATCCTCCCAAATTCTTCTGTGGGTGCTTCATTGCTCAATCTCCATTTCTCAGCATAAAGAATTGTAGCTGCGACTGGCAAGTAACAAAGCATGTCTAATAGAACCTTCCAAATGATTTAGCAATTTTATTAAAAAAATACTGGGGTTCGATTCACATGAGATTTTAGTAGGGCTTTCTACAGAGGCCAGATAAACATCCAGAGTGGTGGCAGTCTTTGTTCTGACCCTTTGCGGGCAAGAGGCTTAGGAAATAACTCTATACATGCCTCATTCTGTCACAATAAGTCATTTCATACCAGTTTTCAATCTTGAGACAGAAATGCCACGTGCTTATACTTGTAATGTCCCAACTTTTCAATATTTTGATGGCAAAGAAGGAAAACAGCATACAAAAAAATACTGCATTTAAAGCAAAACAGGCAAATGTGTATTGGTAAGATATTTATAGTTAATGGTCAATTCAGATGTTCAGAAACAGAGGAACGCATATGAACCTGTCTTATACTGAGTCAGAACATGGGTGCATCTAGCACAGTTTATTCATTTTGTTGCTTTTATATCCCATCCATCCTCCCAAAGGAGCCCAAGGGAGCAAACACATCTGTGATTATTATTTTTTTTAAAAAAAGAAGATTAAAAATAAAATGAAAACATATTATACTCATTTTTAAAAGGAATAAAAAATCTAAAAAAAAATAAAGCAAATAAAACATATGAATCAGATTTAAGAGCAGGTGTAACACCATCTTGTGTCTGGATTGGCCTGCCAAAGCTGACGTTTTCAGCAGGCATCTAAAAGGGTAGTGATGGTGACTGCCTAATATCAATAGGCAGGGAGTTCCAACGTTCAGGTGCTGCCACCCTAAAGGACTAGCTTGTTACAAATGCAAAGCAGACTTCCTCTGAGTGACAGTGCGTTTCAGGCTGGGTTCCCCTGCATCCCTTTCATCTTCTAGAGATGCTAGTGATTTGGCTTGGAACCTTGTTCATGCAAAGCATATGCTCTGACCACACAGCTAAAAATCCTGCATAGTGCCATGCATTTCTATATTTCTTCAGGACCAATAAACACTGAATCAGTTCTAGTTTATTCAAGATGTTATATGATTCTTTTGTAAACTAGGTTTATTCCTATTAAAAAGAGTTATTTTTGCTAGCATGCCATAAAGCAACTGCTTTGAAACATCGTTATGTCTTTTCCAAATGACAAGCGACATCACCCATATTAACTGCTCTTTCACATTTACACTGAAAGCAAGGAGTTCAATATCTAAACGTTTCTGTTGGATATCTGTTAGAGAATCTTTATAGCTTCCTGTGGAAGTCACCCAAAGGAGTTTACTGGCTTTTAAAATCCAAAATGGGTTGTTTCCATGTCCATTCAGATTAATTTATTTATTCAAAAAGTTATATTTGTCACATCTGTTTAAAACGGTTCCTTTTAAATCTGGCCACAAGGTCTCCCGTAGGAATTGCTGTGCCTTAAAACTGATTGTGAGGAAGGCTGAAGCCTTGGCAGGTTTAAGGCAGAGAATGCTGGTGGAACACAATGCACTGAGCAGATTGTAGTCTCCAAAGTTCAGTGCAAATGCAGTTCTAAAGCATGAGCATTTGAGCAGCATGAAGTGATACATTTCACACTGCTTCCACATTGCAAACAAAGGTCTTCTGTTATTATCAGGCTTACTGGAACTGTTATATCTTTCTCAAATTAAGCTACAGCAACCATCTGCTACAGACCTCTGCTGTCATTCATCTATGTGTGGGAATGTTTTCAAACAGAATATGTCATTTACCCTTTTCAGAATCTTACTTATCTTCACATGTCTCTGCATTTCCGAATAGAAACTTTTGTCATTGTAGGAAATCACATTAGATTTTGATGTAAAACATGCATGAAGCCACTTATATAACCAAGAAAGTTTCAATAACCCAGGGACCTCATCACACTTCATGAGTTGTATCCAGCTAGGCCATACTTAATGTAGATCCATTATGCTCAATCCATTAAAATCAACTGACCTCCACTAGTTTCAGTGGATCTACTCTTGAGCAATGCTTTTTCTGGGGGTATGCAGGGGTACACATACCCCTAAACATTTTGTGAATCTTTGTACTTTTGCCCATTTACTGTATTTATTTTTGAACTATAAAATGGTGTTTTTCTTGAGAAAAAATGAGAGTATCCCTAAATATTTTTATAGGGGAAAAAGCACTGTTCTTAAATATGACTTAGTCAGATGCAACCCTATACGCCTAAGATGTTTCAAGTTTACACCCATAAATACAAACATGGTTGTCATACAGTTCCCTTGTCAGGAATTATATGCTGAATAGCAAACCATTTACAACGTGTGAATGGCTTTTGGCATTGTTACAAATCTTATAACTTCTGTGTGTTCTTCTTGAGCTATCACTACTATTATCTGCTATTTATTCAGTGTAAGAAGTATGCTAGATCCCAAGCACTTTGTTGAATGATAACATGGGGCATCTTGTTATGCTTCCGATGCAATTTGTGTCCTGAAATAAGGGTTAAGAACTTAGGACAGTGTCATGGGAGTTGCCCTGTGGTGTCCTGCAAGGTTACATATTGTGCCCCATGCTTTGTAACACCTATATGAAGCCCCTGGGAGCTGTCATTAGGACATTTTGAGTGAAGTGTCATTATGCAGAAATGACGGGGGCCTTTTGCTTGCAGAGTATGTGCTCTGCCACTGGGCTACTGCCCTCCTCCCTATAATTAGCTACCTATGAATTTCTAGTAAACATCAGGATTGATTCAGACACATGCTGAGATATGAGATGCCAGAAGCACAATGCTAAATTCTGGACACTTTCCAGCACGGACTGGGCTCATAGAAAGCACCTGTTCAGCAGCACAGCAGCAACATCTGACCTACTGAAAGCCATAGATTATGGGTGACCACCACATATCTATCCATAATGCAGACTGCTGCTACTGTGCATTCATGCTTGGGTGCACAAATTATTCTTATAGCATGGTAAATTTAATGTGCTGAACATCAGAAAACCTATTCCCATCTCCTTCCAAAAAGGTGAAGACAGATATCATTACCACTGAAAATGTAAGCAACAGAAACTTGTGGAAAGTCACTCAGTGGGGAATACCTGATAAACCAGCTATGAAACATTTACAGGAAGAAAGACCATGTGTATTTATTTTCCAAAGAGCTTTGTGGTTATGTAGAAAACCCCATTCATGATATTTTTTTTATACACTAGCTATCTATAAATTTAAACTGGCCTCAAGATTACACTCGGTGCATACATTCCAGGAAATAGCAGATATTCCCCAGAGAGCTGTCTCCCACTCGTTTCTCCTCAAGGCTAAACCACTTCATTCTATTCTGTTGAGGCAGCAGACTGATAAGGGCCCAGAAAAGTGAAGTTTAAGGGACATCCCCATACTGATCACCAGTAAACTCCTTTCCTGCCCCTTTTGCCTTTGGTAATTAGGAATATACACAGAAGGTTCATCTTCACAGCTATCTTCCCACTGTTTGGTCCCAAATCTAAGGTGCAAAAGACTTGGGGCCAGATTCTGCTAAAGAATTGTGCTAGTGGGAAGCAGGGCAATGAGTTTCACCGGCACGATGGAGATTTCCCCTCTTCTCCTCTCCACTCCCATCAGGTCTGGAGAGTCAGGAGAACCTCCAGAACAGCTCACAGAGAGAGAAGAGCAGGGGTCATTCAGTCTAGCAAGCAGAAATGCTTGCATTGATGGAACAATTGTATTAGCTCAGTGTTGAATTCCACCCATTTGCCTGATTGGAAAAGAGTTATGAAGCACAATTGCATCTTCAAGAATGTTTTTCTTATAGGAGGAGAGCGAGAAACCAGTCATACCAAGGAGATGCTGTCTGTTATGTGTAATCAGTGTGTAATTATGGGAATGCTGATCTTTAGCTTAGCTTGGTATGTGCATGCGTGCTTGCAGCAAGCTCAGCAACTTGCATCAGTGCAGCATAGGGTGACCAAAAAAGGAAGGTGTGTCTCCTGCACAATTAATAGATAAAGGGACCCCTGACCATTAGCTCCAATCGTGACTGACTCTGGGGTTGCGGCGCTCATCTCGCTTTATTGGCCGAGGGAGCCGGCGTACAGCTTCTGGGTCATGTGGCCAGCATGACTAAGCCACTTCTGGCGAACCAGAGCAGCGCACGGAAACACCATTTACCTTCCCGCCGGAGCAGTACCTATTTATCTACTTGCACTTTGACATGCTTTCGAACTGCTAGGTTGGCAGGAGCAGGGACCAAGCAACGGGAGCTCACCCCGTCACGGCAATTCGAACCACGACCTTCTGATCGGCAAGTCCTAGGCTCTGTGGTTTAACCCACAGCGCCACCTGCGTCTCATTTAATACCTGTGTATAAAATGGCTTTTCAGCAGGTGTAGGCTGTCATTCAAGCTACCATGTAGCCATCCTAATGTATAGCCGGAGCTGAAAAGTTGGCATGAAGTTTACAGAAGGGTTTATATGTGCTGATACTTTTTCTCTCATAGTATAATACCTCATAACTGGTATAGTTCTCCAAGTTCATGAATATATCCATGGGCCTTGAAAAACATTATTGTTCTGAAGAGGAATGGGGTACTGGATGAGGTTGGAAAGACTGTACACCCAGAGAGTGCGTGCTCACAGAGAACAACTTCATAACCTAACTCTAAAGGCAATCCTTTAATTGGAAGAGACCAGTCTACAGTGATGGTGGGAACAAAATGGCCTGGTCAAGAAAGAATGTGTAATAAGAACCACAAGACCCAGTATGAACTGGGGTGAGCTGCTCCAGGTCATCAGGTTTGTGACAGTGACTTATGCCAATGTTCTGAAGAAGAGACGGTTGTTTAATTTACACACTCTGTATCCTTCCCTGGAGAAGGAGCCGTGACTTTCCAAACAAAATCTTTAATATAAATTTGTTAAAGTAATGACATTTTGCTTTTCAAAACTAGAAAAACTGTTGCAAGAACTGTGCCTGTTATACGGTTGTTTGTTCTGTGCAAAACATTTTTACAGTTTTGCTGAGAAGATAACTCTGATGGGTACAAAGTAGTGCACTTCACTGATTAAAAAACTAAGAGTGGTATTCTACTAATGAGTCACATCAGTGCATAAGGACTTCTGTTTGTGCAGTAGGGCTTCCCCCCTTCATCTGGGGGGTGGGATCAGGCGAATCCCTGGAACAGTGCACAGGGGAAGGAGGTGGGGAGTCATTTTGGCTAGAAAGCGCAAAATTGCATTCCTTCCAGACTCTCAAAACGTACACCAATTTCCAGAAAACCTTCAAAAGCACAAATCATAGTTGCTGGGTTCATGTTAATGGTGATTGAAAGCTCCATGAAATCTTACCACTTAATCCAGTGTATTGTTTATATTGCTTTCCCCCCGTTGTATTTCTCAGCTTCCTAATGCTCCAAATCAACCAGATGCCTTTTATTATTATATGTTTCAGTTAATGGTATTGTTAATAACCAGCAAAGCACTCAATAAGCAGTTAAAGGGCACATGAGAAGTCAGCAAAAGCTGTGTTGAAACATTAAGAAATGCTGATATGAATTCCAAATTTTTCTACCCGAGCTCTGCATGTTTTCTAATCCAACTGTGGGTAACACTATCTGAGTGAGCAGTCTGCAGGAAATGTAATGAGCCAGTCATGTATAAATATCTAGGTGATGAGAAAGAGGAATCTTATGGAGCACATCCAGTCCCCCCCCCCATGTGTGTGTGTGTTTGTGTGTGTGTATTATCAAGCACAATTAAACATCACATACAAATCATTAATTTGGAATGATATAGAGAAGCATTTTGTTCCTTAAAAAAAACCCTTCAAGACTTGTGAGGCCGTGCCTGACAAATAAGGTACTTATTCAGTTGTGCTGTATGTGCAAAGCAACCACACACACAAACACTGCATCCCTATTAGAGGTGACCAGTGAAGGACTATCTTGCTCTTTTTAGCCCAAGGACCCTAAAATGCCCCATGTTGGAGAGATTATGAACACAGCATGGTCATGTATTCCACTGTCGGAAGGAGTCTTCTACTTGAAGGGTCCACTCCAAGTCTTAATTAAAAACCATAGTAGTTCCTTGAAGTTCCCCATCAGCAGTAAGAAGGCCCAAAGGTCACCTAGTCATAGTGTTTCCCATTATATATATTGTATTTGTATTTAAATCATATGAATTTGTATATAAATTTGCATACCTATAAACCTATGCGAATTTTATGCAAATCAGCACTTGCTTTTGCTGTTGGTATGTAAGTAGCCATTTTATATGAATGGGTTCAATTCCCAGTACAGTGGTACCTCAAGTTACATACGCTTCAGGTTACATATGCTTCAGGTTACAGACTCCGCTAACCCAGAAATAGTGCTTCAGGTTAAGAACTTTGCTTTAGCGGTGCGGCGGCAGCAGGAGGCCCCATTAGCTAAAGTGGTGCTTCAGGTTAAGAACAGTTTCAGGTTAAGAACGGACCTCTGGAACAAATTAAGTACTTAACCCGAGGTACCACTGTACAGTAAACACCAAAGCACAGAATCAGACTTCTAACTAGGGACAATTTTGCAATCCATTAAAATACTTACCTGTGTGCTTTCTTCCATGCATCTGCAGATGAGACAGTTTGAAATATCGTTTATTGCAGCCAGGATATTCACACATGAAAGGTCTTTTCTCATTTGTGTCACCTGCTGATCTAACAATCATAGGAGCTACTCCAGGTACTCGTCTCACATCCTATAATGGCATTAAGAATTTGGGTTATTATATGACCAGTTTTCAGAACTGGAAGCAGTGCATGCAATAACTGCTCCAATTATACTACCTTAATCTCAAAACATATCTATTGTAATTAATATTTATTTAATTTGTTTCTTAATCTTTTTTTCCCTTCCTGTAAAACAAGCTTTAACATATTACTGCTTAGCAAAAAAATGAAAATTTCGGGCCTTCAGTTAATAATCGCATGTCATCTGACATGCCAGACATAATATTTAGGAAAGTGCAATGCCACTTTGAAGTTTCCCATTTAGAGGAATATTGTAGCTTGTTCTAATGAAAATTATTTCTGTTGTTTCTTTTTCTTTAAGTCAGCCAATAGTTTCTCACTGAGTTTATTACTGATGCAGTGGAACAGTGGAGCAAAGATCCTGTATAGAATTGTAAAAAAAAAAGAAGTGTAAAAAATAATAATGCATGGCATAGAGAAAGTAGATAGAGAAAAGTTTTTCTCCCTCTCAAAGCGCTAGAACTCATGGACCTCCAATGAAGCTGAATGTTGGAGAATTCAAGGCGGGCAAAAGAAAGCTCTTCACACAGCACATAGTTAAAAGTATGGAAGCCACTCTCACAGGAGGCAGTGGTGGCCACCAAGTTAGATGGCTTTAAAAGGGGATTCAGCAGATTCATGGAGGATAAAGTAAATCAGTGGCTACTAGCCATGATGGCTGCCTCCATGGTCAGCTGCAGTAATTATTCTGAATGCCAGTTGCTGGAAACCACAGGAAGGGAGAGAATCCTGTCGTGCTCAGGTCCTGCTGGCGAGCTCCCTATGGGCATCTGGGACCATGGCCTGATCCAGTTCTTAACTTAAAAGCAGCAGTTTCCAATGACAGCCTGGAAATCCATTTAGAATTGTACATTTTCTGCAGTATACTTACCTGTATTCCTCTAAAGACTCCATGGGTGTGTATTCTATACTGGGCCCCACAGCTGTATAACATAGGGCCTGCATGGTTATCACTTTCATATCCTGTTGCATGGCTGAAAATAAAGAGAGGCCAAAGGTTGGAAATTAACTATATTCTGTTGATGAAGTATTAGCGACAGGCCTTCATTCAATCCGAAAACAACTAAACAGACCAAGGAAACGTAATGGAAACTTAATGGTTCTGTTTCAAACATAGGTTTCAAAGAGAGAACATAAGATTTGCCTAGTAGTGCTTTAAATTTTGATTACTGAAAAAAAAAAGTACAGATAGGGGTGGGGGAACACAGAGAAGCAAAAGTTAATGCAGCAGATACGTGCAAGTTATTTATCAGTTAAATGCCAAGTTGGCTATTGCTAATATCTTTGGAATGAGCAAAATGCCTCAGGTTTCACATTAAGTGCAGTGGGTTTTTGTCAGCACCTCATGACTCAGATATAACCAGATAGGACTGAGAAAGTGATGACATTTACAAGAACAGCAGTGGTGCAGCCACAGGATAGGATTACAAATCAGAGTCCTAACTATTTAACCCACATATCAGCTTGGAAGATGTACTGTAGCTTAACCTTTAGCAAAATCAACAAACAAGGAAATCGTTACCTTGTGGAAATCAATGATCCCCCTCTGTGCAGCAAGGATGCAACCCAAACATTTCCCTTGAAGTATTTAGGACTTTCAGTTTAAGGCTAAAAATAAGTGAATTTCATCCTGCAACATTTAACTTTCTATAAATATAAACCTGTATTTACCGGACTTCTGATAGCTGAGACACACACTTTTATTCTAAAATGAAACTGGACACCATTTCAGTCTTACACTTGAAGAAAAAAGTTTACCTTTAAGTCGTGTAAGAGTTAAGAAATTACACGACACCCATCCCTTGACTTCTGTATCAGTCATTGATCTCAGTCTGCTTCCTAATTGGAAATTCAATGGAACTTACTCCCGGATAACTGTGCAAGACTGCAAATATGCAGGACAATAGTAATTATAATAATTATAATTTATTATTTATACCCTGCCCATCTGGCTGAGTTTCCCCAGCCATTCTGGGCGGCTCCCAATCAAGTGTTAAAAACAATACAGCATTAAATATCCTATGCATCCTATGCATGCTTGTTTAGAAGTACATTTCATTGTGGCTTTCTCCGTAGTAAGTATGTTTTAAGGACTGTAGCCTCAGGTTGTTTGTTTCTTATGGCACAGCACACAGAATGGAAATTACTGGCATAGATGGAGACCTTTTGCGGGGGGACCATTTGTGCTCAGAACTCTTCTTTACCTTGAAGCTAGGTTACTTGCCCATGGGCAAACTTCTGGGGAATGCATGTCAGTTGTGGGAGCAGTCAAAGTGAATGTAGTTAGACACACACACACACACACACACACACACACACACACACACACACTATCTATCCTCCATCCAGGCAAGCAAGAAGTATTATCACAGTTCAAGGGACATTCCAGCCATATGTAGTGGCAGATGCAGAGCATGGCTGTTGAGGGTCATGGCCAGTGGGTGAGTATCCTGTATAGAGTCCTAAGGGCTAGAAGGTCCCATTCATCCCCCAGGCCTAAGGTGCTCCACCCCTGGTATAATCCAAGGAACCCTCTCCAAATATCACATCCTATTATAATGACCCAACACAAACAACATGGAAAAGGAAAGAGGCACAAATAAAAAATGGATTCTCTAACCCGCAGAACAATAAGAAACTGTAGATTTTATCCTCATCAGTCAGTCTGAATGTTATAGAATCATAGAACTGTAAAATTGGAAGGGATCCTGAGGGTCATCTAATGCAACTCCCTGCAGTGCAGGAATCCTGCCCACAGCCGTCCCTCGGTGGGCTCAAACCACCAACCTTTTGGTTAACGGCCACATGCACTAAACCATAGCACCACAGGAGGGCCCCAAGATGTATGTACCTATTCAATAAAATTTCCACTGCTGTTCCTAAGTAAAAGAACATCCATGTGTCTTTGTGCATTATGTAAGTACGGATGAATATATTATTATTACTACTACTTAGTATTACTTATAAAGTTGCCCTTCAACAAAAAATTCCTGGGTGGCTTACAAGCAAGACATTATTTTAAAAATACTGAATTAATAATTAAAATAAATAAAAGACAAAAACTATATTTGCAACAGCAACGGCATAAATAGTCTGTAGCCAACTAAGTCCTCCTCAAAGTTAGACCCGTTGATATTGATGTAATAAATTTAAGTCCATTGGTTTCAGTTGGTCTACTCAGAGTATGTCTTATTTGGATACAACCCACAGCCTGGATTATACTGCAAGAGCCCACAGTAGCCTAGAGCAGTATAAAACACAACTGCCAATTCAAACAGTTTGAACACCTTATTTCAAGTGCTAAAAAAAGATGCATTCACAACCGAGAAACAAAAAAGTACCCCCAAAATGTTAAGCAAGCATTATATATTTCTCTGTTTAGAAGACCAAAAAATACTTGATCCTTGGGACAGAAGAAATGTAAAATGATTGAGCATAATAGTATATAGTACATCCAAGGCTATTTAAATGTATATCTTATATAATAAAATGTGTGACGAAAAACAGAGCAGCTCTGAAGAATCATGACAACTCTGTTTAAAAAAAATCATAAAAAGATATCTGAAAAGTATGAATCCTTGAATTACTTCCTTCCACAACCTTTATTTTGTTGCACTGGCATTGTTCGTAAGATGGATAAACTAGAGCCCCAGGTTAATAAAGATGTACTAAGCTTTTTCTAGGGAATCCAGAGGCAAGTTAGCAAACATCAGCATAAAATATGAAAACTGAGTGATTCATCACCATCAACGCTGGATGTTTTTTAAACAGTTGGGGGGAAGTGGGGGGGGGGAGAGATTACACAGAACAGATACCACATTAAGCCATAACTTAATAGCCGTTCAAGAAAGAGATCAGGATTTTAGCATGGAGAAGCAGCCAAAAATGTGAGGCACAGGAAATATGCCACTTTCATTTAGGAAAATAATGAAATGATGTTCAATATGACTATTAAAACAATTGTCATCATAGCACTGAAAAATATACACTGCTGCTTTCTTTGGTAATAACGCTACTACCAAGCAGATGTATTATGAAGATTATTTACATATATTTTTTTAGAAAAAGTAAAACTCTGTTGAGGCATTCTCATTGCCCAAGCAAGGCCAGTGCCGCAGTCTAGAACAGTTAGGTACTCTTAAGCCCATTGCTTTCATTGAGCTCCGCTAATTGTACCTATTAAATTAGCTCCTCCATTTCCCCCTTCCTGCTTCAGCCCCCAACACCCCATCCAATCTTGTTGCAAAACGCCCAAAGAACACTTCCACTGGGGAGGGGAAGTTGGGAATGGGGTTCTGCCCATGCATATCCTGATCCGCACCTATTGCTTATTGCAGTCTTTGCCTTCTGAGTTCTAATTTGAATTATATTCAGGCTTAGAAACAGCACCAGGCAGCTCCCAGAAAATTTTATGATGGCAGGTACTTGACATTTGCTGGGACTCAGCGTTCTGGAAATCCTTTTAACGTGCTGATCATATTGGGAAGTCACCAATTTGAAGAAGAAAAGAACCAAAACTTTTTTTTTTTTGCAAGTGGAACTACCATAACCATGAAAAAAAGTAGTGGATGACGGAAATGTAGTTGGGTTATTAGTGTTTAAACTACATACCATGGGAGAAAGTAATTGTCAAAGATTGGCAGTGTTGTATAGATTTAATACACCTTTGTCACGGCTAAAATGGCCGCTGTTTCTTTAATGTGAATAAAGCTGGGTCAGCATGAGTCAGCGCCTGCACCAGGTTGTATATATAGAGTGAGAAATGTTAGTTTGTTGCTGAGTTGGGTTGGTTGGTTGGTTAGTTAGTGAAAGCTGGTAGTGTTGGTGTGTACAGTTGGTCAGTTGCTTTTGCACAAAGACTTTTAAGAATAAAACTCTGCAAGGATACTTTTCTCATGGACTCTTTTATGCCGACAAGGGTCTGAGGACCAGGCTGAGGAGACAAAGGGAGGTCAGAACCCTTTCCTTTTCTTTTTTTACAAACACTGACAGCCTTTTCTTTTTTTGGCTTAGATTGAATAAGATCTTTTTTAAGGACCAGCTTTTTTTCAGAAGCCATGCCAGGCTATGATGGGATAGGAAGGAGGTGAGAAAGCCCTGTTGTGAACAAAGAACACTGCATGCACTTCCATGCCAGCAAAATCAGGAGAAACAAAAGGTGGTATGCATCTATGAACATGTGTGACCTCAGCATGACCTATTTGGAAAGAGTGTGAAACATTGCTGATAAGCCCTCGTGTGTTCCGGTTTATGATTAATATATGACTTTGAACCTCTGCAGTTATTTAAATATAGTTTATTGTATATCGCTTTGGATTTTTTTAAAAAAGAGAAAACCCATAACCCCACTTAGGATGGGGAAGGGGTAGGCCGGCACAATCACCTCTCCACCAGCAGAGAGAAGTGGTGCTGGGTGGGGAGGCAGGTTCTGGGGCAGTAGAAGCTCTGAGTTTGGTTTGGTTTAATTGCAATTTAATTTTAGGGTCATATGAATTGATTATATTCGGAGTGTACTGTTTTAATATGAAAAAGAATTTATCACCCACCTTTCACCAGCAGGTCTGGGGGTAGGTTTGGACAATTTATGAATCAGTATTAAAAACAGTTAAATATAGCTGTGATTAGTGCATTGCAGGGAGTTGAACTACATGATCCTTTGGGTCCGTTATAACTCTGGTTCTATGAAATCACAGTCTTAGGAGCAGGGTTAGGGTCCTGAAAAACACATCTCATTTGTGCATGTGTGATTTTACCGAATGTCATATTATACATCACTTGATCTGTGTTTAAAGTTTACTCACAACAGAGTACATGAACTTGCTATTATTTCAGTGTCAACGATGCAGTGCCCACAGACACCAGCATGCCTGCTAGTACTTCCTATGGTGAAAGGTCTCAGAATATATCTATCTATTTATTTATACAGCGTTTTACCAAGTTTATAAACCTCTTCGCAGATTGAGGCTATCAAAGCAGTGTACAACACAATAAAAAGTAAGATAAATCCAAATTCTAAAAACAATTTAAACCACTTCTGCAAACTCTATAGATGTACAATTAATTTTTCACAAATGACTGGATCACACCTCAGGTGCCTAAACACTGGACACGTGCCTCATAATTAATTCCAGAGATCTGGAGCCACAACACTAAAAGCCCAGTTTGTAAGTGGACTTCCAGGGCAGGTGATACTCTCAGCAGCGCTGAATCTGGGGAGCACAGTTGCTGGACAGGGATATAGCGGTGGGCGTGGGGGTGGCTTAGGTAAGTTGTTTATGGTTCAAAAATACATGGTAACATGTTAGTTCTTCCTGCCCAGTTCCTTTTTTTCACAGGCTCAGACTCTTCTACGCTGAACACACCCCATTAAACTTTACTGGATTCCAGGATTGGATACCCACCTTCCCATTTGTTTTGAATGGAGGAGAGTTGCAAAGAGTTCCTCTCTCTTGAGTGTGGCAGTGGCTGATTTGGGTACCTTTCCCACTAATTAATGGGGTTGCTGACAGGTGAGTGATATGCCCACACCATGTTATGTTCCCATCTCCTTTTCTGCTCTTTTAGATGTGGTTGCGCCTTCAAAGTATCTACTGTGTGCTGTGCCACAACCATGGAACCATTTTGTGTTGCGTCACACCCCAATGGCAGCTGTTTTATGACTGGTGCCCATGGCACTTCCTCAAAATTCCAAGTGGGGCCCAAAGCTTGGTGACCCTTGAAGAGAGCTGTGCAAAGGACAGTGATTCCAACTATGAGTGTGCACACAGCAATGATGGATGTAGCCCTTTCAGAAAATCATCAGACGTACTAAAACCAAGTGTTTGACAAGTTGGGGCCTAAATCCAGCAACATCTACCTCTTCTGGAAGGCTGTTCCAGAAACTAGGTATGGAGATGATTTCAGTGTACACCACCCATCACTGTGTACTATTAGGGCTATGCCTATGTCCAATCACATATGCCCCCAAGCAGAATCTGCTATGGTACATTTTTAAAAAATCATTTCTCAGATTTTGAAAGCCTTTTCAAACATTTGTTGCAGTATAGTATGGGAAGGAAATCTTAACTGAATCACATAGGAGAATGACAGCAAGTATATAAAGGCTAAAATCTGTGAAGAGATATATAGAAGCCACATATTTCAATGCAAAGAAGGATGCCAATATTCATTAAGTTCTTCAAGAAGGAGGGAAACATCTGAAACACTACACTCCTGGGAATCCCTTATGAACAGTCCATGTATTTTAAAGATGTAAATCTTAAGAAGAGTAGCTTATGTTCATGGCAACTGAAACTGAAGGCGCTGTGTTTTGTAACTCTCTCAGCCAAAGAAGACAGATAACTATTTTGGCTCATATTACCAACGATGAGGCTATGTCTAGCTCTGATTTTCCACAGATTCTACAATCTTGGCCTATACCAAAACATTTAAATTGACTTTACCATAGATCGTTCATCATGATTCCATCTTCTCTTTGCTTTTTCCTCCTAAACAACCCAGGTCGCATCACTGCTAAAAGTCTGCACTTATGGATGCATAGAATGCCATTTACTGTCTTCATTCTACTTTCAATATTTCTGTTTAAGCCAGGGGGTTTCCTCCACCACCACCACTCAGATCCCTAAAGAGTAACCTCTTCCTTGCTTGAATTACTTGGATCTCAGACAAGGTTTATATGCTTCTTCATTTTGCAGGATATTTTCTCTAGAAGAGACAAAACATCATATCTAAAGAGGAAATTGCAGACAATGAAGGAGAAAAGTCCGAAATGGCCTCCAAAAAAAAAAAAAAAGGCAGAAGTGAGTATTGTATTGAGTTTTTTTTAAAAAAATCAAAACCATGTAATGTGATGGATTGTTGAGAAACTGGGTATTCTTTCCATTTTTTCTCTCCTGTGAGTTACATGCCAGATGTCAAAGGTACCGCTGGAAACATTGGCCTCAGTTCATTACCACGTTACCGTTAATTTTACATTACTATGTAATGTGAATTTTATCCTGCACATTTTTTTTTGCAATGTAACAAGTACCATATCTGAATGGGATGCAAGAGTGCATTATTGTTATTGTTGTTGTTATTATTATTATTTATTTGTATCCTGCATTTTTGCCTGACAGGGGCTCATGCAAGTCTGCAAACACATTACATGGGTCATACAATAACGTTCACCAAGGAAGTAGTTTAAGAATCATTTAATCAGTTGGAGGTATGTGCTGTTAATATTATTCCCATCTGTGCTCAAACTATCCAGCAGAGATGGGAAAACTGTGATCTTCCAGATGTTGTTGGGTTTGCACTTCCATCAGCCCCAGCCAGTGGTCAGGGATTATGGCATTTGTGGTTCAATAACATCTGGAGGGTCGTGGGTTCCCAAGCCCTGCAACAGAGGATATAACAGTTTGCTACATCCTAGGAATAGGGCTTATTTGTTTTTATAAGCTTACCAAGATGAATAAGTAGCATCATTAACTTCCGTTTATTCGCAACCACACCACTGAGATAACTACAGGTTTTGATTTTCAGTCATCTTAGCATGACTTTATATGTAGCAGTTTCCATATAATAAATGACACGTTTTCTCAGTGCTGCCATAGCAACATAAACAATGCGCTCTTTCATACTGTTCTCACTGTAAATTTGCTTACTGGCCCAATTTTATTTCCTTTCTTTTTTAAGGGGGGATGGGACTCCTGATGTCCAACACATAGAAAATGAGCTGAAATAGAAAAAGTGTTGTTTTTTAATTGCTAGCATATGCAGTGCAGAATCATTTGAAACAAGTAGCACTGAATAAGAGTGCTATCTAATAATGCTACCTCCCCATAATTAGATAGTATACATTTTGGTTAAGATTTCCAGTGACATGTTAGGATATCTCTTGCACTATAGGTTAATCCATTTCTGTTTAGTGTCATGTCAAACTCACATTACTTACACTCTATCTTTATTTAGTTTTCAGCTCATTCCAGGGCTTCTGTATAATAAGGACATACTATGTCTGCTCATGCTGGATTGGGGGGGAGGGGAGACCTGGATGAGCAACTACTTCTTCATCATCTTTATGTCTCCCTTCCCACTATTTTTATTTTTTTTAGAAAGAATCTCTTGACAATAATTGATTATGTGTGGATGGGGAATGCTCAGATCTAATTTTTCGTGCTTCTGTTAGGGCTTGGTTTCAACAAATACACAAAGCATAGTCAGGAAAAACTAATTCAGAGCCTCAAATGAGAGGGTGTGGAGGAATTCCAAGACAGAGAAATGTGCACTTAACACACGTTGGTCTCAGTGACCAACTAGGCTTTTTGAACTGTGGGATTTCAGTCCACAAATAAATATTGTTATAAGATAGGATAAGGAATTTTGCTTTTCTTCAAACCAAAATTATTTTCAACATGCTAACACCAGAAGGATCCAACTATTAGCTATTGCAGTGGTACCTTAGGTTATAAAACGCCTCGGGTTACAAACACTTTGGGTTACAAACACTTTGGGTTACAGACTCCACTAACCCAGAAGTAGTACCTCGGGTTAAGAGCTTTACCTCAGGATGAGAACAGAAATCATGTGGTGGCGGCGCAGTGGCAGCAGGAGGCCCCATTAGTTAAAGTGGTACCTCAGGCTAAGAATGGTTTCAGGTTAAGAACGGACCTCCAGAACAAATTAAGTTCGTAATGAGAGGTACCACTGTAGTTAATTAATACTGATCTATCTTTTAAAAAATAAAATAAAATGCTGCAGCTTTACTCTCAGAAGATGGAAGTAAACACCTTGCCAGAAAAAAGCAATTACATATAAATGAAAATAAAGCAATTATAATTATTTAAAATATAGTGAATCATTTTTTCATACATTCGTGAAAATGTATTTTCTTATTTTCTCTCAAAGGTTCATTTCAAATCTACACACCAGATACAAATATCATTTATAAGTCACACAGTCGAAAGGTTCTACTCCACCAAAACATGCTAGGCAACATTAAATTCTGTGAGTTGTCCTCTGATTGCTATACTTATAATGACCTTCATCTCCCCACTCTGTTCAAACTTCAGGAAAGAAAGGAGTGCACTGTCCATAACCGCCCCCATATCCTGCCTGCAGCCTCATCAAATATCTTTAGTAGCATGCGGCTCCTTCAAGAAGGACGTCCTGCTTCCAGGGTAACAGGAAACAATTTCTGGGCAAGCAGTGGCCAGACTGGAGCCCACTCCCTACAGGTGGGAGAGAACAACAGTCCGGTCCATAGGGAGGAAGCTAAGGAAAATGGGAGGGACAGCGGAAAAGCAAAGGCAAAGGATGTAAGATCTATGAGAATCCAAGGTAATAAAAGGACGCGAGAGACAGAAAAAGTATAAAGAAATGGTTAGGAAGATTAAAATAAGACATTTGAAAAGGGATGGAGAAAAGGAAAGCGTGGGCTGTGTCATTGTTACTGTCAGGAGCCACTGTGGCTGGAACCGGGAGCCACTGTGGCTTTGATCTGAGCTCTGTTGCTCTTTTTGTGAGCAAGCAAGGCCACAGACTAAAACCATCTCCAGGCCCATAGTCCTGCCTCAGGCTCCACAGCCCATCCAAGCAGACCACTGGTCTCTTCTGACCTGGCAAAGCTGTAAAAGCTTCCACATCAGCCTTAGGGTTTCCCCTCTTTGGGGCCAGTTGACAGAAAATTAAAGGGCCAAACAAGGTTTTCCCCACCTATCCACCCTCCATTATGTATCATAAGTAAATAAAATCCTGTTGTATTGGACCCTGCCTCCACAGCCTTTCCAAACTGATGAACTTTAGCACTTGGGTCCATTCCAAACCCAGAGAACTCAATTCCCCAACCCCAGGCATCACCCAGACCCCAACATCTGACATCCTTGGTCAGGCTTGGGTTTGTACTAGGCCATAGTCAGCTTGGCCTTTTCTATGTGGTTACTATGCCCAAACCTTATTTTTCTGTCTGCTGGCCCTGGTCCTAGGTACTCTCCATCTCGCCAGCTCCCTGCGACACAGTCCTGCAGTTTTGGGAGGGCTGGATGCAATAGGCACAGATTTTGATCAGGTCCATTTATGGAGTTATTTCAAAAAGCTGCAAGTTTATTCAAGGTGTATGGTTTTGTTAAGAAATGCTGGTGAAAAATAGTGTCTCTGTTCTGAAAGTCACCCCAAAAATAAAAAGGCTGGTTAGGCCAGAACACCATCCACAGCAATGAATGAATGCTGTCGCAGCCAAGGCATCTATGGAACTATCAGGCTGCAGTCATGTATGTTCTTACCTGAGAGTAAGTTCAACTGAACTCAATGGGACTTACTTTTGAGTAGACATAAATAAGATTTCACTGTACATCAATGGATACTGGAAATCTACAAGCTTAAACCAGTGTAAGTGAAAGCATGATTATCAGAAGTGCTTATGACTGCACCATATATATTTTTTCAAATGTTATAAAATGAATGTAATCCGCACCTATAATGTGTTATATAAATGATTCTAGCTCATAACAAATTAGATAATATTGCTCTCTTGTGCCCTTTAACTGCTTAACACGCTCAAGAAAAAAATGGTTTTATTGAGCATTTCAAAATCTAATACACACACAAACATAAACAGCCAGGATGTCAGTGGCAAATATCCACATGCTAAGAAGTTTAATATTTTGATAAGTCGTTTTATCAAAAAATAAATTATATCATAATTCTGCAATATAAGAGTGATTTAAAAACAAAACATAAACATAAACCTTACCCCTTAAGTTGAGATCCCAAGTTCATTTGATTCCATGTCATGCATTCAAGCTGTGAGGTCATTTGGTATAAATTGTCACTGTTACAAAAATATTTAAAGTTAGAACTAAAGTTATGTGATCCAGTTCAAATAATTTGTTTTAACTGAGAAGCAATATTCTTATTTTCTTCTTTAAAAAAAACATTTCAAAAATAAAGGTAAACCAGTTTAAAGTAATTTATTGCTTTGCCAGCATGGTGCTTATCTGTAAGGCTGAATTAAAAAGAAAGAAAAGAATAAAAAAAGAGGAGGATATCAGAGGAGAATATATCATACTACTTTCAGGGTAGCATTCAACTAAGTTTTATTTAGAATAGACTCACTGAAATTAATAAACAAGAATAAGTTAAGGTCATTAATTTCAGTGGGTCTACTCAGAGTAACACTTAGTTGAATACTTCCCTTATAGTGTTTTTAAAATGTCCATAAAATATGATATAACGAAATTAGTTCTGCAAAGAAGAAAAACATTACATGCAATTAAATTACAGTATTTATAGACCCATAACAGCAAATTATTGCTTTGGGGGAGCTGGGGTGGAATTCAGCATCACGCTCTTTTGATCTGAACCCCCCTTTCCTTTCCCCATGTGATATTCTGGGGGTTCTCCAGGATCCCTCCTCATCAACCTTTAGGGGTGTAGGGGTATGGAGGAGGAGAGGATGGAAAGCCCTATAATGCAAGTAGAAGTCCTTCTTTAGGGCTTCAGCTGATGGGGCTCAGTTCCACCTATATTTTTTTACTCTTCACTGAAGACTGCAATAGTTAATTAACTGAAACAGCTATAGGGATAGGTGATTAATATTGCTTCATAAAGTAACTTGACTCCAAGGGGGAAAAAACCATAAGAACCTGAACTTCAAACCAGCTATGAAGTTTGTGAACACAAATGCTTTTTATTGTTTCACTTTTATTATTATTAAAACATTCTTAGGTAACATCACCTTAATGTTATTAATATAATATCTGGTGACTATTCTTGGGGCATTGACGTGGGCAAAAGGTGGTATGTAAATGTTTCTATTTTTAAAAAGGAGAACTAAAATAGCTGCAAGACCCATTACATGATTGTCATTGGACACTTCCACCCCATAACAGCAGGTTAGTACTGTAGTGATCCAAGCAAATACTTACTGCACATAGGTGCCAACTCCCTGAGGCCCTGGGTGCCCAAGCACCCACAAAATTACTCACGAAGGGGCCACACACCTACAAATTTCGGTTCTATGGTCATGCATGCTGCATGGGCACCCACAGCCCCAGGTACCCACAGTCGCAGGGCCACACTGGTGCTCCTGTTACTGCATAGTTCTTTCAGAGGACTAATTATTACATGGAAATGCTCCCATTTCCTTGGAGCTCTTAGGAGAAAAGTACTTTGGCTACCTCATGAGAAGAGAAGACTCCCTGGAAAAGACCCTGATGTTGGGAAAGATTGAGAGCACAAGGAGAAGGGGATGACAGAGGACGAGATGGTTGGACAGTGTTCTCGAAGCTACCAGCATGAGTTTGACCAAACTGCGGGAGGCAGTGGAAGACAGGAGGGCCTGGCGTGCTCTGGTCCACGGGGTCACGAAGAGTCAGACACAACTAAACGACTAAACAACAACAACAAACAGCTAAGATCAACTTTCTTACAAGTTGCTAAAGGAACCTTCCTGGTGAAGGAAAAGAAGTTACCTTCCTTGATTCTCATTCATACTTGCATCAGGGGTAAGACAACATAAAGCCCCAGGGCCATATCAGCAGTGGCGTAGCGTGGGTTGTCAGCACCCGGGGCAAGGCAAGTAATTTGCGCCCCCTAACCCGTGGAGAGTGAGTGAGCCAGGTAGGGGCAGAGAGCTGCGAGTGCGAGCGCGCGCCCCCCAGATGTTGCGCCCGGTGCGGCCGGCCCCCCCTGCACCCCCCACGCTACGCCACTGCATATCAGGCACCCCAAGACTTTCTTGCAGCCTGCACATAGCCCTGCTCTGCTATCAGACATCCATTTGCCCCTGTTCTTTGTTATCAGAAAACATTATTCTGGGGAAAGTCTTGGTGTGCTGGCCATTCACTGTGAATTTTGAGATACAGATAGATAGAGGTAGAGATAGATACACACAAACACACACACCACTATAAATCACCAAACCTTTCTAAATTTAATTAGAACTAATTTCACTCAAATATATATTTTTATACCATTTTCTCTTCAGATTTCACTGGACCACTTTTAATATACACCCTTAGAAGCAAAGAAATAAAGTTAAATGACTTCAGCTGCGAAGTATGTGTAATATCATTTGTCATTACCGCTGAATGCTATTATTCATGAGAGTGTCTAAACTGCTATTATGTGACTACAATGTCCTGCATATCAGCTCAGAAATTGTTAAGACTCTCCTGCAGTTTCCCCATTTGCAACAGCAGCTCGTGCTGGTCTGTGCCACTACATCTTGCAATTCCATGAATTCTTCCTGTAATGCTGATGTAATTAATTCCTCCAGGGCCCTGATTTTTATTAGAAGCGCCAGACCTCTGCATTTACAGCAGGAGATTTTCCTTTAACTTTATTTCATTTGACAGTTCATTTATAAGGGCCTCCTCCACAAGATCTCCTTTTTTCCTTCATTTGCTTTTTCATCAAGTAGTACACTTACTCATCTTGTCACCAGCAGAAAGCCACTCAGGTTGCCAGGTCCAGGCCCTGAAATGACTTGTATGTATATTTTTATGAGTTACACTGAATGGAGATTTCTGCTAGGGCAGCCTTTTCATCTTGCAGTGCAGTAGTGACAGAAGTAGCCACACCATATGCAGTTTTTGCTTGAATGGAAAACCCATTTTTATATATGTAGATACAGGAGAAGGCAATTGCCAAAAGGATTTAGAAATCAGGACAATTTTTGAACTCAGGCACAGGTTGCAGTATCTTAAGAACCTAAGCAGAAGTCTGCTAGATCAAAGCAGGGATCCATTTAGTCCAGCATACAGCTTCCCCCAGAGGCTAACCAGATACCCACTGGGAAACCACAAATAGGTCATGAAGGAAGGCAATACATCTCAAACTGTTGCTTATGAACAAGCAGGTTCCAGGTAGCCATCATAACTAATAACCATTGATAGAAAGACTCATGGAGCAAAATCAGCCTAACTGCCTTTCAAAGCCATCTAACCTAATGGTTGTCACCAAATTAAATAGCAGTGAGTTCTATACATTAATTATGCTTTTGTGGAGTACCTAGTTTCTCCAAAATCTGCTGTAAAATAGTTTCATTGAGTAACCTCAAATTCTGGTGTTACAGTAGGGAGAAAACTGCTCCCTATCCACTTTGAGAACACTGTTTGTGGTTTTATATCAGGACCTCCCTTGCTCACATTTTTCTAAACTAAAAAACATAAAATGTTTAAACCTTTCCTCATTTGGATGCTGCTCCTAACTCCTTGGTCATTTTAGTTGCCCTTCTTTTGCACTTTTCCTAGTTCTACAATATTATAGATCCATGCTATTGACTCTAGCTAAGCATTCAGTATTCTGTCATTATAAAACCTGAAAATTCCGTTTGTCATGCAGTCAGGACAACTTGTATCTACTTTGTATGGAGAAGCAACTAGTGAGGGGTATAATCTGACCAAATGTTTGTTTGTTTATTACACAAATTTATAGGCTGCTTCACAGTTTAAAGCCAGCCATGCACTGAACATGGTAAAAACTGAGCAAAACACAGATATGGATGCTCTAAGAAAAATAAAATCAGTTCAATGAACTCTAAAAACAAGAAAACAGACCGTGTAAACTCTAAAAAACAGTGAGAAACAATTCCATCAGATATAAAACTGATCTTCCAAAAATTGCTGGGTTGAAAATCTTGAAAATTCTGATGAAGAATGGATAAGTTATATACCAGTTTTTGCACTACAGCCTTCACACTATTTTGTGCCTATCCAAAACATACATTAAATTTACCCTGTTGGCAGTTTAGATTGTGTCGAAAATTGAATGGCATTATGCCTTTTGCCAGTTTAGTGAAAATCCAGTGTGTATTGCTTAAGTTTTGAGAATTCAAAGTTTCTGTTTTAATCAATCATTTAAGTGAGGCAGGGGTCACCAACCTTTTTTGGACCCATGAACACATTTGCAAACAAGAGAAACTGTCATGGGCACCACACATTAGCAGTGTGCGTTGGCTGCATAGGCAGAATAATGAGACAAATTGTGGTGATTTGAGGGTCCACCCAGCCCCCTCCAGGGTTGAAGCACAATGTCAATAAACCCCACTGGGTAGGATCAGGGCTCCCAAAAGCCTCATGTTGTCCTGTCACTCTGTTGTTTTTCTTCTATACTTTTCTGAACTCTTAGCTTTATATTTTTCTATATCTCCTTGTTTCTCTAGTCTGTGGACTTTGCAAGAAGTGAGGCTGTGCAAACTGGTTCCTGCAGAGCATTGAAGAACTGTGGATTGTTTGTTAAAGCACAGCAGTGAGGGATTAAAAAAAAAAAGTTTAAAGCATCATTGACTTTTTGAAAATCCTGTGTTGCTCTGCTTTAACACACACATAAAAATAGAGCTTCATGCTTAAGGTCTGTTGGAGGCCTGAGGACACAAGCAAGTCCTGGATTTATTTATTTTTAAATGTACAAGGAAGAGTATACAATACTTGGGCACCTATTAATTATTTTAAGGTAAAAAAGAGCAAAAAACAAACCTCTCTCCCTCTGTTGAAAACATGATGTTAATATGAATAGTGGAGTCCAAATGGCCTAATAAAGATATTGCCCTAATCCAGTTTTTATAGAAGAAAGCTCCTGACAAAAGCCCCCTGACCAATATGTCTGAATTTTGGCAGACTTAAATTTGTGCCTGTAAATTTCATCCACTTTGGACAAAAGGGGGGAAAGGAAATTCCTGATTATGATGAATGGGGACCACAAAGCTTTGTTTTACGCAGAATGGCTCAGAACTCAAAGCAGAGATCAAAACTTGATAGAGCACGGAGGAGGGGTGCCAACTTGAATAAACTATTGGGAACCCAGGTAACCCCTGCCCCACATAATTGATCGTAAGACGTGGAGCACGCACACCATTTGAATGGCAATTCCATTCAACTTGGGGGGGTTGGCCCCCTCAAATATTTTATTGGGGGGAGCCGAAGGGACCTTGTTGCTAGGAGTTGGCTCCTATGGCACAGAGTGAATGAAAAAAAGATCAGCTTTTTTTTTTAATGCACAGGGTCTTATGCACACATCCCTAACCACACACACACACACACACCACAAACAAGCAGTGTAGCAGACCTCTTTGTTTCCATAATGGGAAGGACCCTGTGGGCACATGCAATGTCTCTGTGGATGCATGTTCACCTGCTGGTGCCACATTGGTCACCCCTGAACTAAGGACAGGTATTGTGGCACATGGCTGTGTAATTGATTGAAGCCTGCCTCCCAGAAGAAAAACAGCTGCTGTTGAAGTGAGCAGGCTGTAAAGTGGAAGGCAATGCACAGGGGTGTAAATGCTGCAATTATGCAGACTCATTAACATACGTAATATAACCCTAAGACTGCAATTTGAAGAGAAGAGTTTCTGAATGGGTGGTGCACAGTAATTGATTGCTGCTGTAGAAGTGTCAATGCAACCTCAGGTCACTTCTACAGGAGGACCTTTGCCTTAGAAGATACCTCTTTGACCAGAATGATCAGATTATTCCCCTGACCGTGCAATCAATCTACTTAGAAGTTAGGCCCATTAAATAAATTGGGAATTACTCCCAGGTAAGTGTGTATAGGAATGCAGTCCAAAGATGCTGTTGCTAGTTTCTGTTTCTACTCCAGTCATTCATGACAATGAACCAGAATAGAAGCCTGGAAGATCCAGAGAATGAGCAAGTAAGGAAATAAATAAATACTGTTTCTGATTTATGAGGGAGCAGAAAATAATTCCATGAATTATTGGAATTCTTCTTGGCTAGAAGAACTTCTGTCATATAACATAGTGTTGTGAGTGGTTGAGGGCTTAGGCTGTATGCCTGAGTTCCTTCTAATTCCTGGATGCAGCTGGAATAGCCAGGCCAGCTTCTTGGTAATGCCTTACCAAGTATGTGGGTAGGCCTCCCCTCCCTCAACTGGCTGGTAGTTAGAAGGACAAAAGCCAGAGTTTTGAGAGAGAGAGCTGGGCTAGAAACAGGAGGCAGGCAGAAGCCTGAGAGACATACTTGATATCTGCTTGAATCCAAGGCTGTGACTATGGGAGACACAAGACCTTCTCGGGGCATTAATGCTGTGAGCCCCTCCATTGTAGGCTCAGGTTGAATATATGTGTAAATAAACCATATATCATAAAGACACCCCCGTCTCCACTGTCCCTCATTAGGAGGAAACCGAACCCTGGGTCAGTGCCTGTAACCCCTGGAATCTTGCGCCACTCATAGATTGGGATGGCACACAACAGTATTCAAATCTCATTAAAATTGGCTTACATATCAACATGCAATAGAATACATTTTTTGAACCAATGGATCTATTCAAATATCTGCTTTAAATGAGTCTGAAGTACTAGAACTAATTGGAAATAATTGGATTGTTTCAATTATTATGAACTGAACCAATGGATCTATTCAAATATCTGCTTTAAATGAGTCTGAAGTACTAGAACTAATTGGAAATAATTGGATTGTTTCAATTATTATGAACTGAACCTCCTAAGACAGTGCAAAGAAAGTACTACAAAAGTCAGTCTTGCCTTCCAGAGATGTTTTGAAAATGAAGTAGGGGGAGGGGAAGACATTCATACAACAGGGATTAATGTCAGTTGGAGTGAAATAAAAGGAAGTTAACTTTAAGCAAAAAAAAGGAGGGGGGACTTAAAAGGAAACCAGTAGTAGATCATATAGAGTTTGTTTTGGCCTGTACTGCTGCCTACGAGTTCTTGACCTTGGTGCAGAAAGAGCTATAATCTGCGCTGCAACTCCTCCTCTCTTAAAGTCTTTGTAAGTGTGACTCATAGTAAATTTTCAGCATTAAACATGTTTACTACATCAAACTGCATCAAACTGATACAGAAAAGTTCACAGTGTCATTTTAATAGATCCGCAACTGTTGGATATCTAATGCATGTTTGGAGTCGGTGTTTCTTTGCCTTCTGCGCCTGACCATCAAACACCAACACAACGTTCTTGAAAAACAGATATTATGTTGCAGCTAGGGTTGCCAAGTCAACAATGAGGAGATTCCTGTCTGTTAAGGGTTATATAGAACGAACAAATATTTTTTCCAGATACAGCTTTCCTACTTAACAGTTTTGCTATGACAGGAGAAGCTGTATTTGGGCAAATTCTCCTTTTCAAATATTTCACTCATGCAGCATAATCCCATGCAAGTTTTTCAGACTCGCTCAGTTCAATTCATAAACTGTGTATACACGTAGCCTTTCACACATACAGGGCTTGTTTCTTCACAGTGTGCTTTTGTACGTAACGGTTTGCAATTGTACACAACTTCCTCTAAGGCAGCAGCTAATATCTGTGTGGCTATGCACACCGGTGGGCATGTTTTCCAACTAGTGCACGCTGGTGTTCTCTAGACCCCTCTCCTCAATTAGTATGAGGAGAACTAATTGAGGAGAGAACTCCGCTGAGTTCAGGTACTTTTTGCCCTTTCGAAAGAGAGAGGTGGAAACTGGTGTGCTGATACACTGGTATTCAGAAGTACACAGAGGTGAGTAAGTCACTGTACTGTTTCCTGTTTTACTTATTTCGTTCACTGACAAGTTAAACATGGTGAGGGGGGTGGCACAGCCCTGCAATGTCAGTAGGTCTGCCCCAGTAGGAGGTGACCTGACAAAGCACTCTCTCTGTACACACGTCTGCAGCAAGCGCTTGAGAAGTGCATGCTAGGCACAAAGCAGATTACAACGGTTTCAGCAAAATGTGCTTTGGATTGGCAAATACTGCAGGATGGGGATGGCATTGGGATGATGTCATGCATACAGGCACTCCAAAAAGGCACCTGTATCTAGCACTGGCTGCACGTTATCACACAGTGTGTACACACACTCATAGATAAAGGAGCTATCCTGGCAACTGTTCTTGCTACAAGGAAGAAACATTTACTAAAACAAAAGCAGGACCAAAAAAAAAAAAGTCCACCATAATATTTGTACTGTGAAAAGTTATAGGATTCCAGTAGGAAGCTAGGGACATGCACAGATTGGAAATGAAGCTTCCTTGAAAAGGGAGGAGTGCAGAGAGAAGAAACTGCATGGTGCATCTGCAGCAGCACAAATCAACACCTTCCAGCAGTTTTATTAAAGTGCTAACCAAGTCAGTAGGTGCTATGGCTTTTTAATAGTTACTGAAAAGTACAAAAGTACTTTCACCCTATGCTTTTGGGTACTTTGACGAAACTGTTTTTAGAAGTTGTTTCTTTGGCCATGGATGGATCAAGCTGTTAAATGGAGGGACACTGAGTGATACAGATTTGAACAGCTCTGCTCATGTTATAAACTGCAAAACGTATCTGCTTAGTACATAATCCGGTTGCTTTGTCAGAATTATGAGAACATCAGTGTTAAATAAAGTTTAGTCCACAGTTGCAAATAAAGTTAGGAAAACACACTGTAAATGATATTTTAAACCTCAAAAACAAAAAAATGGTATAAATTGGGGCTCTAAAGATCAGATTTTTAAACAGGTTCTTGTCCACAGTACTAGGACTCCACGTGTGCAGATGCACACACCAAGCTATGGTATCCCCATTTCCTGCTTCTTAGCAACGTATGCACAGAGCTGTCATGCCCATTGGTATAGTGGAGCAGGAACACAGGGGAGCAAAGCTCTGATACTTCTCTGCATAGAAAGAGCAGTGGTGTAATATGCCAGGACTTCATTTGCCAGAGTTGTAAGGGGTTTTTTGGGGGGGGGGATGGAGGACAGAATGGAAAGGCTCACCCAGTAACTAGCTCAAGTTCACTCAGTGAGTTTGATGTCTGAATGGAGATGTGAACCTAGGTCTCTCCGGCCCAAATCCAACACGCAAACCAGTACACACACACACCTGTTGCCAGATCACTATTCTATGACTGCCATAGCTGATCGTAATAAAATGGGTTTTATACTATGTACTATGTACTGTTGCTCTTTGGTGGGGTGGACGTGTATCAACAAGTTGCTGCATTTTTGCATTTTCCTCAGGGAGCGTGGCTGTGGGAACCATCATGAGAAGCTCCTGCACTTCAAAATGTACTGCTACTTGTTATGCCATGGCCTTCAAAATAGAAATAATGGAAGCATCAGAGTAAGGACATGATGTAAGTGAGTGGAAGCACACCACTTTCTTGCTTAGGAACCAAATCTTCTGGAGCCTGTACCCCACTCCTTTGCTACTGGGCATTCTGCAGTGTCTTGGCATCGAGGAGTTTTCCATAGGAGGGTGGTTCTGGTCCAAAGAGGGCTCCTGTGCAGCTCAGAAGGCTTACTACCCAGTTTGATCAACAGGACTACTATCTCTAAAATAATGGAAGTTATCTTATTGAAATTCTAGCTGTTATTAAGTCAGTGGAATGAATATTATTATTTTTTCATAAACAAGTTACTGTGGTCACTGACAGGAGTTGTGCTCAGTGAGTGAATGTCTTGCCAGCCAGTCATTAAATATTATTAATTGGGCTTCCAAAGATAGTATCCTTGAGAAATGTAGTCATTTCAGTTTCTCAGAGTTTGCTCCTCAGTTTTCATACTGAGTATCTTCATATCTACCACAATGGGGAGGCGAAACTAAACAAATTCTCAAATGGATGAAGAAGTAGGTTAAGGTGGTAGGGGCACTTTGATAACATGCATATTTGGTTTGAAATAGTAAGTCCCATTGAAGTGGTTCCTATAGAGCAACATCTTGACGTGTAGTACCGGGGTGTAAGCAAGGGGAGAAAGGTGGGGGCCCCTCAACCAATCCAACCGGAAGGCCAGCTTATGAGGAAAGTAGTTTGCAGAAGGCTAATGCCACAGCGAGGCCTTTGGAGTCAACAAATCATGGTTCTGCAAGTTACTCTTGGGCAACCTAAACCAGAAAACCGCGCGGACTGTGTGCGAGGCCAATCAGGTGAGAGATGCATTACTTGGGCAGAAAAGAGCTACCCTTAATCCGACAATAATGAATGGGACATAGAATCTAGGGAGCCTATTAGAGCCGAAGTCTTGGCTACACAATGCATCTCTTTCCGCTTCGTTTGCTGCCGCATTGCTTCTGGCACCGATCGGTGAGCGACAAGCAGAGCCTAGCGGATACTTTGTTCGGTTCCGCTAACGGCTGACACCCCAGCCCTGCTCCACTCGGATCTCACTCATTAAGCTTAATGAAGCAAGCGCAGCGCTCGGCTCCGCGACTCCTGCCGAGCAACACCTCCGAAGGTGGAGAGGCGCTCAGGTTCGCGCGCCCCTCCCCGCCCCACCTTGGCCCTCCTTACAGGACCCTTGTGGGGTTTCGCGGGGCGGAGACCTTTGATCTGCCCTAATCTGAAATAATGAAAGAGGCACAGGAATCTCCGCAGCCCCGATTTACTGGAACCATGTTCAGGAGGGTACCCGACGCAGGCAGACTTGGGAGCAGGCTCCTTTAGAAACAGTGGAACTGACTGCTAAACACACCCAGCAAAGAAAGAAATCGTGGTGTCCCACAGAGGTGCGCATTGCGCAGAGGAGATTTGCTCCCCACAGTTATTCCTGTGCAACATCTCTCTCGCTCTCTCTCTCCATCCATCCGATCCATGCATCCCATTTTTCCGGCGTCTCCTCCTTCAGTGACTTCAAGTCAGGCTCACTAGCAAAGGGGCTTCTAGAACTGAGCGGCACAATATCAATCAGTAGAGTTAGAACGAAAGTCCGCGTCGCTCTCCTTTGCAGGAGTACATTGTTTTTGCGCCGCACGTTTCTTAGCAGCTCCCTAGACATGGGACTGGTTCCAAGTTCACCAAAAGTTGAAGCATAGGTGGGAGAGAGCGGAGTGGAGGGTTTTGTTCGGGCTCCTAAACAAGCTCAAAACAAACTTAAAAGGTGCTTCGCTCTTCTCGCCTCGGCCCCTGGCCCGCTCCACCATCGCTTCAAAGCAAAGGGCAAGAGCTACCGGTCCCAAGGCAAAGGGTAGCAGATGGGGGTTGTTTTGATTTTTAAACGCCTGCTGGACGGGCCACAAAGCTAAGCCCGGATAGAATGGAAAGGGACGGTTTTGTTTAAAATCAACACAGTGTGGATGGCCTTGAGCGAGTTACATTTTCAACCTCGGTTCCCCCGTCGGCAGGGAAAGGAGAGGGGAAAGAAAAAGCTTATTAACTACCAACATCTCCTGTAGTGATGTTATTTCAGGTACTGCATCCCGCATCCGACTTTGAAAAAAACGAGAATATTATTTTGCTGTGAAACCCCGCAGTTTGGTCTTTTTTCTCACAGTTGGTATCCATCTCTGGTAAGAGGCCGTTTGCGCTGATTAAACTTTACATCCCCAGAATTCCGGGATGCAGCCTATCTCAGGGACGCCTTGACATTTTGAAGTGGCTCCTATTTGGTCCTGCCATTCTGCGGTGGTGGAAAGGAACACACCCGGGTAACTCCCTTCCTCCTTTCTGTCAGAGAGATGGACTTTTGCCACAGACCAGAATGGAGAAAAACTAAGGAGCTCATCCTTTCCTTCGGCTTACTAATTAACAAATGAACGAGCTCCTTAATTTTCCATATCACTGACAGACCAGGCACCCAGCACAGTTAAACTGAGTAATACTTCTGTGTCCAGCCAGATTGGTCCCATAAACTTCAGTGGACCCTAAACTGAACTTGCTTCCAAGGTCCTAGTAAACTGGACTGTGAGAAAAGTGTCGAGTTCCTTTCTAGATCTGAATGCAGCTTTATCAGAGGACAAGACACAAGGCCTTGGATGAAACACAGAATAAACCCAGTTGTTCCAGGCTTAGCACCAAATACAAGTAATGAATGCTCTATAATCTATACACCCATTTTGTGTCAGAAACCATTTTTTTTTTTAACTGAAGAGGCTGGCTGGTTAATTGGGACATGAAAGCTTGGGCTACCGTAAATTTATTCATCTTTAAGGTGCAACAAGATTATTTTTTTGCTTTTGCTGCATTATATCACCAAGACTAAATCCACTTTAAATGGTAGCCACTGTTAACAAATATGGGCCTAGAGTCACAAAATCCTTTCAATGAGAATTGAATGGGCTCGTTGGAAGGAAAGGTGGGATAGAAATCTATGGATTTAATTTTTTAAAAAATGCAACAAGAGTGGAGTAATTTAAAATAACAAAAATAGATACAGTGTTTGTTTCATTTATCTACCACCCTTCATCACGAGATCTCAGGGCAGTTCGTAGAATAAAATACTTGTTTACGAGATGGCAGGACTAGAATCAAGGGTGGAAACTGCAAGGGAATAGATTTTGGCCAAACATTAGGAGACACTTTCTAACTGCAAAAGGCTGTTCCATAGTGGATGAGACTGCCTCCAGCTCTTCTTCCCTGGAGGTGCTTAAAGCAAATGCTAGAAGGCAGTCTGACAGGGATTCTGGTAAGGAAAGGCATTGCAGATCCTGCATTAATCCAGGGGCTTGGGCTAGGTGCTATCCAATGTACCTTCCAATAACATTGCCACATCACATATATTTTTAATAACAAACAAATATGAGCATCTAAGAGCAACACGGTTTTCTGTCTTTGCATTTTAATATTTAGGGCTCTATTTTGTCAACTTTAATTCTCTGAAAGGAGAATTAGAGACATGCTAAAGTTAGATGTTCCTCATGTTATTGGAGGCCTAAATGTGAGAGTTTTGTATAAATAAAGTCTGGTGGGGTGAAGAAGGAAGGAGGAGGTATAGGACAGCAATTCAACTTTGGAGGCGTTTGCACCAACAATAAAGCTGTTTTGCCAATATATGGGAGGTGAACTGTACACAAGAGAACTGGAAGATGAAGAGACCAGAACTAAAGGCTTCGCACCTGTTGTATGGGGTCCTCAGGAGCAAAGCCTGGCTGCCCGTGCAACTGTCCGTCGGGGTGTGGCAGCCATAAACAGGAGGAGGCACCGAATATTGCTGGTCACCTGCAGACAAACCATAGAGAAGTTACTACCCCACAGCAGGGCTGATTTCCATGCTCAGAAGGGTTAATGTCACATCCTATAAGCTAGAGGAAGGGCTTTTTCTCATGCTCAGGGGTCAATGGGGGCAGGGGGCACCTGAGTCTCCAATAATTTGGAACCGATAATTATTTCCATTTTCAGTAGCTATTTCATCATTGAGTAGAACAGAGCTAATGCCTATAGTTATTTCTAAGCTGTGTAGCCGTTGACAAAAATCTTGTGGAAAACAGGCAAACACTTTGTTTTTGCAAGTGTTACATTGGATCCCCAGTTCTGTGAGAGCTATCGGATGATAAAACCTTAAAATCTCCCTTCAACCATAAACCTGCAAAGTGCTTTTTCCTGAGCCTCCCATTTGTCACATGGAAGAAAGACCATAGGAAGCTGCCCTATACCAATTCAGATGATTTATTCATCTAGCTCTGTATTGCCTATAACACTGCATTGACTGGCAGTGTTCTCCAAGATTTCAGACAAGAACCTTTCCCACCTCTACCTACAGAAGCGAGCCAGAAATTAAATTTGGGACTTTTTGTATACAGCACGATTACTCTGGTGCAGGGGTCAGCAAACTTTTTCAGCAGAGGGCCTGGCCACTGTCCCTCAGACCTTGTGGGGGACCAGACTATATTTTTTTGGGGGGGATGAATGAATTCCTATGCCCCACAAATAACCCAGAGATGCATTTTAAATAAAAGGACACATTCTACTCATGTAAAAATTAGAAGGCAATTGGGCCGGATCCAGCCCCCGGGCCTTAGTTTACCTACCCACGCTCTGGTGTATGCAGTAATACTGAGCAACTTTATATGGCTGTCCTGAACATGACTTTATTAGGAATTGCTCTCAGGTAATTGTGTACAGGATTGTAGCATTAAGACTTCCAACATTTGAAACACCTTTTGTAAATGCTAAGAGCATCATCCAAACAAAGGGCACTATCAAGCTTGAAATCCCAAGATAGTTTCAATGGGATCTGCTTGATTTTGACTGCTTTATGCCCTGAATATTTAGTCAATAATATCACAATAATGTCCAGCCGGTAATATAATTCAGTCACACAAACCAGAAGTGTCCACTTAGGCATGAGAGGGCTTAGATTTTTGTCCATAAACGTGTGTGTGTAAAAGTTGCACTTTCAATGAAACCTACTACTTATAGTGCACAAGCATGTTTATTCAGAAGTAATCCTTACTGTATTCAATGCAGGTTATTCGACTCTTAAACTGGAATAAATCCCACTGAACTCACTGAGACACTTAGGAGCAGTCAGGCCTAGGTTTGCACTATTGAAGTCATATGAGCTTCAGGAAATCTACACTTGTCTAAACTATGATTAATGTACTTTTATGTGCACAGGACCACATTTGTGTTCTGTTATCAATGGTATAATCTCTGAGAAGGTATTTTGAACAGCGGCGAAGCTTTTATGGGTACACATAAGGGCAAACCGATGCCATCCTGATCATGATTATCAGTACCACTAACTTGTTCGCTACTTATTTGTCTCAAAACTACTTCCATTTGGTTCCTAGAACCCTAAGTAGTTACCTAGAGACGTCTGCTGGACGATGGGATCCTCGTGCTTGAAGGAATGGTTTGTAAACTGCGCTGCGTGGTGAGAGGGGGTGTGGCCATAACTTGGAGTTCCATCAAACGCCACCGTGCCGTAACCTGCCAAGAGAACAACATTGTCAAGAACCAGGAGTTGAATCGCCTGCCCTTGAACTTCTCATGAAGCGGCTTCCTGCAAGAATGTCCCCACCCCGGGCAGGCAGGCGTCGAAAACCTGAAGCCCCCGCTGGTGGCTCCTTCCTTCGGGAAGAGAGAGCCTGCTCAATGAACCCAGATAAACCCACGGCGTGACCAAAATAGTTCTCTCTGTGTTTATGACTGTGGTGAGAGTCCATTCTAAATCTGGTCTTTGGGGCTGTTTGCGTCACTTTCTCCGTCATTCTTTAATTCCTGAATTAGCATCCGAGCTCGGCCTAGTGGAAGGTAACTCTTTCTTTCCATAAACATCAGCACACAGGCTGCTGGTGGCCAAGAACTGCTGAGGGGAATCATTGGGTGTTAAGAGAGCCATTAACATCCGAGGCGCACGTCTAATTACTTTCCCCACGATCACGATGTGCCTCAATTCTCTTTTTGTAAAATGACGGCAGTGCCGCTTCTCTCTGTCTCTCTGGGAGCAAGGAGGACTGAGTAGGAGGCTCTCAGGCACGTGCTGCGGGAGCTGTGGGCAGGGGGGAGAATCTTACAGTTCTAAGCACTTTTTTTTTTAACGTTGATCTCAATGTGACTTGCTGCCAAGTCATAACGAGATCATAAGTTTGTTTACTTGGAAATGACTTGTGTTTGGGAATCTAGGTGCCAAGTAGGCTGTTGGGATGGCGAGGCTCAAAGGTTGTTGTCAAGACTAGTCAAGCCTGGGATCGATGCTTCGGTGGGAAATTAGGAGTCAGGCGTTTTGGCTACGCCTGGAAAGGGCAGGCCGGTCGCTTCTCGCAGTGAGCGATGCTTTCATTAATTCTTCCTCATATTTAAGAGAAAGTCCCCCGTCTGTTGAGCAAACTAGTCTGCCGTTTCACATGTAAAAGGTACCCTTTAATCTCGTTCTCTCTTAACTTCTCACTTATTTTATAAGATTAGCTTTCTGAAGAGCCTGCAATAAAAATGGCAGGCCGTTAAATGAAAAATAGCCTCCTACTTTAAGCGAAAATTGCTCGCTCAAATAATAATAAACAGCCTATTTAAAAAAAAACCGGAGTGAATTCAGATGGAAACGGATCGCCTCTAGTGACCTCAGGGTGACACCGAATCGTAAATCAGGCGTTTGGACACCAACTTTCATTAATTACTTGGAGCCAGTTAAACAACTTCAGCTAAAAAGTAATTACAAAGTAATATTATCTTTGAGGCTTCTCGGCTCATCAGCATTTACCCCAAGACCAAAGAATGTTTAGTGTAGCCCTTATGAGATCTACCCTTGGTTTCCCAACCACACGTTATGTTGACTTAGAAATATATTTTAAACTCTACGCTTGCAAAGTTCTTAGGTATACTTAAAGACTAGCGTCTTCTCAACCCCCCGCCCCGCCCTCTTTCAAGACCACCGTTTATTTCGAGAACACCAAACTGGCGGCAGGGGGGCAGGCAAGATTGTGCAACGCACGCGGAGAGAGCAAGCACCGCTGCACACTTTTCTGTGACATGAGCTTTCCTAGGGCAACAGCCTACTTCGCTAGATGCATCTGGAGGACTCCCGATGGAGTGACCGTTGTTTCAATAAGCAGTAGATCGGGGGTGACCATGATGGATGTTAGACAGAATGTGACAGAACTCGGGAGAGAAGGGCGAAAGGGAAATTCTTCCAGATCCCTCAGTGACAACCCAAATAAAAGCAGAAACACATAATACAAAGAAGGTTCTGGTAGAAGACAATTTAGACCTCTATTACTAAACACATATCTGTGTACTGAGAACAAACATCCTTAGCATGTTTACTCAGAAGTACTATTGATTTCCTAAACGTGATCCCTGGTAAACATGCCCACGCTTCAACCATCCTTGACAGTGAAAACCCATTGAAATTCATTGGATGAAATCTGGAATACACCCGCGTTGGTTTATTCTGCCTGTGAACCGTTCTACGTACCGATTGGAACGGAACTTATGTTAATATTTACAAATTTAGGTAATCGGAGTACCGGGCCCTTTTGCTTTAGTGTAAATAAGACCCGGAACGTGAAGGCATTTGCTTAAGAAGTAAATCTCACTGCTTTTAACGGAACTTGGCTCTAGAAAAAATGATTGGATCGTAGAATTAAGCTCTTGTTCTAAAGTGCAGTTGTGCTGGCCTCCTGGAGTGCCACATTGATGCCAATGGCGCTGATCCAGAAGAAAATTATCTACGCGGATTGCAACTTTTTTGCTTTAGGGTCTCAGCATAAAGTAGATTGGAGTACCTGCTTCAAGTATAAAACGTTTGCAGTGGCTCCTATTCTTGCAAACTTTTACAGTGAGGTAGATTTTACAGTGAAATAGCTAGATTTGAATCGACTTGTTTCCACTGAAGTCAGCAGGACTAAAAGCCGGTCCCGATCCTGAACTTATTTCTGCTGAAATGAGTCTAAAGGCCGCCTAGTTGGAAGCAAGTTTCTTTGTAGCACGCTATTTCCTCCGCAACCGTTTTCTCGAAAGCAGGAGCCACTGTGCTCAATGGGGCTTACTCTCGAGCAAGTGCGCATAGCGCTGCAGCTCCAGTATATCCTAGATCTGAATGTAAACGGGCTTAAATCACAGTGTTTACAGTGATATGGAATGGGCTGCATTCTTATCTTGTCCTCTCTGGAAAACGCGCTTTCCTGAAGCGCTTTTGGTAACTGCCCTTCCCCACCCCTATCCCTGCCACAGGGGTGCAAAAATGTTTGGGCCTGAAGGGCGAGGCAGAGAGTTGCCTCCACAAGAAGCGAAGGAAGGTACCCAGCACTGTTTTCCCCTTGCCACTTGGCCAGCGGTGGAGCAGGGAGCGGGAAGCGCCTCTCCAAGGCTGCTGCGTGCGCCTGGCGCGTTCTGTTGCGCGCAGCCTTCCTTTTTTCCCCCCGGCGCACGGACGGCGTTGACAGCCGGTGCCCAACCCTTGCACTTCCCTGCTGCAGCTGTCCCGGGCTTCTTTATCTCTGCTCATAACCCACAAAGCAAAGGTTTGCCTCCTCCCTTTCTCCCTCCTCTTTCCTTTTCAACTTTCCCCGAAGCATTGACACTTCAGATCTGTTCGTTACTCTTGGCCCAGCGTGCAACTTTATTGGGTGACCTTCACAATTCGACTCGGAGCAGAATGATGTTTTGGCCACATTTCCCGGTGTTGCCTGACCCACAGCTTCAGGAATGCGATAAGAGGCCTGAGTTCTGAACCAGCCCTCTGATAGCGAAGGCTCTTTAATTAGGACTTTATCGGAGGCCGGGCTGATTAAAATGTGCTGAAAATAATTGAGATCTGGACGTCTGGCGGAGAAGGCAAATCTTCTGAAGGGATACAATTGTTGGCGGAGCCCAGCTGCATGGAAGAATAGAAGCGACGGGGAGGGGGACGCGGACGGGGCAAGAGATTCAAAGCAGGAAGGTTTCCCCCCCCCCCCCAAGCCTTGGCAAAACCGTCAAGGTAATATCTTTCCCACGGCGGAAAACTCGTCTGAAACCTAAACTTCAACCTTGACTGATTCAAAACAAGAACATTATATTCGTGCCCAAAACATAGTTTGCCAGCTTCTCCAAATTCTTCCCAGCCACCCAATGAAACCTTGGTGTCCTGCCATAGTGCTCTCCCCTGCCCTCTCTTGCGTTCGCCTGTTTCAGCTAGAAAGACGCTGGTGGTTTGTTTTTATTGTGGATTATCGTTAAATTTCTTCTCTACAATTTTTTTAAAAATCATACTCTTCCTCACCGTTGGTCTTGTGGTGCAGTAATTAAACCAAACCAGCATATTGTTATCAGCAGCTTTCTCACTTTCGAGTATATAAAGATCGGGGATCTAAGTTTGAATCTAAGGTATCTGGACGAACCTGTCACTCATCAGGACCAGGACTCACGTTGCCAGGAAACCCATATTTATCAATGCGCCCTTTTGAAAATCAAAAGTATGGATATTAATTTTCTTCATATCAAAACAGCAGTTATAAGAACTCGAATTCTTATTTTACAAGCATAACTGCCCTACCAAAGTAAATTATTTTCTTTCGCTATTCTGATTTAATATAATATATAGCCTCTGGCTTCTGACAGAATTACCGTGTCTCGGACGTAGGGCGTATGGACAAAATGCACGCCTCCAAAAGCGATTTCTCATCACTAAACAAGGCGAGGAGAACTAATGCAATTGTGGAACTTCTATTTAGCACTTTTCAACAACACTAATCTAATTTATTAAAAACAGAATATAAAAGTTGCTGTTGATTAATGTGTCCACGGGAAAGCATGGATTTAGGATAAATTGTGCTAATTTCCCCTGCATTCTTTTAATGTTAACAATTACATTTATCCTGCTGTCATTCGAACTCTTTTCCTATATCTATACACTTCAGCTAATCTAGAAAGATTCTTTTTCAACAACTAACAATAACTGACAACAAATATATTTCTGGTCTCACACACAAAAAGGTGTAAGAAGGGATGTGAATTTTAACCGACACATGATAAAGCGATATAATGCAAAACAATTCTAACTGCAATGAGAGAATTCCAAGGCAATGTTCTTCAAAAAAAATTACTGTATGTATTATATATGCATATATGTTCGCAGGTATGTATGTGCATGCATACATACAGGGAGAAAGATACACGAAAAACATGCAATTGGATCAACATAGCAACAGAGGTTCTAATCACTTATATCTGAGTTTGCTTATTTCCTTCTGCTTCCCAATCGATTTTCCTTTTGTGTTGTGTATTTTCAAATTGCAAGTCTTTGTCTGGGAGCCTTTTCTGAATGAGGAGTGGAATAAAAATAATATTTAAATGAAAATAAATGAAAATCAACTGGTGGCGAACAGGTTGGCAGTTCACATCAAAAGAAATTGAATTGCACTTCTGTTCCATTCTGACAGTTCTCATTAATTTAACTACCCTCCCCCATGATACACAGAAACCCACACATTATATAGGAATCATCATCATCATGTGGAATTCGCTAAGGAGTCAGAAATTGTCAGACCCAATAACCAAACATCAGCATTCCAGTAGAGCAGGGTCCATAAAAAATTACTATTGACCCAGATGCAAGAACTTGATTGGGGGGAGGGAGAGAGGTTAACTGCTATTTAGAAAAGGAGTGGCTTCCCAAAATAATGAAAGAGATTGCCTCCCTAACCTAACATTTTGCAGAACAAAGCTCTAGGTCTTAAAACCCGCCAACAAGGTAACACTTCCTTAAAAAGGATTTTTAAAAGTTTCCTCTCTCCTCACTTTATCCATGGAAGCGTTACAAATTTTAGTCATGCTGATTTGGTAACTTCCTTAAAATAATGATAAACTGAGTGGTTTCGTGCAAAAGTAAAACTTGGCGAACTGTATGAACTGCGTGAACTACTGTGAACTGTTAATTAGATTAAATGAATTCTTACTGGAAGTTAATCATACTTTGGGCTGCTCTGCGTTGTTCCAGAACCGCGTTTTCAAGGGACAATTGCAAAGTAAGCGAAAGGAGGTCCTTCGCTTTTCTCCAAGATGCCTTCCCTCCAAGACGCTGTTGAGAGCCTCAGTCGGTGTAGTATTGCAACAGATCAAGTTACAGAAGCAAACACGAATAATTATGGAATTCACAACAAATAATTCTCTGGAATTCACCAATAATTATATAGTACTTCCACTTCATGCATCTGCTAAAGTAAGCTATTGCCTAGGAAAACTAGTCAACTAGTCAACTCAACTCAACTCAACTCAGGTCGCAATAAACTGTTCAGGTGACAAACAATCCACCTGGAGGTCCCCCCGAATTGAATTGGAGCTGCAGGGTCTAAGGTTAGGTCCCACTAATTTCGCAGTAGAGGACACGCCTTTCTCTTTTACATATAGGAATCTAGATGAAAACAAGAACAATTTAGCATTTTAGTTGAATAATTGCTTCAAGCTGCTTCCAGTTTTACAGTCACCTGTTTTCCTGTTCCTAAATAGAAGAGCAGCCAGAATAAGAATATGACTCGATTCAAGACAAATTTCCTTGAGTCATACATACTCTGTCTTCTACCGAAATCAGTAGAATTTATATGTCCAGGTCAATTTATTTGTTTATTTGTTTATAAACCCCAAGTCTAAAGAGATAATAGTGCGGTCCTACGCACGTCTTCTCAAAAGTAAACCCCACTGGGTATCCTGCTACTTACTCCCAGAAAAGTGCGTTTAGGATCGCAGTTTGAGTCCTATGGATTTCAACAGAACTTACTACCACACGCTTATTGCTGAGAATTGGGGGGGGGGTACTGTTTAGTACACCGTTCCCCTGAGAACTTACACCTTTTAGACAACAGCTTTAATATATTCCTCTACAGCTATTGTGTAAAAATTGTTATTCAGCCAAGCTCTGCGCGGGGGAAAAACCCACGCGTTTCAACACAAGGCAACTCCTTTGCAGGTTTAGCTTCTCAATATGAGCAGGTCAGCCAATTGCTTAATGTCACCTTTCTCCTACCCCCAGCCCTTTAAAAAAACATTGCAGGGGGGAAACCATTATATGATAATTCCCACCATCTCCAGTGCTTATAGACTGGCAAAAGAATCCTGCATGCAAGCTGCACAAGGTTGTTTGTGGAATTTAGTTCCAGTCAAATCAGTCTTAAAATTCCTGTTGGCAAGTGTCATTCCCGCGGTTTGGTTTCTGTAACATTAACCAAACATTTCGCAGGGTAATCAAGAGCGCCATTATGTACTTTGCCAGGATATCTCCAAGTAGCACTACAACCTGTTAGCTAAAAAAGGAAGGAAGTGGGCGTGTGTTCAGAGCACGGATTTTAGAATTTTACTAACACCAGGCACCACTGGAGTGAGAATAAGTAAACGAACGCTGACTGACAGGAAAACTGATATCCCAAAGAACTGTTAAAGATAATTTACACACACACACACGGAAATTTTTTTTTGCACATGGGATAAGGCAAAAACAGCGAGTCTTCTCATAAACTCATTTAGGCTGCAATCTTATGTACAACTACATTCCTTAAGTGCAGTTATTAGAAGAAAGTAAGTCCTGTTGAACTCAGCATCGCTACTAGGGTGGAGAAGTTTGTTTTCCTGAAACACCACTGAATCTATCTCTTTGAAGGCCGCTAGGAAAAAAGTCTGCGGAGTTTATGCTCATCCGGTACTTGAACAGCCGGAAAGGCTAACGCTAAAAATGGCAGCTACCACAAAATCAGTGCTAAGTGTTCCACTGACTGTACAGTAGGAATCTGCGCCCGATAACTTCCACTCCCTTCCTTCCAGCTTCATGTGGGGCGTTAAATGTCATAATTGCTACACCTGGCGAATACTTCAGGACCACGATACGACGCTTTGAATTGCAGTTTTGAAGCCGCAAACCCTCAAACCGCTTAATCTCGTAGTAATTTCTCTGCATGTGTCGGGGGGGGGGGGGAGAGACGACTATAATTCACAGCGCAACCTGGATAGGACACAATTAAAGGCATGCCCCATTGTCGCCTATCAGATGATATATTTTTTTTAAAAAGATAGAATTATCGTTTTAAATTACATGGGGTGAGTGCCACTGGCATCTAACCCACTCCAACACCCAGCTCGGAAGTATTCACCTGCCGCCTGCTTAGAGCAGCCGAACTTCACATTTCTAGCAACCCGATTTTTATCTTCCTTCAAAAGCAACTCCCGTTCGATTCCACATAGACACGGCTGTCGTTTTGACTGAGAAGGGGTATACTTACAATGCAGCCAAACCAACAATGCACATCCCTACAATGGTTAAGATTGCTGGAGTACTCTCAGCGAAGTACGGCTGCAATCCTATGCGCACTCCCTCGGGAGGAAGGCTGCAGTGTGAGTTGCCCCTTGAACTCGGCGGTACTTGCTTTCGAGTGGACTCGCATTGCAGAACGTGTGCGTCGGAACACACGTGTGAACGGAACACCAGTGTGAACATTCCCCCTGAAATATCTAGATATTTCTACACAGGCCGCCGTATATACCAACTCTTTATGTAACAACTGAGTTGTAACAACCCGTGGCTAAAGGCGGAGAGTGGGGATAGCGCAACAGACCGGTGATTAGGTCTGCCCGCCTGCGAGCCTGGTTCTGATTCGGGTTCCCACGTTTGCCACCGCCGGCTTGTGGTCCAGCGATGGCACCGTCCGACGGGAGCATCTTCCAGCCCTTGCTGTCAATCAGGGCGAGGGAGGCGAGCGAGAACCCCCGAGGCAGCCAGTCAGGCTGGCGCGCATACGCGGCGTGTCCAATGGACGCGGCGGCCTTACCTTGGTTGCGGATGGCTTGCTGGCTCTCCAGGCAGTTGGGCAGGTAAGGGCCGCTGGGAAACATCCTGGCCTGGCTGGCGGGCGCTTGGCTGGGCGGCGGCGGCGGCGGGGGCGCGAAAGGACCGTAGCGGCAGGCTCCGGCGGTGCCGGTGAACTGGCCGGAGAAGTGCACCGTGAAGGCGCTCAGGCACTGCTCCTCGTGAGCCTCCGTGGCGCTCCAGCTGGGCTCCTGCTTGATGAAGGCCGAGTGCGGCGCCAGCGAGCCGTACGACGCTCCGGGCGGGAAGTCCAGCACAGGCGCCCACTGCGCCGCGCCGCTCACCGGCATAGGGCAGTTGCCGTTGCCCGGCAGGGAGGGCACGGCCGGAGGCAGCAGCGCGTTCAGGTCGCGCACGTCGGAGCCCATGGCGTCGCCGCAAACTTTCCGCCGGGGCGCCGGGAACCACTCGCTGCCGCCGCTACTGCCGCCGCCGCCTGCTCCTCCGGCGCCGGCGCTGCACTTGCTCCAAGCGCTCTGGCCCCTGCCCGGGTCCGGCTGAAGGCACCAGGCGGCCGAGCCGAGCCCTTTCGGCGACGCGGGGTCCGGGTTGGGCACGCAACTCCCCGGCTCCAGCCCTGCGGGAGCGGGCAAAAGCGACAGCGCAAGGTTGGTCTCCAGGGTCGCCTTCGGGTCCGGCGGACAGCGAAGTTGAGGAGACACAGACAGACAGAGAGAGAGCGAGAGAGAGCGGGTGTGAGGGAATAGAAAGGCGAGCGAGGCAAAAAAAAAAAAAAGCCGAGTGCGGGACTGGCGGGAAGCGGCTGAGGGGAAGACCTGGCCTGCTGAACTGGCTGCGCGGGAGGAGGGAGGCGCGAACTGACTGACTGAGGAGCCGCCTTGAACTTCTTACCTCAGCGGCGGCTTTGCCCTGAAGTCCCCAAAGCTCAGCTAATTGAGAGGGGGGAGCCGCGCGAGGCGGCAGCGGCAGTAGAGGAGGAGGAGTCAGTGGCAGCAGCAGCAGCGCGCGGGCGCTCCCTTCACACTTCGCTCGGCGCCTCAGCCGCCTTGGCGCGCCTCAGAAGCACTCGCAGCCCCGGGGGCAGGAGCGGACAGGGCAGACACCTCTCGCTGCGGCTCTCCCGCCATTTCGCGGGCGGAGGGCGGAACACCGAGCCCTCCCGCATCCCGCGGAGCCCTGAATTCAGCCACCCGACCTAAACACACCCGGGTTTCTTTCCCGGGCAAGCTGGAGGCTGCTGAGGCGAAATGCTGGGAGGCTGGCTTGGCTCCATAAGCGGCTTAGTTTGCGAAGGGAACTTTGACAAGGCTCAGGGAGAGAAAAGGCGCTTGGAAGCAGAAGATGCCCAATCCAGCGCCCGGCCTTTCCAAGGAAATGCCCCTCCCTGGATGAAACCCTGGGAGACAGGGCGGACCACGCTGAGCCAGGCTATCCCCACGTGCCCACATAACACCTGTTCTCAATACTCGTCCTGCAGTGGTCAAAAAAAATAACCGATCTTGTAGTATGGCAGTCCTTACACTTTGGAACTCCCTGCCCCTTGACATCCGTCAGGAACTTTCGGAGAGCTGCTTAAAACATTTAGGCCAGCGTGTCCGGACATGGAGAAGTTATGTGTGTTTAGCTTATTGCTGATTTTACTTTTTGAATGTTTTGATACCGGCTTCTACAGTCAAGCGGTGCACAAAATTTGTTAAATAAATAAGACGGACCAGGAGTTTTAAAGCAAGCCCCGCCCGCAATAATTCTAAACAGAAGGTCCTGGGAATTGTAGTTCTGCGTGAATTGTAGCTCTACAGTTCCCAGGATTCTTTGGAGGTCCTTTAAATGCATGCTGTGTAGCAGCCTATGCCTTCGGAGTATGTCCGTCCATCATCTAGAAGCACACAAGGATTTAAGAAGTTCTTAAATTAAAGACATCTGATTGGTTCGCAGATTCCCCTAATGCGCCCAGTGTTACGTGGCACAAATAGACTCCGTCCTCTTCTTCTTCATCTCATATTCATTAGGTTGGCCGGCTGCCATCCGAGAGTGCTTCTTCCTGAATTTCACTGGAGGTCGAATCCTGCTTTAGGGCTCCCCTGCCATGTGCTTTTATGGAAGCCGGTCTAGCTCACGATGGCCTTAAGGCGCTGGTGAAGCTCATCTTGCAGCTCTACCTCTGAGCTGCGAAACAGGAAGCCTCCGATTCGAATCTCACCTCAGCCAGGAGGTTTCCCTCCCTCAGCATACGTGGGTGCCCATCACCTTCCGAGCCAGTTACAGGAATTACAACCCGTTTCTAAGAACGATCAAGGGCACTGAACACTATATAAATGCTAGTAGATGCACAGATGTCAAGAAGGTGACATCGGCTGAAAAGAGGGAAAGGGGGACTCTGGCGATGTTCTAACAGGAAAAGTAGAACGAAAGGGAGAGCGACTTTTAAAGTAAATCACCGCTTCCTTCGCACTTCGTGGTTGTGTTAATATGCATCCAAACAGTAAAACAATGAGGGCGGATTCTCACTTCAACAGGGTTTGAAGCAGTTGTTGGCATCGGTGGTCTGTACCCGGGAGACAAAAGAGTGCGCCTCCGGCAGTGGCGTGGCGTGGGTTGTCAGCACCCGGGGCAAGGCAAGTAATTTGCGCCCCCTAACCCTAACCCCCAGATGTTGCGCCCGGTGCGGCCGGCCCCCCCTGCACCCCCCACGCTATGCCACTGGCCTCCGGGGATGAAGTCAAACCGCTGGAGAATCGCAGCGCCTGCTGTGGCTGCAGAGGCCAGTAACTCATAATTGCTGCCTCCCGTGTTGCTTTTGTCTAGTTAGGAGCACTGAAGTGACCTTCCTGGGGTGCAAGCCTGGGCAGTGTGCATGGAGGTCCTGGGCTGCCCAGAATACAAGACTTCTTGGCCTCGCTGATGTGGTCCAAAGGAAAACAGAGCAAAGTTTGGCTGCCAGAGTTGCCGGAAGAAGACGCCATCCAGCCGTCCCAGGGACTCATGATCCTGGATGCTGCAGACCTAAGGCCCAAATCATAGTGAAATTGCTCCACCAAGCAGCGGAGCTGAACAAAAGGGAATGGGGGCACCATTTCTGCCATTATTTCTTCCCAGACCTTATTATTGAATTGCCCTACAGAATACCTTCCCTACTAAATCCGGCTCTTCTTCCGCCTCTAAGGGTATGCACGAATAAGGCTGCCGCCCCAAGCACGCCTTACTCAGAAGCAAGTCCTTTGAAACCAGTGGGACTGACCTCTGAGTACAAATAATGAGGCTGCTTAAGAGAGCCGCATTTGAGGAGGTTTCTTCTTCTAATCCCGTGAACTGAAGAAGAGCTTGAAATTCACAGCATCAGCTGAGGCGGATCTGCCCTCTGTGGCTGGATCCCTGCGGTTACTTGAAGAAAAGTCATTTTTCACAAGTACCCCCACCCTCAGTTCATTTTGCCCCTTCTGATTTTATTTTTATATCTGGTGTCGTCACTGGTCGTCTGTATTGACCTATCAAGGATCTCCCCGCTCTCTTGCTTCCAGGATCGACTGAACACACTTTTGCCACTTGAGCCGAAGGGGTGGTGACCCTCCCGTTTTCCACATAAGTCATATGTGCCTGAACCAGCAGGTGGATCCCACCGCCACACTAACAATACGACGGCGCAGCAGGTTCGCTTATGGGGAAGCAGGGCAGGCTGCCTCTACCCTCTCATTGATGCTCCAGGCATTCTAGCATCTGCTGCCTGAAGCACTGCCTCCCTCTGCCTAATGATAGGGACCCGGTTCTCTACGGAGACCCTCATTTGAATCCAGGCCTTCTCAGACCATGCCTTCCGCAGTCCACTACACCGTGCAGCAGGCTCCTTTCTGAAATACAGGACTCATACCCTCGATCGAATTCGAATGAGGAAAAGGAGGATGTTGTGGACATGGTATATATTATTTACGGAGAGTAGTTGTGTTACTCCGGCAGTAGAAACCACAGAAGAGTCTTAGGGGCACCACAAAGACTTGACCCTTTTTTCATTGTGGCATAAGCTGTTGTTGATTAGAGTCAGCTACGTTAGATCGTGTAGCAACTGTATGTTATTGCTTCTACGACACTTTCAGTGTACAGAGTGCACCTAATTCCTCAATGCAGCGAAAAGGATTTTCCTGGAGATTTTAAGGTCGGTCCAAAACCAGCCCTCCGGATAGAGTGGACTCTTCTAAAGGCATCCCTTTAGTGGACTCTTCCCGACTAAATAAACAGCCCCTTTGGTTCTCCTTCACTGTCCCTTCACTGCAAGGGATTAGAGGAAGGCTGTAAGATGGCAGACACTTCGTCCTAAGAACATTTTGTCCCCCATTAGGGGGTTTGATCCGGAATGACTCTGAAGAGGAGCTGCAATAAAAGAAACTGTGATTAGAGGGTGTTAGAGGCTGTTTGGCCCAGTAGCGGTCGCTCAACCCAACCTACTTCACAGGGTTTGTTGTAAGAGAAACGGCGAGTGATTTACTAAAAGCAAATATAATAAACAATACAGTTTAGTGGAAAGTGGAGTTCTGTGTGTCATCTACTTTATCTATTTAAATGCCCGCCAACCAGCAAGCAGCTTAAGAGAAGGACCGCATTTGATTTCAAAAAAATGAAAGTACTGTGTTCATGGAGTATGATAAAACTCATCTCCAAATAAATCTCCACGTAGTTAATATTCAGATTTTATTTAGCATCCAAGCCCAAGCTTGTGCATTTGTCTACACGCCAACTAACCTATATAACCTATAGAGGTGGTGACTTTCTCTCCAAGCAACTAATTCCCGCAGAGACGGGGGGGCAGGGGCAAGCAACACCCCCCCCAAAAAAATCTCACCTCCCACTTGCCCTCCCATATCTGAACTCCTGTCATTCATATATGCTGCTATTTTTCTTTGTCGCCCACTTAGAAACACACTTTGCCCCTTCTGTGCCCACCCTGATATTTTTTTCCCCTGGTCCCGCCACTGAACTCCCGATCCTTTAAGGGGGGGCGTTACTTAGCAGCCACTTACTTGTTTTAGTGGAACTTTATTACGAGTGAAAATAGCAGACGCTGACGCTAAAAACATCGACTCGGAAGTAAACCGCACTGAGACCACTTGCGCTTTCGCCAAGAGAATCTCAGCCTCAAGATGGCAGCCTGAGCCGTTTTTGACATCTGGCTCTTGACAGCTCCTAACAGATGAAATTTAATGCAATAAACTTACCGGTGTATATTACAGGAGAGGAAGCAAAACGTTGCAAATCACTCTTCTGGTGTCACGTGCAGTTTTTCAGCAGGTATTAAACAACCTAGTTAACATAACCCTCTCTAGGGGACAGGGTTACTTGGTACATGAAAAGGGCAGCATCTAGAATTTCAGACTCAGCTTATGAGACTTTCTTAACATTCAAAACTAGTGCGGCAATTTATACCTTTTTAAAGGATCTTGTAAAGTTTGGATATGCATAGTTACTTGCATACACACACACACACACACACACACACAGTGCCCAAGTTTGTTTTGTTTGCTGATTTCTTTATTCATTGGACTATATAGTGTCTGGAAAGTACAGTATTGCCAAATATCTTCATTTTAAAAATAGCACCCATATATTTCTCAGTTAAAAGCAAGTGCCGAATCAAACCAAGTCAGCAAAATTGTTTTGTTTCCTGATCGTGTCTCTGAGTACGTGTGTTTAACTTCAGTATGGAATATGGTTTGTAAAGGACCTTTACTTCTCCTTTACAGGGAGAGAGAGAAAGAGAGAGTGAGTTTCGGACACATAATTCCAGAATTCAACTTTGAATGACTTTGGTAAGTTTATACCTTTTCCTTCTTAGACTGAACTCAGTTGCAGAGTAACAAATCACCTTTGCCTTCGGAGAGTGGTAAATGGTACGGAGTTAAAAAACGCCCAAGCCTCCTTCTGCTCCTACACAAGCGGTAACAGGTAGGTGCCTATTTAACCGCTAGCCATCGCTTTCTGGGTTTCCCCTTCTTTCTGCCATTTCATTCCGATCTGCCGTAATATAGCACGTAAAACTGCAGTGGTTTAAATTGCAATGCTTGAGAAGTCCGATCCGTTTTGATAATTGGAAAGTTCCTTTTAAATACGGACACCGTCATCTTTTCCTTGCCGAACCGCTCCGTCTCAAAGAAATCCAGGTAGCATTTTTCTCAGCACGGAATGAAAGATACTGAGTCAGAGCTTATCTTTTTTGAGTACAGGCGGAGAGGCATCGCCGTTTTTAAACCACTTAATGGTAGTTGTTGTTTTTTTTAAAATCTCCCCACCCTAAACTATTGCGAAATCTTTAGCAATTCCCATTTGCTCTTCCCTCTAAACTGGCAAAGGCTCTTTTTAAGTACCGTAGAACGAACCGAGATAATATAATCTGTCAACGACCCGTATCCCAGGTTCGCCATCGGCACTAATGAACGACCCCTGCGGCCCTAGATGGACCAGAGCTCTTTGCGAGGGCCATTGTTGTCTTAACCCTGTGTTAGCTTTTTTTTTTTGTCCAGATTATAAATTGGTCGACCTTTTCTAGGTTAGCTTTTGTCTATTTACATAGTACAGTTCAGAGTTGTTATTGAGCTTTTGGCTTTCAAAGGAGAATAACCCGCCCTCAGACCTCTGGAAGGAGTGGGGAAGAATGAACCACACAGCCACTGGTTTTTAATCTGATTTCCGTCTAACTGAACGAAATACATTCAGATCAGTGTGGTTTGGCTGGAGCTCAACGTGGGTCACGCTGACTGATAAATCCCCCCCAAAACATGAAGTGGCAGGGTCGAATTTCCGCCCCCTCCCGGCTAAGTTCTCCTTAAATTTTCCACTACCCCTTTGAAATGGATGGAACTGGCTTCCAGTGGCACTTGTTGCTTACGTCGAGCAGAGGCTCAGAATTTCAGGAATTGAGACCATAACAGGGCTGGATGAAAGCCCATTGGCCGGTCAGTTTCCGCAATGGATCCCGTGTAAGATAGTCCCATCTCATGTATTGCTTCTAGCTCCTCATTCGCAGCATTTAAAAATAACCCCAATAACAGATACACCGGGTTGATTGGATTTCTCCTTTGAGCTTGAAGGCCAAGAGATAGATAGGACAAGGGCTCGGTTCTTTAAACAACAATAGCAACAATAAGTGGCCAATGACGCGCCCCCTCCCATTTTATGGAAACCGGCAAATTCCAAAAATATTTGGGAGGGACAGCCGTAGAAACAGGGTCTACCGACGCCTCCGGTGGGGGAAAAAGATTTCTAGATGTTGGGAATCTTTACTTCGCTATTGCTCTGGCATTCAGTCACACGACTCGATTAACCAGTGGTTTAACCCCACCACTTTGGGGAAGACCGGACAGACACGCGGGCTGTGGCAGGAGCAGCATTCCAAACCCACGTCCGTGGAAAGCGCCCAAGGAAAGTGGGAACGAAAGTGTGGTTCCGGCACTCTCACTTTCCCGCTCGCACACACAGCCTCCTCCCCCACTCAGCTTCGGAAGCGATTTGATCTCGTTTAGGATGGGCGGAGGATGTATGATGCAGGATTCGGACTGCAATCTTCCTTCGTCATGTCTATTCGGGAGCAAAGCCCACTGAAACCAAGCGGGGCTTACTCCCTGGTAAAGGAGATTCGAAGGAATGCGGCCTGAATCGTCAAAATAAATGCGCTCAGGGACCGCAGCCTTCAAAGAAGTGGAGGGGGGTGGGGGGTGGGAGAGAGATCGAGATCCAAGCGCATTTCTGCCCTTTTTCCTCGCTGGTGAGTCTCAGCAGAAAAGCAGAGGGGAAATATCTTTCTTCTCACTCACTCAAGGGTTTGATTATTTAAAGTGCCATCCCCGGGAAAAACAAAGCTGTGAACCATCTCCAGGCAGGAGCCGCGGAGGGTGAAGGGAGCAGCGAGAGCTGCGAGGAGACAGAGAATCAATCACCGGCCGCCAGTCCCCCATTCCCAGGAGCGAACCTGTCACCCAGCGCGCCAGGACGCAGGAGCTGAAGCTCAGAAAGCGCCGTCCCGGGCGGCAGCGCTGTACAGAGCAGCCTTCTTGTTCTTCCAAACTGGGCGCAGCTACTCTTACATGGATAGACCACCTTTCCTGCAAGCAGCTCAAGGCGGTATACACTGTTTTCCCTCTCTCCCCTTTTTCATCTTCACAACAGCCTTGCGGGGTAGGTTAGGCTGAGAGGGCAGTCACTGGGGCAGGCAGAGGTTTCTGGGAGAGCAGCACAGAGTTCTTCTGAACTGGGGCCGGGTGCGTGTGTGCCTGAACCATTTTGCATTGTGAATCGGCTGAAGCTCCGCTGTTCCCAATATCCGGGGCTCAAAACGTGTCCCTTTCCCGGTCGAGGGTTCGAGAAGGAAGCTTCAATAGCCGAATGGAGAAGAGAGGGGCTGTTCTGGCTTCTGACCCCTTCCATGCCAGTCCTTCTCCCCACCCCGGAAAAACATCTGAAAGAGACCTGCTGGGATCGTCCATTGGACCTTTGGGCCAAGAAAGTGTGCAAAGTGTGCAGGCTTTCCGGTTTCACAGAAGCCTTTGTCGCGCGCGGCAGCCTAGAGGGCGGCAACCCTACAAACACAAGAAGCTGGGAAAGTTAACGTAATTTGTGTAACTGGAGATGATTGCGACTATTTTGAGTTATTCAGATGCAGGTGGGGGGGCGGCGGCACGAGAGACGCGACAATAAGTCTTGGTCGCCTGCAACGGGTGTGAAGATGTACACAAACCTCTTCCCAGGAAATCCAGGCGTTAGATCTTTTTCTCTCTCTCTTCTTCCATCTCTCTCTTGCTAGGTCACACCTCCCGCACAAACAAGCGCCTTCAGCGAAAAACTCTCCAACTGCTGTGAACGTCGGCGGAGCCCTGGCCATGAAATCCATCCCGCCTCCGCTAGAGCTATAGGCTGCGTTCTCCACCCCTCCTTCCCCCCCCAAACCGGCCTAAATCTGTCAGCTTCAGCTCTTTCCAGGTGGGGAATTCCTGGCACCTCTGAAAAAAAATGCATGTTTAAAAGGAGATGTTTCCACCCAGCTTGTGAAAAGTGTGGAGGGGCGCGCGGGAGGGAACCCAGCAGGGCTGGCGTAGAAGAAGTTGCTTTGGTGGAACAAGCATTCCAGAAAAATGCACATGCACACAAACACACACCGAAACGCCCATCGCGCTCTACTGGAGAAGGGAAATGGGCACATTTGTCTCTGTTTTGCACTCTGATTTCCGGGCTCATCGGAGCTTTTTTTGGGGGGGGGTGGAGATCCATCGTAAGCAACAAGCCAGCGCTATGGGAGCGATGCGCAGCCATTGAAAAGTTCAGCTCAAGAAGTGGGGTGGGGGTGACAAGGAGCGATTTCGCCGGCACAGGAAACCGAACTGCGTAAAAAACCATAATAATACGAGTCACCGCTCGCGCTGATCGGCGTGTAGACATATATTATTCGGAGATCAAAAGAGGCGCGCTGCAAAAGGGAGAGGGATTCCCTCTGCCCTCAGACTCCTTCCTTTCAACTTCGGCGTGTTGTCCTCCCCATCTTTGAAGGGGGGCTGTGAGCAGAGAGGGAGGGCGAGAGAGAAACGAGCCGGGTCTCTGTTAGCTCATCCTCGCCAGGGAATTCTCGGCGCTTCGAGCCCGTCTCTTCCCGCTTCCTCTGTAACCTCACCAGCAACGCGCAACTGTAAAAACAGACAAGAGACGAGCTATCTGTCAAGATTCATGGACTCCTTCGAGCGAAGGAACTCAGGCAAGTAATAAATAGCGCCGCTGACCTCCCTTTGGCCTCAGCCAGTGCCGAAGTATGCATTATGAGATCCCAGGGCAGGCCTGCCATTGGGCTGCAGCGCCTTGGCAATCCCAAGATGTGGACCAATGAAAAATGAAAGGGAGCCGGGAGAGACTTTAATTAATGCGCGTCTTGCTCCGGGAGTTCAGCGCGGCGGGGGCAGCGAGGGCGAAAGGGGGCTCGCTCGCATTCACAGCCAGATCCGCTGGGTGGGAAGGCGCTCTCTAACCCTGAAGGACTGAAGAGAAAGGGGCCTTCGGATGCAGCCCTAAACCCACGCACATGTTTGAAAGAAAGACCCATGGAAATCAATGGATCTCACTCCATTGTCTGGAGTGAAGCCAACAGGAACAGTTAAGGAAGTAATCCTGTACCCACTTACATGGAAGTTAAGACTCCACCGAGCAAATTTGAGTTTGCTTTTGTGTAGACATGAATAGAACTATGCTGTGTACGGCGGCAATTCTAGCTTAGTACAGTATACTTATTTGGGAGTAAGTGCCATTTAATATAGATGATTAGGATAGGGCAGTAAGATAAAGATCATTATTTCAGGAGCAAATGTCTGAAACTAATGTAGAACATAGGGGAGAGAGGAACAAGCCGAATTCATGGAAAGAGAAATGCACAGCATCATATTCCAGCTGATTTTAAGCGGACAGTTGCGTGAATCGATTGAAAACAATGGCTCTTCTTACAAAGGAAATGTATTTAAAGAATGGGGGAGCCCGTCCAACTAAGACAAATGAGAATAAATGCCCCCCTTTGTAAAATATGTATTAATGTTCTTAACCGTCAAAGGGCACGATTCATGGAAAGCCGGGCTATATATTACACACACACACACACACACACACACACACACACACACACTTCCACTTAACCAGATTGTGAATCAGAAACTAACATAGATAAGTTAAGCGTTTGTTAACAATATATATTTTAAATCAGAAACTTTTCTGAAATTTTAAGAGCAGTCTTAAGTTTCCTGTCCTCAGACTTCTTAGTCTCGAGTAAATGCGCTCTAGCGGTTCCTTCGGAGAGAAAAAATTACCCGATTATGAGACTGAGCGCGTGCCTAAGAAAGAAGGCAAATAGTCGAACACACTGGATCTCAACCTCCAGCCCCCCCCTCCCCATCTCAGCTGGCAAGTTCACCCGGGCCTAGTCTATCTTAAACCTCTTGCAAACACAATGAGGGCGTAATGCCCTTTGTTTTGGGGAAGCTTATGGGAATCTGCCCAATATGAAAAGAAAAGAAAACATATTTTCCTTCCTGCATCTGACACATCCCAGCCAACAGCGAAGAAGACTTTTGATATGTTGCTGTGTGGTCTCGGGATATGACCGCTATTGCTTTTGGGTGTCCAACTCATAGCCTGTGTTGTAAATTTATTGTGCTGGATTATTAATTTTAAAAATTAAAAAAGGCTTTATGTATCCTTCCTTGGGACTAAGCCCTATTGAGCGCAGTGGGGGCTGCACGTGCAGACGCTTGGTCTGTCTGAGTTCCTTTGCTGGATCAGACCAAAGGCCCTCCCATTTCCATCCGGGGTGATGGTGCCGTTCCTGCTAGGAAATGGGGCCAGACAATGGAGGGGTAGCCGTTTTCTGTTGCTTGATCCCAGGCGCACCACAGCTCAAACTAGCGGGGGCCTTTTGAGGCCTGGTGGATAGATGAGACTCTTGGGCTTCAGTCCTATTCCCACTTGGCTGAGAGCAAACCCCACGCAGTGCAACTTACTTCTGAGTAAGCATACGGAGGCTTCCGCTGGAGAACTTTCTCAAGCTATCTTAAGCCTCCCTGCTAGCACCGCACCTCCTGGCAGTTAGAAATGCCTTAAGATTATTGTTCTCTTTTGCGGGGATGGGGGTGAAAAACGTAGGGGGCTGATTTAGGCTGTTGGGAATGTGTGGACCTTCCTCTAGTAGACAGACCATGGATCCTTTACTTTTAAAACCCCCACACAGAGAGCAAATTCCATAAAACCAGTGGGACTTATTTAGTTCCAAGACCCAAAATTATTATGCACGTTTACTCGGAAGTCAGCCCCAGTGACTTAAATGGGGCTCCTTCCCAAGTAGGCTTGCATAGGTTGTGCTGTGCTATGTATCCGGCCCTCTTCTTCCTCGCCCAACTTATAAATATATGGCACTCTCTCGTTCTGGGTTCCTTCCTTGCTTCATGCACTGCTAATGGTTTCACTCCCATACCAGCAACTCATCCAGAGTCCTGGCTCCCTCTTCACCCTCTCTGGTGCCAACTTTGCGCAGCAGCAGCATCTCAGCCAAATCACTCTCCTCCTCCTTGTTCGGTGGTAGGAGGCAAAAAAAAATCCCCAGCTTTTGTGGAGTTTGCTCTATTATTTTACCGTAAATCTTGGGCAATCCTGGAACTAATTATCGAGAGGATATGTCTCAATTTGTTCTGCATTAATGCCACGTTGGGAATGGAGTCGGGGCCACAGCCAGAGCAGACACTCGAGCACATGAAATTGATGAACTGAGACTTGCTCCGAGTCTTGAACACACCATCTGGAATTCCAGTCTGAGGTTACAATTAGAAGTTCTGACCCCAGATTCAACTTTGGGAAAGAACAAGAGGAGGGGAGAGAAAGAAAGAAAGACAAGGGGAGAGGGGTCTCGAGAGAGATAAACAGGGGAGGGGGGGACCAAGTTGCTTTTTCTGCACCTGTAGGAAACACAGTGCTCCTAATCTCTTCTCCCAGAACATTATTCCTCTCCAAACTATTTCGAAATGATCCTATGAACAACTTGTCTGCCAGGCGGAGGGTATTTATACTGTCATAACTTTCCCAACCAGAAGAAAGATTTTGGCTGCAAATTCTGAGCCCTTGACGTCAACAGATTGCCTCAGGGTGTTCTGGATTAGGAACCTTGCACTGATCCTATAACAGCAGGATATGGGTGTGGAGTGGGGGCAGTCTTCATTAGGTCAGGTGACTGGGATCCACAAACCTCTTAAGCTGGTCCACTTCCATTTGAGCGGCCTGCTACATCTGGGGCTATACCAGTTTCATAAACCAATTAATCCTGTACCTGGGTTTATGACTCACTACTGGGGTTTCATTGAACTGGAGTGGATTCCTCTCACTCCCCTATCTGGAAGCAAGCTCTGTACCAAATGAAAGCCCTGATCTGAACCTGTTTTTCTCGGGGGACGCACACCTCTAAACTTTTTGTGAATCTTTGTACTTTTGTCCATTTGTTTCCCCCAATTTGAACTATAAAATGGTGATTTTCTTGAGTCAAAATGAGAGTACCCCTAAACATTTTTTAAAAGAAAAAAAGCACTAATCCTACCTAATAGAAAAGTAAAACCCGTTGAACTGGGGGTGGGTATAGGATTGTGCAACACAATCCTATATCCATGTTTGCTTGGGAGGTAACCTGTGTTTCGATGCAGACTATGTTTTGATTGCAACCTTGGTTCCAAGTGAACATGCATAGGATGGGGCTGCGCTTGGGTTCAGAATGGAGATTAGACTCAACTAACTTGGAATTATGCTTAAAATCACAATGTTCTTTAAGTCCCATAATGATCTCCAGCTCTATTTCTAGATAGACAGGATTGCAGCTGTCTGAAATTGCTCAAGCTGTTTTCACAGATTGGTCCATTAACCGGTTTAGGTCCACACGTTACTCCTTCCTGCATTTGTGAATTGCACTCTTTCTTCCAGTTTTCTAGAGCATCTCCCCCCTTTCTCTGCCTCCCTGCCCCCCACAAGCGATGTCTCACCTTGCAGCAAGTTTCATTTTAAATGAAGTACGAGGGTACTACAGGGGTCTTGTTAAATTTATTAGCATATTGCTAGGGCAAAACTGAACATAAATCACCAGGCTGCATAAAGCCATAAAATATCCCTCTACAGCTAGTTCCAGCCAGGATTCTGGTGAATAAGAGTTCATATAGGAGTAGGTATCGGTAACATCTTTCAGATCTATGTGACGTTTTAAACATCTCAGACACACAATAGGATCTATGGAAAGATTAGCTGGGGCTGCTCAGAAAGTGTAGCCGTGGTTAAGTCTTCTCAAATATACAAGAAAAATAAAAGTGAGTTTAAAACCTTTCCTGTTCAATTTCATAATTTATATTAACCCTTTTCTCTGTAGATTGATGGAAAAGGGGGCAGACCTCATGACTCTCCACATTTGCTACTTCAGGGGTCTTGAATAGGGTTCTACCATGTCCAGAATTTCCTGGACATACCCAGAATACTGCAGTCCGAAGCAGTGTCGGGGCAGAAATCGGCGAAATGTCCAGGAAAATCTGGACATATGGCAACACATGTTGGCAGTGTCGTTTTTGCCAGTTTTCCTGAAAAATAGCTCAAAAAGTCACTTTTGTTTGTGATTTTGCCAAAAATGCTTCTTGCCAAGAAAAGCTCAACAACACTTCTGTCCGGATTTTCACTTTTTTAATTGAGGTAACCCTAATCTTGAATCCTAAATGCATTATTTTAAAAATAAAAGTCCTGTTGATTACAAGGAGGAAGGATCATTAGGCCAACCAGCTGTTGGCTTTTTAAAAAGTAGTTCTAAGCCATTTTCAGAGATGGAAACAGAAAAGGTTGTTATGCTGATCCCATATGCATCAAGATACACATTAATTGGCCCTCTGCATTACTCCCTTATTGGCATTTAGATATGGAACATACTGCACTGAAATCAACAAACTTTCCTTCCAAGGAAACAAACACAGTGAATGTCAATTGCTATGAAGGCTGAGAAAAGGCAAAGGTTTATTGTGCTGAGAGTTTATTCTGCTGAAGTAAGTCCTTGCCTTTGTTGCCAGAGATTGCTGTTTTTTGCCACAGTGGACTAACTCAGTGACTTTGCTATACCAGCAGTGCTTAGTAACAATTATCTATGTCTATGCAGAAATAAGCCTTGTTTAGTTCAATGGGATTTACTCCCAGGTCAGTTAATTGGATTATGCCCAGTTTACAGTGGTACCTCGGGTTACAAACACTTCGGGTTGCAGACACTTCGGGTTGCAGACTCCGCTAACCCGGAAGTAGTACCTTGAGTTAAGAACTTTACCTCAGGATGAGAACAGAAATTGTGCGCTGGCGGCAGCGGAATACCCCATTAGCTAAAGTGGTACCTCAGGTTTCAGGTTAAGAATGGACCTCCAGAATGAATTAAGTTCGTAACCAGAGGTACCACTGTATTCAATTTGCTTTCAGCATAGAATCAGAACTGTAGAGTTGGAAGTGACCCTGAGGATCATCTAGTCCAATCCCCTGTAATGCAGGAATATGCAGCTGTCCTATATGGGAACTGAACCTTGGCGTTATCAGCACCGTGCTCTAACCAACTGAGCTATCCAAGCTCAGATAAAGCAATACATACTGGAAAATATTATGAGGTGTTTAATTATAAGGAATGTTAGGTTATATCACCAGGATTCAAGCCTGTGTGTTCAGAATTAGAATTTAAAGTTCCAAAACTAACAAGAAAGGTTTCGCGTTGGAAAGGGGGGTGGGTAAAGCACACATCTCTAGTGTATCAATAAGTGTGTTTAGAAAGAAGTACAGTATGCGAGATGTTTCGATGAGTCAGTGCCAGTCATTGGTAAGACACAGAGAGACAATTTGATGAGTCAATGTAAGTCATTTGTAACATCTCTGAGACGGAAGAGAAGTCAAGGCCATGTTTATTGTAGCAAAGCTATAGTGCAAACAGTTAAGAAAGATGAAATGTTCTACATTTCCGGCACCCACCCCAGTTAAGTACCAATGCTGAGGACAGACTATGACTTCATGTTTCTACTTTTTAAATTGCCAGAAGAAATAATGGTTGTCAGTGATACAAGGAGATTCTTTTGGTCACTCGACCCTTGAGTATCCCAGGAGCCGGTGTATACAGCTATATTCCCTTCAATAGCACAACACCCATTGGCTTGCTCCTTTTGTGGCCGCTTGTCCCAAAACTCATTTCAACATAAACTAGGATCATATTTCAAATGTCAGGATAGCAGTACATATTTTATTGCCCAAGCTGTAAAAGACTGTAATTCACTGTCAAAGCATGACAAATAATTAAAATACCTATTTCAGATCCCATGTTATTCCTTCTCAGAAGCAGCCAAATCTGTGACTAGCTCACAGCTTCTTTGCTCTGAGTGGGGATTGTTTTTAACAATTAATGCTGCAATCCTATACCCACTTACCTGGAAGTTTGCCCATTGAACACAAGTTGACATGAATGGGGGCGTGTTTGCAAATTGGCCCTATGCACCAGGAAAGCATGACAATAGCCCTTAGGCTGATTCCATAACTCATATTTGCTAAGAATTTACAACATGCTCTATATAAGGAAATAGTATTCTCTTTTGTATGTACTAAACCCCACATTAATCTCCTAAACAGATTAGCAGATTAGCGCCCTCCATCATGCACCACAGTTCTTGAAGATCCTCTCTCTCCCCAATTTATGGCAAGAAAAGTCCTTCCATTAGGCAACCGCTGAAGTAGCAATTACAAGTTCCATCTTAAATTGCAGCCAAGACTTTGTAAAACAGTGAGTTTCTTTGTTCACAGGACTGTCCTAGGGAGACGATTTTACACATCTAATATTTTACAACTTAATTCCTGTGACCGTAGCTCTTTCATAATGATAATTAAGAAATACAGACCTTGGATAAAATCCAACTCCCATCATAGCTTATTTGGCAGCTTGTACTGAAATTCCATTTTGGCAAAAACGTGAAGTGTGAGAGAGAGTGTGTGTGTGTGTGTGTGTGTGTGTGTGTGTGTTTTCAAACTGTAAAAGCACTTTCCCTTCTATACACATGATATCTCATATACCTACCCACCTATCAAAACTTGAGCTCTCTAAGCTGCCTTTTGCTATAGTCAACCTTTCCCAGTCCACACTGACAGACCTTATTCCACCCCTTGCCCCAGCAAGCAAACTGCTTCTTACTGCTGTTATCTGAATATGTGGACACTATAGGTAACTAGTTTCTTATAATTTTCCAGACAGGCAAAGAATATGAAACATAACATGTTTCTAATTTATCTTTATGTAGCAGTAGAGTAAAAACAAGCAAACCCTATTTCTTTTTTTTTTCTATCATTTATTTATTTATCTCTCTCTCAGTATTATTGTTCTTCATCAGCACACAGGAAGTTGGTAGTAATTGTGTTCAATATCAGCAAAGATGAATCTGGGAGAATTCGCTCTGCTCAGAGCGAATGGCTGTCTAGAAGCCTGAACAGAACCATACCTTTTTGAAGGGAGAATAATGCACTGCAAAAACTTTGTTGAAGATCCCACTCCTACTGCTGTTGCTGCTGCTACCACTACTACTCTGTTACCCACTTTGCAGAAATGTAATATTCTGTCTGTTCAAATTAACTCAGTGGTTAAACAGCTGACTCTTAATTAAATCTGAGTTTAAAGTGCTCTAATACACAGGGAAATACAGACCTTGAAAAGCATATTTGTATCTGTCATCCAGAATGCATCAGTCATGGAAATGCAGTCAAGGGGTCTTAACACCAGTCTCCTACACCAAGTGGGCTAATTCCCTATGATCCCGGATCCACAATCATTAAAAAGTGGAAAAGAGCGACCAGGCCATGCAGGTCAAGCCCCACATGGCAATGCAGGATTGTTCCCTATGGCACACATTTCAACTCTTTGTCAAATTGAATGTTATGTTTCCCACACTGTGGGACTTCCATCATGTTCCTGAAGAAATGAATTCATAATCTAACAGATCTTCTCCTTACTCAAGTTCCTTCCGTTCCTTAATTGCCTCCATTATTCATTATCCCTTCATGCAATAACTCTGCGTTGTGGGTTGTTGTTTTTTAAGTCTCCATCATGCAGGATTGGCCTTGGCACTTAAGGCATTTAACTCTGATCAGCAAGACCAAGGTAGTGGAGTACCCAAAGCATGATCCCAGTTCATACAATTGTATTTCTTCCTCATACTCTCCGGCAACCCACACCCCAATCTCCCCCATGGCCACAGGAGCAGGGGACATGGTGAGCCTGGCAGGGTTTCAGAACTGCTACAAAAGCTGCATCTGAGGCTATCTTTGGAGGATAGAGAAGTTGGGCTGAGAGCCAGGAAGAGGTAGATTCTCCAGCTTCTGTATCGGCCTCTGTCTAGAGCAGCTTTCTTGCTGAAATAACAGCTCTTTCCCAAATTTTAGCCTTCTTGGCCCAGGGAAAACATACAGGACCAGAGGAAGAACTCGTGAATTATAAGCACCTCAGTGCCTCCACTATTACTGATCTCAGAAGTTCCTGTTCCTGTCCTGTTGCATCCATTTTACAGGGATGGAAGGAAAGATAGGTGTCAAACAAATTGCACTTCTTAAACAAATGCTGGGAAACACCCTCTCTTATCACCTCCTGGTCAACTTTCACCATGAGAAGTAGGAGTTGCAAGAGGTCAAGAAAGGGGTTAAGGGAAGGACAGCTGGGCCATGAGAAATAAGTTGCGGGAAGATAAGGAGATGAGCACTAGAGATGCCGGAACCAAGGCCTTTCCCCAAGAGAAGATTTAGGATGCAAAGGTCCTTCAAGAAGTGGACTCTTGTCCAGGAACATTTCTGCTATAATAAGTTAGTTCATCTTTAAGGACATTTTTGCTGCAATAGGCTAACACCAAGGGCCTTCTCTGTGGCTTCTCCTGGACTTTGGAACTCCCTGCCTAGAGAAGCTAGACTTGCTCCCTCCTTCTTGTCCTTCCTCCAGCAGCTGAAGACTTTTGGCTTTTGGGATTGTTTTTAATGAAAAGGCTGATGCCATGCTTTTTTAATTGTAATTATTTGTATGGTTTTAATAGATTATATAGGTAAAGGGACCCCTGACCATTAGGTCCAGTCGTGACCGACTCTGGGGTTATGGTGCCCATCTCGCTTTATTGGCCGAGGGAACCGGCGCACAGCTTCCAGGTTATGTGGCCAGCATGACTAAGCTGCTTCTGGCGAACCAGAGCAGCACACGGAAATGCCATTTACCTTCCCGCCGGAGTGGTACCTATTTACCGTATCTACTTGCACTTTGAGATGTTTTCGAACTGTTAGGTTGGCAGGAGCAGGGACCGAGCAATGGGAGCTCACCCCGTCACGGGGATTCGAACCGCCAACCTTCTGATTGGCAAGCCCTAGGCTCTGTGGTTTAACCCACAGCACCACCCGCATCCCTACAGATTTTATAGATAGATAGATGATAGATAGATAGATAGATAGATAGATAGATAGTTTTAATTCTATAAATCTATAATTGTTTTGTTTTTTCTATGTTTTTAGTACTTATTTTTAGCATAAGCCGCCTTGAGTCCTTTTAGGGGGAAATGTGAGGTACAAACAAACACAGCTACACCGTTGGAAATTATGTCTGATTTGTGTCATCACTTTTCAGCACTGGTCTGAAGAGAGGTCATCCTATTATGTGGGAAGCTGTTCTGCAACAAGAAACAACCTAACATACTGCACATGGAGATCAATGAGCTCAAATTCACCTAACTCTGTGTTGGGTTATGGGCAAAGGTTCTCATTCTGTCATCAAAATGTGTATACCTGGGCAGATTCACCTGGGCACACACTGCATCTCCCCTGAACATTAACATTCTATATTGAAGAAAGAACTTGAAGGGCTGCTTCATTCTTTCTGAACTTCCTTGATAGCTCTGCTCATTTGCTCATCCTTGATTTCAAAGGATATATTTTCTTGGGCTCCCTTCCAACCCAATCCTAGCTGTTTATTAATGGTGATCCCTGTACTGCCCCAGTACGTAAAGATCTCTGGGCATCTTACACATACATTCTTAAAACATAAACAGTAAAAATACATCATAGCAGAGATAGATCAATAAAATCAGGTGGGTCTTAATACTTGAACAAAACTGTTTTGGTTGTTGTTGTTGTTGTTTTTTAAAAAAACCAACCTTATTGATCTGATCTGCATTTTGATAATTTTAGGATGGCTACTGTTTTTAACATCTGTACTGTATATAATACTAGCATTAATGAATATTTTTTCCAATTTTTTGGTAAGCCACTTAGGACCCAAAAGCATTGCATAGGTCTTAAAGGTTTCACACACTTGTAGAACGTTAGCCTGTTGGCAGGAGGTCAGAGGGTTTGGCCAGCTAGCCCCACCCATGAAGAGTAAGAACTCTGGCACAGCTTCAAGTGGTTCCCAGGGGCAAAGCCCATTTATCTGGAGGCTGCTGGTGGTGGGTTGCTGCTGGTAGGCTGGCCTCAGTGGGCAAGAGGGTGACACCAAGGGGCCTTCTCCCCTTTGTGTCACTCCTTCAGGGCACTCTCTGTGATGACAGCATGAATGCATCTCACATATGTGATTGGTGGGTATTTGGCGATGGTGCTATTTTACCCTGTTTTGGTTGATTTATTGTGTTTATTGTACTTTCATTCTCTCTCTCGTTAGCATTAATGTGTTACTCACTGCTTTGGGAATCTTTGGGCCAAAAAGTGGTATATAAATAAATCATAACCTAACAGTGGCTGTGGATTTCTGCCATTTATTTTATTAGACATTAGAACCCTAAAATGTTTTAAAAGTCTTTTAGGGTGAGTGTTGCACAATGGGAATACATACCAACATTTAACAAAAGCCACACTGCAAAATGTAAAAACAAAAAAAGGACTCCCCCCCCCCTTTTAGCTCTTCTCCCCAAGGAGTGAAAAGGCATTTTCTACATGTCTAAGGAGACATTAAAAATAATTACGTGGAAGAGTAATAGCTCCCTTGGTTGTTTTAATGTATTTTTGTCTACAAACAGGGGGAAAATCTCTAATCTGCTGCCTTGGCTTTGCTTGAAAGGTCTCTCATACAAAAGTACTTCCAAGTAACTTTAGGATTATTAAGCAACAAGAACAATGGATGTGGATTTCAATACACATGAGATGCACAAAATATACTTTTGGATTTAATAGTGATCCCTCCCCAGGAAAATATATGAATGAGATCTAACATACTGTTATCTAAAGGCAATACAAAAAAGTTGATAGAGGGACACTGTTGGACTGGGGAGGGGGATAGTGATTATGTGACTCAAATTGTAGCTTTTATATGACAGGGGCCAATGACAAAGATTTCTTTAGACTCTAGTTTGAGTATCAGGGAGCTCTTCATGCCATGTCAAGAACTGTGTGGGAAATGGCATACATAGCCAAAAACTATGCACTCCATTAAATGGTGGAGTCATATCAGAAGGCACTTCAGGGTGCATGGAATGTTAATTCTAACCAAGTGCAAATTGTGACTTTGCACAAGATCACTGCAGATCACAGGACACACCTGTTTAGACATCAGCCTAGGCTTCCAGTTCCCTGGCTTCTGGAACTTGAACCACTGGGAGATAGCCTTAACGAGTTTTTATTTTAATCACTGAATTTAATTATGTGCACATCCCATCTCACTAAAATTGAAATGGGTCAGGGTATGATTTTAAGCAGAGACACCATTTAGTGGAGCAAGTCTCTACCTCTATCCCACGTTCCCAGGTCAAATTCCATGTGACATGGAAGATTCCTTCCCTGAAAGTCTTCCTCTGCCATTTTTTGTTTTTTGCTGCTCTCGGTGCTTTTCTTCTGGGGGGGACGCAGGAGTACGCATACCCCTAAACATTTTGTGAATCTTTGTACTTTTGTCCATTTGCTGTATTTATTTTCCCCGATTTGAAGTATAAAATGGTGATTTTCCTGAGTCAAACTGAGAGTACCCCTAAACATTTTTTAAGAAAAAAAAGCACCGGCTGCTCTGATTCTTCTTTTAAATAATGGCGCTTTCTGTGTTTTAGGCCTCTAGGCTGTCAGTATTTTGCGGGAGAGATTTGTGCAAGCAAATCAGGATGAAGCACCTTGATTGTATTTTCATCATTTTTTTTATCAACAGATAGCCTCTTTATTTTATTTGTTAGCTGCCTTGAACTTTTGGAATGGCAGGATGCAGTTGATTTTAAAAGGTACTGAATAACATGAATGAACAGAAATCCCCATGTATTTTTCTGTCAGAAAAAGCAGCTCGGGGTCCAGTTTAGGACCTCATCCCTTACCTTTAGCCTCAAAGCTATGCAGTCTATGGACTCCATAGCTGAACTGAAATCACCTGCCACCCAAATATCAAAATACAAAATGATTACCTCTGATCCTAGCAGAAGTAAGGTCAACCAAAGAGACCAAAACCGACTGCCAAGTATGTGCACTTATAGCTTGGGCTTAGCACTGTTGGGCAGCTGCCAAGGCTCCCATCATAGCCATGGGCCCACGACACCTCGTGGCCCTGCTTTCTTTTTCTCTGTGCAGTCACTGCCTTTTTGCTTCTCACCTTCTAAGACAGTTCAGCAGAAGACAGGTGGAGTAAGGATAAGGAGAGTATGCCTCTGGTCACCATGCCATCTGAGCCCAGTCTGCACAGCTACCCAGATGGAGAGGGTAAGATAATTGGCAGTGGTGACCACAGTGAGGAAGAAAGGAGGCCATTCAGGCAAGGAGCCCCCAACTTTAGACTTCTTGGGTGTCCCCCCTAAAGTCTGAAGATGGAAGCACTTATGCCAGTGGGGGAATTCGTGATCACAGCTGGCTGTGCCCGGGCTCACTTGCTCCAGTCTTTTGCACCACGGTGGTCATTCAGTGGTCTACTTGCTCTCCATACAGTGATCCCTGGGTTCTTCTCTTCTCTCAGGAACAATACAATTCAGTAACGTGGACACTGTACTTCTGGGATAGGGAACACCAAGCCCTAGGGTCAAATTAATTTCTCCTGGAATTCAGGCCTCTTTATCTGTTATTCTCCCCAGACCACATCCTTATCAGCCTGGCTTTCACCCTCCATGAATGTTTCTGCCTGGCTGGAATGTGTCCTTGAACTCTGGTAACGCCTCTTAGTTGACTGGAAGGATGCTGTTGAGGGGAGTGAGTGGGTGTAGAAACTGCCCAACTGTGTGATGACATTCATATTTATTTATTTCATTTATATACTGTACCACCTTTATCTTCCAACGTTCTCAAGGCAGTGCACATGGTTCTCCTCCTCATCCTTACAGCAACCCTGTGAGGCAGGGTCTGAGATGGTGTATGGCCCAATGTCACCCAGTGAGCTTCATGGCTGAGTGGGGATTCAAACCCTGGTCTCCCAGGTTATTGCCCAACATCTTAACCATTATTCCACACTGGCTTCCTACCCATTTTGTTGCTCCACCAACTTTTACCTCTGACCCTAACTACCCGTAGGATGCTGCCTCTGGAAGGTTACAAAGAAGGGAATGCAGCCCCCATGCAGAAAAAGTTTTCCCATCCTTGCTGTGCGTATAGACAACTACAAGCTTGAAGACCAAGCTGAGCTAATGGGTATACTTGCACTTCCGTATACACAACGTGTTGCTTTTTATAAACGGATATTAATAGAAACAGACACAACTTTTTCCTCCTCTTTCTGTGAATTGCTGACATTCTTCCAGCAAAGAGGCTACTAAAGTATGTTTTGTACTTTCGGGCAGCAGGAAGGGGCGGGGAGAGACATTTGTGGGGGAAATAAGCGATGGGACGTTATCCAAGTCCGTTCACATGAAACAGAAAAACATAGAAAAACAGCCTAGATGAAGGAGCCAAGGTGGTACCGCCAGCTGCAGGGCCATTAATTAAATGTTCTCCGGTATGTAGCAGTAAGAATGACCTTGGTACTTGTTGAATGCAAGGAGATAACATTTACAGAGAAGCTCTGCTTGTCCTACACAGGTATATTTATCCAAGAAGTAGCTTGCACATTTTACTGCTCTCGAGGCAGTAAATTAGTTCTAATTGCAGAGATATGTAATAAAGCTGTGCTCGGCCTTCTGCAGCATTTGAAGATTTATTTTAGGGTTTCAGCTTTGCTTTGAGTGTCCAACTTAAAAGGGAGGGGGGTGGAGAACACAAGGGGAAATGTAGGTTTTATGGATCTATAAAATTACTCAGCTTCAGATAAATGTATGTTCCAGTGCAACTTAAACAGGATAACCAGAGGCTATGGGACTGTGGCAGGCAGTGCAATGCACTGTATACTTTTACATTACATATTTCCCTCACAAGCAGGGGGCCTCTCTGAAAGCAGACATAATGAGCATTATCATTATCTCTTGGGAAAGGAAAATGTGGTCACCTGGAAGGACACAGGAAATCGGTGTTAGCCCAGGATTTCTATTAAAACGGTGAGCTCACTAGTAATGCTTCACAAAGCCAAATTCCTTTAGTTCAGTTGCTGTTGAATTCAAGGGTTCCATGTGAACTCTTTAGATTTGCCCCCCCTCTTTGTTTTAGCTAAGCAAAAACAAAACAGAACAAAACATGAATGAACCAGATAAGAGGCCATGGGCTGGATACAACTAAACAGTTACACTAGAGGAGCCAACAGTACAAGTGCAATGGGGCTTTGCCTCTACTTTCCTCTCCCTAGTCAGTTCTGGGGGATCAGGAAAACCTCCAAGACAGGGCACAGGGGTCGTGTGGGGAGGACAGAATGATCAAATTAGCATGGTGTTGAATTCCACCCAGTGGAACCCAAAATCTCAGTATGTCACACAAGGGATGCCAACTTGAATAAAATATTGAGGGGCCCCAGGTAAGCCCTGCCCCACATAATCAATCACATGACAGGGTGCATGCACACCATTTGAATAGCAGTGCCCATCAAATTTAGGGACCCCGGCCCCCTCAAATATTTTATTGGGGGGGGCTGAAGTCCCCTCAGCCGCTAGGAGTTGGCTCCTATGTGTCACACAGAAATTAGCCTATTGGTAACCTGTTTAGTATTATTTGAGATAAAACTATGTATGCTGGCCACAATTTGTTTATGGAACAAAATGGGACTGGCAACAAAACGTTGCAGCGGTTCCTGACCTCCTAGCAGAAGTGCTTCTGTTTTGAGAGCGCCAGCCAGCTATGGATAAAATGAGGGTGGAGTGGGACACAGAAGGACAAAGACCTTGGAAGATGTACTCTGACCTGAAGTCTTTGGGAAAAGACAATATGTATATTTAATTAATGAATAACACTCCCCAAAATGTTCCATAAAGGGCTACTGCAACAGTGTTCCACACCTTCAATCTGCCAAGCAGAATTTAGCCCCTTTTAGCACGTCATTGTTCCCCAGCAGTGTTGTGGAAGTTGGGTACTTGCCCACCCACAATGATCCCATAACTGACTGGTGGAGCTCCGTATCTCCAGTTGGGAATAACAAGTACAATGTAAGAGATTAGGATATAAAATGAAAATTTATTGCTTCCAGTTATTGCCCTAATCTTTTTACCTTTAGCGGCACATCTGTCTTCCACACGTTTTAGCACCAGAAACGCATATAAAACTTTTTTTTTTTTTTGCACTGCACAATTTGGAATGTTACTTTGCATCTCTTCTCTGATCTCCAAGAATCTGCTTATTTTTAGGAACAGAGTGAGAAAACAAGGCTGAACTTCTTCAAAATGGTCAGTGTATGCCTGCAAACAGCAATCCCTTCCACTGCCAGCACAAGCCTTTTTTATTGCCAGAAATAAAGTGTACAGAATGAGACAGAGCCCCACTGAAAAGTTCATAAAAATTAGACCGCTCCTTCTGAGGCATACTAGTGCATACTGGTTCAGCAATGTGCAGGCAAGCCAATAGGAAAAACTAGGAAATACTAGGGACACGGGTGGTGCTGTGGGTTAAACCACAGAGCCTAGGACTTGCCGATCAGAAGGTCGGCAGTTTGAATGCCCGCAATGGGGTGAACTCCCGTTGCTCGATCCCTGCTCCTGCCAACCTAGCAGTTCGAAAGCACATCAAAGTGCAAGTAGATAAATAGGTACCACTCCGGAGGGAAGGTAAACGGCATTTCTGTGCACTGCTCTGGTTCGCCAGAACCGGCTTAGTCAGGCTGGCCACATGACCCGGAAGCTGTACGCCTGCTCCCTTGGCCAATAAAGCGAGATGAGCGCCACAACCCCAGAGTTGGTCACGACTGGACCTAAAGGTCAGGGGTCCCTTTACCTTTACCTTTAGGAAAAACTAGTGTAGCAACTGGGTATAAGGGGAGGTGAGAGCACCAACTGCTTCCTAAATTCTCTTTACCCTTCAGAATCGGTGCCTGGTCTTCATTTTTAAATGAGGCGTTCTTATCTCTAGTTAGTACTTGAACTTAGCACTTAAATCCATGAAGGAAGCTTGGATCACTCCAATGACCCCGTTGGAATGAGGTGGGGGGCAAAATTGAATCATAGAATCATAGAATCATAGAATCATAGAATCATAGAATCATAGAGTTGGAAGAGACCACAAGGGCCATCGATTCCAACCCCCTGCCAAGCAGGAAACACCATCAGAGCACTCCTGACATATGGTTGTCAAGCCTCTGCTTAAAGACCTCCAAAGAAGGAGACTCCACTACACTCCTTGGCAGCAAATTCCACTGTCGAACAGCTCTTACTGTCAGGAAGTTCTTCCTAATGTTTAAGTGGAATCTTCTTTCTTGTAGTTTGGAACCATTGCTCCGTGTCCGCTTCTCTGGAGCAGCAGAAAACAACCTTTCTCCCTCCTCTATGTGACATCCTTTTATATATTTGAACATGGCTATCATATCACCCCTTAACCTCCTCTTCTCCAGGCTAAACATGCCCAGCTCCCTTAGCCGTTCCTCATAAGGCATCGTTTCCAGGCCTTTGACCATTTTGGTTGCCCTCCTCTGGACACGTTCCAGTTTGTCAGTGTCCTTCTTGAACTGTGGTGCCCAGAACTGGACACAGTACTCCAGGTGAGGTCTGACCAGAGCAGAATACAGTGGCACTATTACTTCCCTTGATCTAGATGCTATACTCCTATTGATGCAGCCCAGAATTGCATTGGCTTTTTTAGCTGCCGCGTCACACTGTTGGCTCATGTCAAGTTTGTGGTCAACCAAGACTCCTAGATCCTTTTCACATGTACTGCTCTCAAGCCAGGTGTCACCCATCTTGTATTTGTGCCTCTCATTTTTTTTTGCCCAAGTGCAATACTTTACATTTCTCCCTGTTAAAATTCATCTTGTTTGTTTTGGCCCAGTTCTCTAATCTGTCAAGGTCGTTTTGAAGTGTGATCCTGTCCTCTGGGGTGTTAGCCACCCCTCCCAGTTTGGTGTCATCTGCAAATTTGATCAGGATGCCCTTGAGTCCATCATCCAAGTCGTTGATAAAGATGTTGAATAAGACCGGGCCCAAGACAGAACCCTGTGGCACCCCACTAGTCACTCTTCTCCAGGATGAAGAGGAACCATTGATGAACACCCTTTGGGTTCGGTCAGTCAGCCAGTTACAAATCCACTGAGTGGTAGCATAGTCAAGACCGCATTTTACCAGCTTCTTTACAAGAATATCATGGGGCACCTTGTCAAATGCCTTGCTGAAATCAAGGTAGGCTACATCCACTGCATTCCCTTCATCTACCAGGCTTGTAATTCTGTCAAAAAACGAGATCAGGTTAGTCTGACATGACTTATTTTTCAGAAATCCATGCTGACTATTGGTGATCACAGCATTCCTTTCTAGGTGCTCACAGACTGTTTGCTTAATGATCTGCTCCAGAATCTTCCCTGGTATTGATGTCAGACTGACTGGGCGGTAATTATTTGGGTCCTCTCTTTTCCCCTTTTTGAAAATAGGGACAACATTTGCCCTCCTCCAGTCTGCCGGGACTTCGCCTGTTCTCCAGGAATTCTCAAAGATGACTGCCAGTGGTTCTGAGATCACATCTGCCAGTTCTTTTAATACTCTTGGATGCAGTTCATCTGGCCCTGGAGACTTGAATACATCTAGACTAGCCAAGTATTCTTGTACTATCTCCTTAGTTATTCTGGGCTGTGTTTCCTCTGCTGAATCATTTGCTCCAAATTCTTCAGGCCGGGCATTGTTTTCTTTATCGGAGAAGACTGAGGCAAAGAAGGCATTGAGGAGTTGAAAAGATCCATTTGGGGGCACCAAATTTTGGTCTTGCACAAGGCGCCATATTACAAAAGATTACTGCAGTCTGCTCCTGCTGCCAACCTCTGGAGCAATCTGATCACATCCCCTCTCCTACTTTTTGTTGCTGCCTCTCTGCCTGTGTTCATTGAGTGATCAAGCAGTGATAACAGCAAGGAGGAGGAGGAGCTGCTATCTGTGCATCTAGGCAGCAGTGTGCATGGGGCCAAAGGAAGAGGGAAAGTGAATGGGCAGTGCTGAGAGCAGCAAGGAGTTGGCCCATTGACAGGGCCAGCCCTACCATTAGGCAAAGTGCAGAGGGTAGTAGATGCTGGAAAACAGGGAATAGTGGTAAGGTGTTGGGAGACAGCCTGCCTGTGCCCCCTAAACTAGCTTGTTGCTCTCAGGAGGACACTGCCCCATCCACAGAGTCCAAATAAAATTCAGCTGCTAATCTAAACATCTTATTTGTCTGAAATGGGGGTACTATCTTGTTTTTTGCCTCAGGCAGCAGGATATCTCAGGCTGTCCACTTATGATACCTTGCGCCTCAAAAAGTGGAAGCAACACTGCTACTTGGCTATCCTATGAGTGCGGCAACCTCAGACTAAAGCAGGGTCACCCACAGGCTGTCAGTAGTTTGCAGGAGGGATTCAATCACATGCTGGGAATTTAGGTTTACACAATTAAATTAGCTGGAAGACCTCTGGTACGACAAATTCTCCCCTTTAAAGGACTATTTGTGGTTAATAAGCTGAATGGAAAATGCACTAAAAAGTGTAGGACAAACAATTAATGGGAAGACGTATAACCACTGTAAGTAAAGGTAAAGGGAACCCTGACCATTAGGTCCAGTCACGGACGACTCTGGGGTTGTGGCGCTCATCTCACTTTATTGGCCAAGGGAGCCGGCGTACAGCTTCCGGGTCATGTGGCCAGCATGACTAAGCCGCCTCTGGCGAACCAGAGCAGCGCATGGAAATGCCGTTTACCTTCCCGCCGGAGCAGTACCTATTTATCTATCTGCACTTCATGCTTTCAAACTGCTAGGTTGGCAGGGGCAGGGACCAAGCAACGGGAGCTCACCCCGTCGTGGGGATTCAAACCGACGACCTTCTGATCAGCAAGCTTCTGATCGGCAAGCCCTAAGCTCTGTGGTTTAACCCACAGCGCCACCCATGTCCCATCTATAACCACTGTATACAGCCACAAATCAGGAGGAATGCTTCTTGTCATATAAGTTCTCCGCAAATGGATCAGGATGAATGTTCAGTAAGGGCCAGGCCTTACTTAACCTCTGCCTAAGCTCTGTGCAAGCAAATCAGGGCAAATGCTCAATAAACAGTACATCTGGAGGAAATATTTTGCGGTAGCCTCAGTACTACTTCTCCCTGTGTCTCAGCAAGATAGTTGGGAAATCCAGTTCTGAATTCTTAACACCCAGACAATTATGCTTGTGTGTAAATTCTGCAAGTTAGCTGACTGGATGACGAGAAAGCAACTGACTAATTAAACTGATATATCAGTCCTCAGAACCCAAGATAAATATTGCTAGCACATCAATTAGGCAAGCCATTTTACATGGCTGTGGGTAATATATAAACAAAGTGCTTTATCTGAGCATTGCCTACAAACTCAAAGATTGTAATGTACTTTCAGATAACATTCCAAACCTATCCTTTTAAGCTTTCAGCCAAGAATTTATTTTTGTATTTTCTTTACTGTTGACAAAAAAAAAATATTCTGAAGCTTTGCTCCAGCTTCTTTTGTTCTTGCTGTATGTTGCATATTTTAAACCAAATCTTGATACTAGCATTAACTACCTGTTGCCATCTGTTTCATTTTCTTCTAACTTGCTTATCTTATTGGATAGCAGGTACTAAATGACAAAGTGTTGGCCATCTGAATAGGACTCCATCTAAAAATGTGACTGGATTTTTGCAAACTCCTTCAAATCCAATGAATTTCTTTCTACTAATCTTTGCTGTTTCCACCAGAATGTGTCCGCTGGTGTTATGGCAAGGATTTATAAAATCATCCTTCAAGGAGGGGAAATCAGTGTTGTCTCTACACTGCTCCCACTGAATCTAATTGTGAAACTCCTCAGTGACCTTGGTGGGAGTTGAGGAGTGATGAAAGTCGATTACATGTTTTCTGCACTCCCGTAACGTTATACTGGAACTTTAAGCACAGTGATGAATGTGGGGGAAAAATTGAAACGAAATAATCTGGAGTGGACTTTATCACTCCTCAGCAAACCTCATTCACCATATGTTCGTCGACATTATGAGAGGGAGGGTGCAAGGTTTGAATGCAGGTTTTGCAGGCTGACTAGCCTGCCCATCTCTGTGTAGACCAACAGTGGGTCACCTGGGGCCCTTCAGAGGTTGATGGACTCATCCTTGGTCATTGGTCCATGCTGGCTGGGGCGGGTAGAAGTCCAAAAGCACCTGGAGGGTCAAAGGTTTCCCACCACAGATACAGACCTACATCTTCATTTGCATAGCTCCACCCTACAGGACTGGCCCTGCCATGTGACAGAATAAAGCAACCTATTTCAGGCAGCATCCTGAGCAGTGGGCAGCGGGAGAATTCAGGAATTAGTGTCTGAATGGTGTATCAAGCCTTGTCAAAGTGTTTGTCCTAGTGAAAGGGAGGCCATTTTGGCTTTGCTTCAGATACAAGGCTGGCATCAGACATTGTGCTGCCCAAATGGGTTGGTTTGGCCATCTCTGCTCCTCTTTCCTCCTTCTCCCCTTACCTCATCCCCCCTCCTCTTCCTCATTCTTATTCCCCACCTTTTAAAGCATTTTGCCACCACATAAGCAGGCTCTCTCCTTCCGCCTTCCCACTGTATCTGCCTTGCTGTTAGAAAGGGGGCCTTTCCACAGAGACATTCTGAACCAGGTGGCCTGGGATAGCGCTGGCAGCATTCTGCCACCACAGCTAGAAATTCTCTTTTAAATTTAAACAAGTTGCATTAGCCTCTCTCTTGCCAGATTAGTCTGGCACCATTCAAATTAGCAACAGAGGGATGGTGGGGGCAGTGATGGAAACTTATATGAACTAATGACTGCACAGGAACATTAAAATATCGGAGGCAAAGCACATAGGATTCCAAGAATGAAATATTTTGCTTCTGACGCTAGCGTTAACACTATCAAGGTCAGACTAAATACTTCCTGGGAAAAATAGCTTCTCCTTTGATAGTCTTCTCTGTATGTTTGGGTTGGTGTTTTCTTTTAACCAGCACCTGCTCTATATTGATTGTACAACAAAAGTGTTTGGTCTATGGATCACAATCTCTGGAACAAAGACTGTGTAAGCACATTCCAGGCCATCAGATGTTAGAATTCTTATAGCAATGTACTTCAAAAGCATATGAAGGGCAAAGCTACACGTTGCATGTAAATGCATGTAATGTTAGCCTGATGTTGCTTTTTAAACTGGAAAAGCCATTTCCAGATGGGAAAATTTGGAGTGGAGAAACACTCAACACTTTTCTGTCTTCTGTTTCCTGGTTTCAAAATCCCATATACCCTCCTGACTTTTCCATTGTGGAATTTCAGATGCATGCTTCAGAGGGTTTAGAACCCCATGGGGAGAAAGTTGCTTGGGGAACAATTTCAAGTAAGGAAGTGGCAGAAAAGAAAGGGCTAAACATCCCTCTCCTGAACGCACATATACCCCTCTTCACTTTAAAAATTGCTGTCAAGCTACTACTGCACATATTTGCTTCTAATGTAGTATTGCAAGCTACCCCAATCTCTGACTGCTGCAAGATTCCAGGGGTTCCAGGTGCTTGTCTAGGATCCTGTCTCCTCAGAATAAGGGACAGCGGAGACTGTGGTGTCTTTATAATATATGGTTTATTTATATATGGGGTGGGTGGGTGGGTGAGTGTGGTTTATTTATGGTTTATTTATACAAACAAACACACACACACACACACTTACAAAACAAACATGCTCATGGGAACTTGTGCAACTGTATGTATGCGTTGACAATTATAAAAGCATATGTGAAGAAAGAAAGTATTCGATAGGTTCAGTAGCAAACAGAAAATTAGCTAACTACCAGCTAATAGATGGTAATTTAATTTTCTTTTTGTATGCATGGGGCTAAATTCTAATATGAAAAACATATTTATAACACACTCAATTAGCAACATAGATTTTTACAGTGTTATTGTCCTTTAACCTTTTAAACGCATCTTATTGCAAAGGCAAATTTACTGGTTACTTAGATTATTTCATATTGCCTCTATCTGCTATCATCTGTCATTTGACAATCATGTGCTAGGGCAGATCTGCTACCAATTCCTCTCATCTTCTATAGGAAGAAGCTTAATTCTTTAAGCCGAGGGTGTAAGACAGGGTCATGAGGTCAACTTAATCTTACAAATAATCTTTGCAACGTAGAAGGGAGATCCTCCAGTGTGCTTATCTCCTGTACTTAGGGCAGTTATCTTAGTTAAAAGTCAGGATTAGAGTTATCAGGCCAGTGCCTTAAGTTTTAGGAGTTAGACTATTGATCATTATAGACAGAACACTGGCTTGGACAAAGCAGCACATGAAAGATTTCCAGTCCACCCTTTATAAATTAAACTGACTGCTATTTTAGTTAGTTAAAAGCTTTTCTAGAATACAAATTCTCATTATCAGTTAGATAGGAATGGGGGAAAGACCTATGCAATCTATGGAACATACATGGTTTCAGTGGGATAAATGCCATCCACCCTATATTTCATAAGGCAAAGCCTTGCTTAGCTTGGTTAGAAAGCAAGGAATCCGACATGAACTGTTTTAGTTTAGGGAATGCATACACAAAGTTAATATGGTTTTAATGTGGAGCCAGTAGAATGTATCCTTTCAAGCAAGTATGAAATGCCCATTAATCTGTTCAGCTGTCCTCGTTCTTCATGTTCAGGACGTTAAAGAGCTGTAAAAGGATGGAATTTTGTCACTTTTTCAATGTACAGCTAGGGGCAGAGTGTTGTTCCTAAATTAGCTTCAGAACAAATTATTCCAGATTTTTATTGACTGCATCATTATTGTTAACTAATTATTCCATATTACTCCTCTGACATGTGCTGTAAGACAAAACTGGAGACCTACTTACTACAGCAGGGGTGCCCAAACTTTTTTCAAAGAGTGCCAGATTTAATGAAGCGAACATGCATGAGGGCCGACCGAAGTTGTTGAAGTTTTTTAAGGATTGTTTTTTAAGATTTTACCCTAGGACATATATTGCCGCGGGACCGGATTAAATTGACCGGCGGGTTAGGCCCCCAAAACAGACTCTAAACATGCCTGTACTACAGAATGCAGGGTATGGAAGCTGAAGAATGGACCATGGCAGCATCAGTGTAGGACTCAGTCACCATTCCTAAATAATGTCTTGTTGCCCTAGAACAGTTAACACAACACTTGCTATCTGTGGGCCAGGATCTATCAACAGTATTCCCCACACAGCCCATATCCACATTTCTTTCCTTTCCTAGTAAAATACCAGGGTAGACATTTCCCAGCTCCAGAGCATGAATGGAAAATGCCAAGGGTCTTTAAAAAATCATAGGATGCTGTTCCCTCATCACTTCCTCTTCCAACCTGGAAGTACCGTAGTTTGGGACCTGTATCCAAGATGTTGGAGATATGTAAACATATCCATATGAGAGTCTTCTTAACTGGAAAGCAGTTAAACTTCCAAATGATTATGATTATTTCAGTTTATATTCTACTCTTCCTCCCAAAAGAGCCCAGGGCAGCAAACACATAAATTTTATATGTGTATTTATGTTCTAAAGGCAGTTAAAACAATAACATTCTCTTAGCCAATGATTTCATGGTTGCCAAGAACAGTGCCCGCTATTAAATGTCTGAGTAAACAGGAATGTTTAAAAATTCCTCCTAAAAGTCAAGGAGGGAGACAGGTGCAGCTCACCAGAGAAGGCATTCCACAAATGGGCAACCACCACTGAGAAAACTCTATGAAAGGTCAGTGCCAACTGAGCAGCCAGGTACTTTTATACTCTGTGCTTTCAGAACAGGCCAATCATATCCAATGCACTACAGATCAACAATCCAAATCCCTATTTTCACAAGCCTTTTTATAGATCAGCGCTTCCTGTTTGCACTTTCTCTGCTGCACGGTGGGATTTTAAAATGTGCTCATCTTACTGTTCTTCTTGTCCTCCCTAAAGTGAATTTGCACATCTTCAGCAGGATGGATCAAATGATGAGAGACCATCACTTTTGGATAAGTTGCAGTGTTAGCAAATTCATCCTTTATAGCCATGACAACAGTACACACAGATTTCTTTCTTTAAAATAATGCATTTCAACTTGGGCTTCCTCTCCCCGCCCCCCCATTTTGACAAATATCCCCCAAATTCTTTGACGGATAATCCCTGTCGGTTGCAATGACATCTACTGGATGTCAGAGCTGACAAAGAGCAGATCCTCCTACTGCTTAACTTCACAAGACCTACTGCCAGTTAAAAGCCCAGGACTAGAGTCTTCCAGCAGGCAAAACTCCTCGTGTAGTTAATGGAACTTTTTGCCTGGAAGGGGCTACAAGACAGATCGGGACTTCTTTTGGTTATTTAAATTCCTGTTGCTCCTATGAAGCAATTTTCTGTCACTTTTCAAATCCCAGGTAACAAATTTCTGAGCAGATTGCAAGGAAGTAAAGATGCACTAAAAAGTGCTATAATTAACCAAACTGATCTGCTCCCAGCTGTTATTTATTTCAGAGCTTTGTATATAAGCTGAAGTCAAAATTATTAGGTATTCTCCAAGGCTACTATACAAACAGTGAGATGCAAAATATATTTACTGGACTAGACCTGTTCTGCTATCCTGCCCAAGCTGTCAGAAAACTCACTTCTTTGCTTTGGATTTTTCATTTGGAGAGAATCTAAAGCTTTCAGATAGGTTTCACAAACATCCAGCACCACATTTTTTTCATGCATTAAAATGGCAATATCCCCAAAGTGATATTTCCCAAACTTTTGACACTTTGGCCTCTTTATTTTTCTTTGCCTTGAATTCAAATTGGAAGGACAATTCACACATACACCCCCAAAGATACTGATGTAACATGAGACTTTCCAATGGCAACACTGCAGGGTTTTCTTTGGGTGAAAGAGGAATGGAGATTTAGACATATTCGTAATATCTGTTTTATTAACCAGTGAGAGCATGGAGAAGGCAAGCACAATCCTATAGGCAGGCAGCACATCTTGAGATGGATTCACAGAGAGATACTTTTGCAGTCGCTTCCAAGTCTGCGCTCCCACTAACTCCAGCTAGGAAGTCTCAAGGCTGAATCAGACATTACTTTAGTGGTGTGATTAGCAATCATGTCTGGAGTTTTTTCAATGATTAAATACCAGTCCTGGGAGGTTTTTGTTTCTTTCCACTGGGACCACTACACATGGGTAGGGGGGATTTAAGACTCCCCTTCTTAGCTGTGTTCCTGATAAAAGCACTACCCTACATGAAAGTTTGACTTAGAAAATGGGAGCTTCTCCCTCCAAAAAGCTAATTGCAGCTGGGGAGCATTTCGTTCCCATGTACAATACTACACAGCATTTATTTTATTTTTAAAACTCATACATGGTGGCTAAGCACGCTACTAAAGTAATGCCTAGTTTGTCCTTCAGCTTTCTCTTCCTCTGCCCATGTCAGCTTCCAAACTGCTGTCTCCCAGGGCCAAACCACCCATTATGTCCAAGGCATTTTTAACCTAGGACCTAGACCATTCCAGATGTCTTTTTTTTCTTTTGTGCATCTATTTCACAATGGTATTGGTGCGATTATACACAATCCCACTTTCAGTACTGTTTGTGTGCTCATTCATTTTCCAGTCAGTTCAAAGGTGAAATCCTGTAACTTTTCATGCCACCAATGTCCTGGGGTTGTTGGGGTGTGTGTGTGTTTTGTCCTGTTTTCATTGCACTATAACACAAGAGTTGCCCTTCAGGAGGCAATAAAGCATTAGCACTGGTGAAGTATTTGTTCAGTGTGTCAACCTACAGATCCCTATTCTGCAGCCTAGTTGATACACAATTCAATCACATTCAACAGCTCCCATATTTTCCTAGTTATATCTAATTTATTTGGGTTTTTCTTGTGTTCTTCGTGGGCTACATCTTGGACTTCTGGTGCGATGTGTCCTTCTTGACTCCTTCCTGCTGGATGGTGTCACTGCTCATCTATTCTCAAAGAGGAAAGGGCCTCTCTGTTACAAGGGGCATAGAGTTGAGAGTCCATTCAACATGGTGACTTAGTTTGATGAAGGTACACATCAGCTTTTCTAAAAGCATTTTTGGGAAACACAGCCTGAAGCACTCAACTCTGTCTAGAGTTGGTGGGTCTGGGATATATAAGTTACAGGAGTTTGTAATTTAGCCTTTAAAGACACCAACTGGTGTGATCCAGCAAGTAAGGTAAGGTAAAAGACCCCTGTACGTTTAAGTCCAGTCAAAGGCGACTATGGGGTTGCGGCACTCATCTTCCTTTCAGGGTGAGGGAGCCTGTGTTTGTCCACAGACAGCTTTCTGGGTCATGTGGCCAGCATGACTAAACCGCTTCTGGTGCAACGTAACACGGTGACAGAAACCAGAGCGCACGGAAACGCCATTTACCTTCCCTCCGCAGCGGTACTAATTTACTACTTGCACTGGCATGCTTTTGAACTGCTAGGCTGGCAGGAGCTGGGAGCTCACCCTGTCACAGGGATTCAAATCGCCGACCTTCTGACTGGCAAGCCCAAGAGGCTCAGTGGTTTAGACCACAGCGCCACCTGCGTCCAGCAAGTAACAGTGACTAGCAGAATCCATTCCGTAGCCTGGTTTGCATTTACTCTCAATCCTGTTCACTGAGGAAACTTATGGCAAGTTGCTGCCTCCCAGTTTGGTTGGGTTGAATGGTGCCCTTCCATTGGCAGTATAGAAGGGCAGCGTTCACCCTTCAGATAAGGGCAGTGGGCATTTGCAGGTCAAACCCTGTACTTCTCTGAAAATTTATGGCAGCATGTGCACATTCCAACTTTTCTTGAAGCTCCTTTCATCAGCTCCTCTTCTTTCACTTTAGCAGCACTCATAATTATGTTCGTTGACGTAAAGGCCTAAGGTTAGGAGGAACCTGTCCATGTGTCAGATACAAATGTGAGTATAAAGACTTATTGATGCCCTGCACGACTTGCTATCAATGCATGATCAGCCCCGACATAAAGACATCAATAAAGAGAATCGGCTTAACAGGACAGGATAATAGCACAGGGAAGCAATGCATCATAGCCGGATGGCTGTGACAGTGACCATAAACCTTTGGATGCTGCCTAGCACCCACAAGGACAGCAAGAATCTTCACATCTGGAAGGAGGCCAATGCAATAGTCACTAGGAAGTTTATTTATTACTGCCCACCCCTGGAAAGCATTCCCCAAGAGCCAAGGGAAACAAGAAGACTATGTAAGCTATGCAAAGAAAACGAAAGCACTGCCCATCCAAAATCAGGTTGACACAAAACATTCTCCATAGGTTCTTGGTCAATGCGAAACATATTTATGCATTCCTTTGTTTATTTATTTAGATGTATAGGCCACACTCACAATGTTATCAAACCCACTGAGAGGACTTTCATTTCTGTGAGTCCCTTCCTAGTTTTACTAAAATTCATAACATTACATGGTAACTTCCAGCCCTGTATACTGTTCCCTTGTAATATATTTTAAAAATTTGTTATATAATCTTTCATTTTACACAGATGTTATGTATAACCTACTTTCAGTGAAATGAGTTGGTGATTTGACTCAAAATGTATCTTTCGTTGGCTTCACAAATTGTTCATCATCTCCCCCCCCCCACCATTCAGGCCTAGTCTAAATTTAATTATTTCATTTATCATTTGTATCCTGATGTTATATTAAAGCAATAACCAAAGTACCTTTCAATAAAAATGAATGGTAATATAATGAAATAAAACAATAAATAACAAAGCATCAAGAGGCAGCAGTTTCTCCATCTCCTCCTCTGCTGTTGTTTCTCTGTATCTGAGTTAGTCAGAAGGACTAGCTGCAAGTCCCCTTATTTCAGAGGGCCTCTTCTAAGCAGGACTAAGAGATGAATTTTAACCCTGGCTGGGAAGCAGCAGTACAGAGTAGTGGGTTGATGGTTGACAACCACATCCCAAGCCCTGTGGACAAGCCGAAGGTGGAAGGTGCAGTTTGTTCTGTGTTTTTTGATGTGCTGGTTCCAAGCTGACGCAGCTAAGATGCCCAGATTGGAATGGAATGGCTCAGGATCCGTGGCTGACTCTGTTCTGTTTTTGCCTGGTTTCAGTGTGCTGTGTTGACTATCAGCTGCAGGAACACCAGTGGCAGTAGCATTCCTTATGTCTTCCCTTCCATGGTCATAGTGGGGCCCTCTGTAGTGATGGCAACTGCCTGCCAGAGAAGACCAGCAGATACCAGCAAGAAGCACAAATGCTCCTCTAGCACCATTGATTGGAGATTTATGACTGCAGTCTCAATCTAGATCTAAGCCATAGTCTACCCTGTGGGAAAGCTTATAACACTGGCTCCTAAACACAGATTTCTGGGCCTTTTTGTTTGTTGCTTGGTTAATTTACCTACATATTTTGCATATGGCATGTTATTGGTTTGATATTGTTTCACATATTTTATTATTGCCTTATTGTTGCCTTGAGCAAGACAGTTGGAAAAGCAGCACTGAAGGTTTTTTGTTTTGAAAAATTACGTTTGCCCCAAAGCTCAATTGTCAGTACTGTTCTTCAGTTCTTTATAGTTACTTTTTTAAATGGAAAAGAAAAATAGTTGCATGTCAGAGTATTAACCGGCAGTCAAAATATTTGTGACATCTGTTGTATTCATTCTAAATAATTATTTTAGTACCAACTGCAATAAATACAAAATTAATTTTAAAGCTATATTAAAATGGCATCAGTGATATATCCTAGCTGGACAACAACAGGAAACTTATTCATGCTTAAAAATAGGAGAGTATGTGATTGTATTTTAGGCCATATATATTAAAGAAAAGGAAGTCTGGCTCTGGTTTAAGCATGAGATTAAAAGGCAGGAGGTTTTGTGTTTAATAATTTCTGTCTTAGTTCCATATTTTAGACAAGTCCCCAATTTTCACTATGTTTCCGTATGGGTAACGGAACGTAGGGTTTTCCTAGACATATGTCTGACCTGTAACACTAAAGCAGTGAGGGCATTTGCAGGGAAGAATTGGCACCGAATTATTTGGCATCAGAAAGTGGTGCTTAAGCCTTCTTACGTGTGCCATTTCCCCTCCACTTGGGTCAGAAGGCTGGCTATGGAGGGGACATCTGGAGCAGCAACATTTGCAAAAATAAAAGCAAAAAACAACCTGTGGACATGGGGAACAGCTGTAGCTCAGTGGCAGAGTGTCTGCTCTGGATACAGAAGGTCGCAGTTTCAATTCCCAGCATCTGCAGGTAAGGCTGGGGCTATTCCCTGCCCGGAATCTCTGGATAGTTGCTGACAGTTCGTGTAGACAGTATTGAGCTAGATGTACCAATGGCCTGAGTCAGTATAAAGCAGCTTCCTAGTTTCCTATGGGAGGGTTAAGTACAACCATCGTACCTGGAGAGACATATATGGCAAGAATGCATTGCCCAAGAACATCGGGCAAGTTAGTGAAGGCTGCCAATAAAAGCTTGGGTTTTCCTTTTATAAAGCTCAACAATTTAGGGATGTCCTGGTTTTTACTTTTTGAAATAAGGCAACCCTAAAGTTAGCCATAGCTCTCTCAATTAACAGGTAACAACCCAAACCTATCTTCAGGCAGTACTGCTTTAGTCTGCAAGTGGGAACTTGTGTGATAAAAGACCCTCCATGGAAAAAAAAAATCCCACATGCAGAAAGCTAGCATGTCAGGGAGAAATGTTTCGCTCTTGCATCTATTTGCTTTGTAGAGTGATTTGTTTATTTATTTAGTAGAGAAGCATTTAATTGTGTGCAATTGGAGAGAGAAAACGCTTTAGAATGAAAACATCCCCATCTTGGAGATAATTGATGTGTCTTACCATAATATGCGGCAGCCACAAGAGCTATTCTGTGAAGAAGTTGCATCATGTTACGTTGTTGAAGAGAAAGCCCTGTCATTAGATGCTGCAAGGTGCTTGACTATGCCCTGCATTAGGGATGAATCTTGTTTTTTGTGTATACAATTGGGAGAGTTAGTCTAGAAATAAGCTTTCTCCCCTTCTTCCCTTAGCAAAACATAGATGCTGATCAGCCAGAACCCTTCTGTCTTCATGTCTGGACAGTGCTGAATCAGAAGCAACTTGGGATACCTCATATGGGTCTATAGGAACACAGTTGGAGACTGCTGCCAGCATGATTTGGCTCCCCCAGTCAAACCAACAGCACCATGTTACCTGGGATTATCCTCACTGCAGTGCATTCATGCTTCGTCGCAGTTTCGCTTAGCATTATGAGTGAACTGGGCCACTTTCTGTAGTGGTGCGTTCCACTTGTTGAACAGATCTAATATTGTTAAAGAGCAGAGCAAGTCTATGCCACTTCTGGCTTCTGGTTTAAAGATTACCCTAATCATGTGTGTTTTTATTATCACAATCGTTTTTTATTATTACAGTGTGCAGGAGCTCCAAAACTGCAGCTGGAAACTTCTGCTTGTGCAACAGCACCCAAAGATAGTAGTATTCTGTGCAAACAAAGACACCTGTGCCCACTTGGCTCTGAGGAAAGGAAGATGCTCCCTTAGCTGCAGCTCCTAGTTGGTGCAACACTGCTACCACTAGGTTTGCAGCTGGCCAAGTGGCCCCTGAAAGCTCCTACTGACTCCTAGGGGTCAGTTTTCCTGTTTCTCACATTTCCAAATTTAAGTTTGCTTCTCCAGATTTCCACATCGGTTTGCGATTTATTGATTTGCTTTAAAGCCCTCATGAAAACCCATTAAAAGAATTAGTGTGAATTCTCCCCAGTATACACATTTTTTTGTCTGCAACATTCCCATATCTTTCACAGAGCAATTTCCCCACATTCTGTGGTTTTGTATGCTACTTGCTCTTATATGTGCATTTTTATGCTGCTGTAGCTGGCATCTGTCTGTCTCAGAAGACAATGCAGAAATGTGCCCCGGGGGGAGAAATGGTTGGATGGTTTTATTGTAGTCTATGCATTCTGCACATGTTTGTCGAAGGGGGGACTGTCCTGCAAAATTCAGAGAAGTGTGAATTTCAGAGGATGGCCGGGTTTCAGTTTATATATTGCTTTGGAAAGTGCGGATTTAGATATTGACATTTAAATGTGAACTGAATAGTATATCTCCCTTATCTCTACTGAGTCCCTGTGCCAAAAGGTCACATCCAGATCATTCCTGAACCTTTTCCTCCTTCTCCTGTTATTACTATGAGCCCTTAACCCTGAGCAAGATCTGGCTCTTAATATAGAAATAATTACTAGTCATCTACAGCTGCATGAGCAGGCAATAGTGTTCTGCTGGATTTTCAGTCTAGGTCTTCAGTTTGACCATTTCCCCTCTCACTTCTGCTTCCCCCACTCTCCCCTGTGCCCTTGAAAACAGAAGCCTGACTGACAGAAATTCTGCAGGCAAAAAAAAATTTCTTCCTCTGTTCTGCATCCTGGAAAAGCATCACATACTAAACTGCTTTAGATCAGGTTCAAAAAATGGTGGCAGTCCTACCAAGTATTCCAGGTCCTGTACACACTTTTGATCTTATCTTGCCCATCTCCTTAACAACTGCCAGAAGTCCTATATATACAATTAACGTACCCAATATGTTGGCCTTCATGATAACCTCTGGAAATAGGCTTCATAGGAACCATTCGTTGTTAGCCAAACACAACATTCATGCATGAAATTTCAGTTTTCTTTTCATACAAGTAAATAGAAAGGAATGTCAGCTATAGCATTTTCAGGCTTTGTTCTAGATCATTCAGGGGACAAGAAAAATGAATAAAATTTCAGAATTTATTCAACATGGTTCATGGTGCTCATTCCTGGAGTCCAAGAAGACATTAAAACATTGAGTTGTAGCAGTGGAAATTAAAGATTTGAACAGGAGAATTGTGAACTCTGGAAAAGAAAACATAACCCATCGGTGGTGATCATGCAGAAACTAAATAAGATTAATGAAGGTGGAGAGCAGACAAACAACCATTTTTAAGGAGCCCCATGTGTCTTGTTTTCTAAAGAGCAGGAACAAGAATCCAGGAATAATTAAAGTGCTCAGTGAACAAATGTAAATCCAATTGGCAAAATCTAGCTTTGTAGACCCTAGAGGACATCAGATTATGCAGTCAGATAGGCATCTGAATTTAAATTTGCTCGTATCCAGCTTAGCAGCAGCAGCAGTCGCGGGGGGGGGGGAAATCTACCAAACGCCTGACCTCCATTTGGCTGATTTGCTACAGTATACTGGGATGGGGAGGAGCTTGACACTGAGGCTGGCGCAGTGCAAATTCCATATTTTTTTAAAAAATATATATCTAACACAGATACAGAATGGAATAGGTATCTCCACTCAAAAGGCTTGCTAAAAAAATGAAGGTGTTCAGTAAGTACTGAAAAGACAAGCGAGGCAGTGCCTGTCTGCTGTGTAATGATAGAGAGTTCCAAAGGATAGGTGCCACCAGTATTTTTTTTCTGGGGGGACACTGGGGTATGCATACCCTTAAACATTTTGTGAATCTAACGGGAGAAGAAACTAAAAAAAAAATTGAAATTGTTTTTTCTCTAACACGGTGAATCGTCATTTCCGTTGGCGGCCTCATTTCCTGTCACAGTGTTTCCTGAGTCTCAGACGGAAGCGAGTGTTTAATATGTGAAGTAGGAGTTGGAATCTAGCACGGTGATTGGTCAGTTTCGTTGTTACCACTTCTGATGACGGCTTCATTTCCTTTCCCGGTGCAATGCATGCTCTTGTACATTTACTGTATTTATTTTTGCGGATTTGAACTATAAAATAGTGATTTTTCTTGAGTCAAAATGAGAGTACCCCCTAAATATATATATATATATATATATATATATATATATATACACACACACACACACACACACACACACACACACACATCGTATTTTTCGCTCTATAAGACGCACCAGACCATAAGACGCACCTAGTTTTTGGAGGAGGAAAACAAGAAAAAAAATATTCTGAATTTCAGAAGCCAGAACAACAAGAGGGATCGCTGTGCAGTGAAAGCAGCGATCCCTCTTGCTGTTCTGGCTTCTGGGATAGCAGCGCAGCCTGCACTCACTCCATAAGATGCACACACATTTCCCCTTACTTTTTAGGAGGGAAAAAGTGAGTCTTATAGAGCAAAAAATACGGTATATATATCACTGGGTGGCCCCACACTAATGGCCAGATTCCTATACTGTTGGTTTGGGTTACATATGGTATTACTGGAGCCATGTTCATTTCAATGGATGGACTGGACAAAAATCCTATGAAAAAGCAGAGACAGCAGTCATGGAGTTCAGTGCTTTTGAGGGGTCTTCAGCTCTTATAGGTGGCAAGAAACCATTTTAAGAAGGGAAGCCATTTTAAATTCAACGGTATTAACCTTCACATCCATTGATTTATATTATCCCTCAAATGGCCATCCTCATCGTTACTGCTGTTAGTAGTAATAAAAGCAAGACAGCTGAGCTCTTGAAATCCTTTTGATAAAGACTGCTCTTGAGAAGCTTATTATGTCAGGAGACCAGAGCCTGAATTCAGCAATGACCAGAAACACGAGCTCTGTCAGGCTTTTCCTGATGCTTCCCAAACCAAGGCACAGTTCTGGGCAATCGAATGCGTTTCTTCAAGAGCTACCAGTTCACTGAGCATGCATAGCTATTTAATTACACTTTAATTAGAGTCCTTTCTCTGTGATATGGGAAGGTGGGAGCAGCAGACATAAAAACTTCAACTATACCACTGGGATCACCACAACAAAAATCTAGCTAGAAGCTCAGTGGACTGAAGACAATAAAAATGGCTACTTCCATTAAAACTCTCTTTAAAGTCTGGGACATTTTATTTAGTGAACTTCCCTCCCTAGCGTTGTAAATCCAGTCATTTTGTTTTCCAATCCACAACTGCTTTTTAAGTTAAATTGCTTCAGCATGCCACCTGATTACAGGTCGAAAAAGTGGACAATGCACAAGACTACCATGTTTACTGAATTCAAATAAAGAAAAGGGGAATTTCACAGGGGTGTACTGGTGGTCAAACAAGACAGTAATGATAAGACTTCTTGAGACAGTGCTTGAATCATGGGATGCATGAATAATATATTAATATGGCCCAAACATGCATATTTTACTGATATCTCTTGGGCTGTTTCTATGTGTGTGTGAAATATATAAATGCCTGTTGTGAAAAGAAAAGTTAAATACAGCAGTGTACAATCTCTTGCACAAGGTCTGCTAGTTGTTTTATTTTGTTTTGGTTTTTTGTATCATTTGATATTTTAAGTGTTACAAGTTGGCTTGCATTTTTTTTATTTCAATGAGGTGGTACATAAATTAAATACAGTACTGACCAATAAAATATATGGTTCATTTATTTAGAATATTAATATACCAGGTTTCATCCAAAAGTATCCCAAGCAATGATAATGGAACAGTGAGAACCACACAGGATGCTAAACCACCATCTGCCTGTAATATATGCTGAATCAACCTGAGAACCATTTTCACATAAACAGATACTTGTGCATTTAGAGGAAAATAGATATTGAAGAAAAATAGACTTGAAGAAGTTGGAACTTTTGAGAGATGATTGACAGAAGCATGTATAATAATAGTATATTGGTTACCACCACTGGGAAATTATAGGTGATTTACGGTAATAACTGTGTATCTTTTTTATATGTATAAAAAACCCAACAACCTAAAAGCCTTAAAATGATAAAAAGGAACACCACATTTACCCAAATCACTTTAATCTGTTAACTCATGGTCTTAGAAGAGTGCATGAAGGATTACAACTGCTATATGAAGATTAAGAACACAAACTTATTTATTCAAAAACGTACATTATTTTGAGGGAGCACAAATCCCCAAGTGACATGACCTACTAAACTGATCATTAAATAGAAAGGCTGAGATGGGCAATATATTCCATAAGTAATTATCCTTGGATCTAACTCTAACTCATTTGGTATTAGCCATTCAACACAACACAGGAGACATAGTTTGGTTTGACAACTTTATTTTTTTTTAAAAAAAAAATCAGATTGAAGATTATGGCAAGTGATTATCCATCTATTAAAAAAAAATAATAAAAATTTATAGCAGATAGCAAACAGTATGCAGACTAGCCTTCTATTAACAAACCAAACAAGTCTTAACAAATATTTTATTATTTTTGATTGCTATGATGATTAGGGTTGCCACTGCAGGAGCATCCCAAACCCTGAGATTTCAGAGCCCAAATGATGACATTGGGGGAGGGGGTACTCAGTGATGTCATTAAGTACGACACATTAAGCATGAACCACAGTTGCTGAGAGGATGCCAATCAAATTTTTAAAAACAAAGCAAATATGTCAATGGTTGGAAGATAGAAACCTTTGTTAAAGGGGATGGTTATGATCCTTAGAGAGTCTATGCAATAATTTGCAGTTCACTCCTGATGACTAAAGCTGGCAAGCTGCATACACAGTCTTCTTAATAAATAAATAAACAATTAAAGGCACTCTTTAAGGCACCTAGAGAGGGGCAGGCAAATCTGGAGATTCCAGAGGTCTGGCCACCCTAATAATTATCTATTATATGGTCTATTCAGCCAGCCAACCATAGACCCTATTGTTACAATAAACCAAATGGTTTAAAAAAATGTATTGTTTATGGCTGCATCTTGCAATTTGTGGGCATTTTTATGATTTCTTCAGAATCACATTAGGTTTTTATAGAACACTCAAAACCTAGAATAGCAAACATCTAAAGTTTACCAAGATTTGAAATACTTCAGGCTGCTAGCCCAAAGGAAAACTAAAATGCAGAACTTCTTAGATCCTTTCACGTTGGTAACATTTAATGCAAGGTCATTGCCAGCAAAATGTTCAGTTTTATTTGCCTTCCATTCCACATGGACAAGAAGATTTTTGTTTTTGAAAGATGTTTAGTTTGTAATGTATGGTGCCCATTTGAAAACTGTTTATGTCTCCTGTATGTAAAGTTTTCCAGAGGCTTTGCTGGTGTCACAAGATATATTTCACAGCATGTTCATGGACAAGCAAGCCGCTTAAATTACTGTCCAAGTCTATGCAGCTACATAAAACTACAAGGACACGATATACTGGTTTAACGCAGGGTGACTTGTGCTGCATTCAGATTAAATTCTAGTGCATTGTACTTGGCTTAGCTCTCAACAAATGTCCCTGTTGGTCTTCTCTCATTTCAAAAAGTTTTTCTCTTGCAAGAGAAAACACAGAGCCAAAGCAGAATTCCATAACGTTTAGATTAGATGTGGTTTGGCTATAAGTTTTGCCAACTGTTCCCAGTCCCAAGGAACTACAGTGCATCGTTAATATGGGGAATATACATCATTAGCATGAGAAGAATATGCTACCATTAGAACTGACATCTCAAGTGAGCAGAACAGGAGAAGACTTCCTGGTGTGCTGAAGGAAAAAATGGATCGTAACCAAGTAAGTTCTACTAAGAGTCAACCCACTGAAATTGTAGTTGGTACTAATATAGAATATTTGCCAATTTTCAAATAATTCATGTAAACATGTATCTAAGTATGTGCCAATGAATGTACCATTGGGAGCAGGCCCCGCCTACCTACAGGAGTGCCTGCTTGCTTGTTCAGCAGCTAGTTCAGGAACCAAAATGTGCACATGACTGTGCTCTTCAAAAGGAGGGCATAAGATAGTAATTAATAGTAATAGTAATTTATTATTTGTACCCTGCCCATCTGGCTGGGTTTCCCCAGCCACTCTGGGCAGCTTCCAACAAAGATTAAAAATACATTAAAATGTCACACATTAAAAACTTCCCTTCAGATGTCTTCTAAATGTCAGATAGTTGTTTATCTCTTTGACATCTGATGGGAGGGCGTTCCATAGGGCGGGCGCCACTACCAAGAAGGCCCTCTGCCTGGTTCACTGTAGCTTAGCTTCTCGCAGTGAGGGAACCGCCAGAAGGCCCTCGGCGCTGGACTTCAGTGTCCGGGCAGAACGATGGGGGTGGAGATGTTGAGACATTTTAGACTGCGCCTAGATGTGTATCTTGAGAGCTCTCCTTTGACTTCCTGAACCACGTGACTTGACCTGTGTTTCAGCCATGCAGGAATTTTTGAAATAAAGCCTTCAAGAACAATCAAGCGTTCCAAGTACTGTGTCAAGGAGTGGGAGGTCAGACTGGAATGAGGTATTTGTGTGTTTCCCACATCCTCATCCAGTCCAGAAACACAGGTATCTATTGAGTTCTATTGGAATTCCTCAGAGCACTGGTGGTATAGCCTCATGCAATGTACAGCCATGTCTCTATACATATAATATATTTATTTGCTACAACATGTGAAACTCTCCAGGTGTTGGAGTTGGATTGGGAAGCACATAATGTAATAATTAATAATAATTTTATTATTTATAGCCCACCCATCTGGCTGGGTACTACACATGTATTTGTAGAATATTCATCTACCAAAGGAAAGGTCGGAGACATGCCAAAAAAAACTAGAGAATGAGAATGTCGGAAAAGTTAATGGCATGTGCATATTCTCTCACTGGAACAACTTAATTTTTAATTTGGGTAATCGAGGCTCCAATTTTTTGGACAACAGAAGTTCTAATAATCCTGAAACTCAAACAGTAAGTGGACAGCCATGCACCAAATAGTAGTTAACACAGCAGATTCAGTGTAAACCTGAACTTATCTTGATCTCTCAAAGAAAAGGGCACACTGTGCTGACTGATACTCGGTATAGGCGGTAGGAGTAAAACATGCCCACAAGATAATCACATCCTTACAGAAATTGAAAACGTATGTGAAAGTCTTGGTGGTCCTGAAAAGGGGTGGGGGCTCAGACAATTTCTTGATTCTGTGTCATCATTCATTCTTTCATTTGAAAAAATCAAGAGTTTTAGAATGACAAACAAAGATTAATGTTTTATTCATAAAAGGATAGCTTATGAAATAGTGAAATGGAGCATATTTCTACCTGATAAATGCAGAGACCTGTAAACTCTGAACCCAGCTTGGCCTTTATTTCTTGTGACCCTGTTTAAGTGATTTATTTACCTTTAAGAACTGAAGTTTGCAGGAGGTAGAATATGCAGTGTAGTAGATCTTTAATTCTAAAATATTTAAACAAGGGTGGCTGAAATGCTCTACAGAGATGGAGAATCCTTACTTTGCAGCCAATATTTGATTTGTGAATATATACAGTGGTACCTTGGCTCCCGAACGGCTTAGTTGCCGAACAAATCAGCTCCCAAATGCCGCAAACCCAGAAGTAAATGTTCTGGTTTGCGAACATTTTTTGGAAGCCAAACGTCCAACACGGCTTCTGCTTGAGTGCAGGAAGCTCCTGCGGCCAATCGGAAGCCGCGCCTTGGTTTTTGAACAGTTTCGGGAGTCGAACACGCTTCCAGAACGGATTAAATTCGAGAACCAAGGTACGTGCATGTGTGTGTACAGTGCTTTTTTCTGGGGGTATGCAGGGGTACGCAAACCCCTAAACATTTTATGAATCTAAATTTAGCCTCATTGAGGGGCAGTATTTCAATAGGAGTAGGAAAATGAGAGTACCCCTAAACATTTTTTTAGGAAAAAAGCACAAGAGAGAGATAGAGAGCGCATTCCCAAATCATATAATATTTGCTACATCTTAGCCCTCTTACTAGTGAGGTAGGAGTGCTGAACGTAATGCCAATATATTTCATATCTGGCAACCAATGCGCCCCTTTGGTTTCAGATAGTGCATGGGTAGATTAATTTAAAAATTCCAGGACACAAATTTTCACGGCCTTCTAGCAGCTATGGTGACTCATTTACCAGAAGTAATGTATTTAGTGTTAATTCTGGAAGTGTATACTCGATTCTGATTCAACAAAGCCTCCTGATGTATATTTTGCTCTAGGAGGCATTGGTTGCCAGATGTGAAGTTTTTGTCAGCTCTCCTACTTCACTGTACAGAATCACACATCAAAAAAGGGCACAGTCCATTTAGAGATAACCATTTCAAATTCTTATTGTGTACACACAGACGCATGCATGCACAGTGCATAATACCACAGAAGAAAGGAAATGCAAACTATTAGTATATTTTGTAGAAATATTGTGGAATATCTATTTTGTTTCTTGCTGGCTTTAAGGGATTTTATTAAACTTAACTCATAATTAAAAAGTGTTCTCTTTATTTAATACCAGTTGGGATTGTCCAGTACTGCCTTGGAATTTTCAGAAACAAAAAAATAGTTAGTGATCTTTAAATGGTACAGTGATTTTGGATAATGTAAGTTGAGAGTTTGGACCCGCCATGCCAAAATCAGGTGTTTTGTGTTAATATCTGAAGAGGTAGCCAGACCTATGCCAAAAAAACTGGCACAGACATGCTCAAGTCACATTTCAGTCCACCATCTTAATTCAGAATGGTGCCTGGTAGAATATTCATTTCACATATTTATATACTTCACATATTCTTTTACAATAATCATGAAATCCCAGGTCTATTAATCCATTTAACATTGAACTGCTTTGCAAATGACTAATTCCCATCACCCCTACACATAGGAAACTATTCATTCTGCTTTAAAACTGTCGTGTCAAAATCATATATGTAAATTACACCACATATATACACTCTATGGGGAACTATTGCTAATCAGGGTTTTCAGTGTTGCATCTATGCAATGAAAGAGTCACATGTGTATTCAATACATTTCTGCCCTGCATTCTTGATGCACTGGCAAAGGAAGAGGAGTGGGGGGGGGAGCTCACCGCCCCCGGCAGCGCGATCCCAGTGGGGTGCCATTGCGGCTGCCCCCCCACCCGCACTGGGTGCCACGCCCCCAGGATGTGCACCACGCCCCTGTGGGCAGCGTGCCACGCTCCCAGGATGCATGCCAGCCCCACCCCCGCCTGCTCTCTGCCACTGACAGGACTACCAACATAATGAAGTGTATTCATTACATATTACATGGAAGTCATAACTGTGGAGGGTATGTAGCTTGTGTGAAGCAAATGCCAATTTCTTGTTTCTTGTTTCATAGTTTTTGGAGATCAGTTGAAAATATTAACTTTTAAGTTATAGAGTGGTATGGTTTATTTTTTTGTAAGCTATTCCATTATCCATGGTTATAATCTTGGCTGGCTTCAAAAGTAATTGCTTTCCTAAACATAAAGGAAGTCTGATTTTAATTTGCTATCTACATCTACATTCTCATATTCTTTTTATAGATTATTTGAAGTTATCACTAGAATCTTCTTTCACTCAAACATAAGTGAAAGTTTTATCTTACTTTGGATACCACAGAAATAATTTATTACTAAGGAAACAAAACCTTTTGTCTCACAATATATTTCTTCAGGACAGCTGTGGTATTTCAGTGCAAGCACAAAAGCTGCGATGATCTGGGCTGCAATCAACTATTTTTAATAGGAAATTTTTACGGACTTTTAATAAGATCTCCGAACATAATTTATGAGGAGAGGTTTTGAAGTGAAGAGGCATTGTTTGGCAAGTGTTCTTCTTCTAATCTCAGGAAATTTAAATAAAAGAGGGTTCATTTCCTCTAACTTCCACACACACACACACACAAAAGTTAAGGAAAACACCTGCTACATAAAGCCACAAAACAAGTTTATTCATAGTGCAAATAAAATTTATTTGAAAAAGTCTGAGGACACAAAGCCCTGGGGATGTCAAATCATCATGATGTTCATATTACAACTAACATTTAATAGCAGAAGTTACCTATTAATTTTATGTGGCCTGGGAAGAGGGTGTGTGTGTGTGTGTGTGTGTGTGTGTGTGTGTGTGTGTTTGCTCACCATTTTTGTTCAAGTGACAGATCGGCCTAAAGTATGAAAGAGAGAAAGAGAAATTCCCCAATCCTATAACATCAGACAAATACTGGACTGGGAAATAGACATAGCATCATCCAGTGATGACAAATCGAACAATTTGATTGCAAGTAAACTTATTTTAGCAGGATTGGAGGGAGTCTGACTGTTAGGTGGCACATTTCAAACAATAGAGAATACAGAGGCCACACTCCAAGGACAGAGTAACAGGAATGCCAACTTGAATAAAACAATGGGGGGAAGCCCCGTCCTGCATAATTGATCACATGACGTGGTGTGCGAATGCATGCACACACACACACCTTTTGAATGGTAATGTCCATCAACTGGGGGGGGGCAGCCACCTCAAATATTTTATTGGGAGGGGGCGAAGGGACCTTGGGCCCCCCAGAGTTGGCTCCTATGTGTAAGTAGCAGCAAGCACTCCCTCTGCCAACAGAAGACTCTCCACAGTAAGGAGTTTTAAAAACTCATCTGAGAGACTCAAAAAGCAAAAGATTACAATGCAACAGAAGGCTTTCCAGACATGCCCCATCACCTGGAAAAAAGACCCCAAGTTCATTTCTTGGTGCCTCCAGATTAGAAAGACTCTTATCTCCAGCAGCCCCCACTGGCGGCAGAACTGACCTTCCATCGCAGCAAAACCCAGTCCAAAATTCAAAATTCAGCAGCAGCACTGGAGGCAAGTCTGTAACACCTGGCTTTCATAATTGCTCCTGGAAGCTAGATAAGGCTGTGTTGCTGTCATGTGGTGGGCTGGCCCCAACAGGGCTATACAGTGGTACCTCGGGTTAAGAACTTAATTTGTTCTGGAGGTCCATTCTTAACCTGAAACTGTTCTTAACCTGAAGCACCACTTTAGCTAATGGGGCCTCCCGCTGCCACCGCCGCGCAATTTCTGTTCTCATCCTGAAGCAAAGTTCTTAACCTGAGGTAATATTTCTGGGTTAGCGGAGTCTGTAACCTGAAGCGTCTGTAGCCCGAGATACCACTGTACAAAAGGGAGTGATCCCTCTTGGGTCGGTGTGAGGGTGCCATCATTAATTGTCCCCCCCCCCCCCGGAATGTTTGAATATATGTTGTCCGATTTGTGGGAATGGGTTTGCACTGGTGTAAGAGAACGGTTGTTTGTAGAGAGTGGGTAGAGTACAAAACAAATCTACCTCCCTCCCCCACTCAAAATGAGATCCTGGAGTGGGAAGTTGGACAGAATCTCCCTGGGGAGAGAGACAGGGCAAAGTGTTTGCAGTATCGCAGGTAAGAGGTAGAGCGGTTTCTGCCTGGGATTCTTGGATCTATTTTTTGTTTGTTTGACTTCTGTTACTGTGAAGCAGAGATTGGTTAAGGGAATTATGTCAAGGATGGAGGAGGAGGCGAGTCCCCCCCCCCCCATTTTATTTCAGAATTTGATGTTCTACATTGTTATTGGTATTTATAACTTAGACCTGGGCAGATGAGCTGAGTGGCCATATCCACCTGATATTTGGCGCAACACCGGTCCAGGTCAGAGAGGGAGTTGCTATCATCCTTCAAAATTTTGTCTCCCTCACAAGGAAACTGATCCACAGTGTGTCTGGGTTCAAGGTATTCTTTGCAATGTTTAGCTAGAGTCAGAACAGGGAGTATACTAGACACCCTGCTGCACTACAACCTTCTTGCGAGGTACTCTTGGACGTTGTGCTGGAGAACCCCTTCATGGTAGTGTTGGGGGACTTCAATATCCATACCAAGCCTGCTTCCAATGGGCCAGGTCAGGAATTCATGGCCTCCATGACATCCATCGGACTTTCTCAGTACGTTAGTTGGTCTGACCCATGTAGTCAGACTGCTCTGCCGCTTGCATGCCCTGCCCCATCCACCACTAGCAGAAAAGTTGCACACCATTGTTGCCAATTTCGGGCAAGATCGTGCCAATTTGGTGTGAGCTCTTTTGCAGTTATAATAACTTTTTTATTGGTTTTACATAATTTTATGCATTTTAACTTTAAGCATTTAAAACATTAAAATAAAAAGTTATTAAAATAAAACATTAAAATAAAAAGTTATTTGAACCTTCAGACCTCCTCCCCTCCCTCCATGGGTTCTGTATTTAAGATAAAGTTTTCTGCATCTTTTACCATTATCCATCTGTTATATATCCATACTGTAGTTACCATAGTTAGTTCCACATTACAAGTGTCGTTACATCCCTGCCAATGATTTTAACTGTTTACAGTGGTCTTTTAAGTAAATTAGGAATTTACTCCAGTCTTTTAAGAATACTTGATCTTCCTGGCTTCTGATTTCCCTCGTCAGTTTTGCCATCTCAGCATAGTCCATCAGCTTTGTCTGCCATTCTTCTTTTGCTGATATTTCTCCTTCCTTCCATCTCTGGGCTAGTAGCATTCTCGCTGCCATCGTTACATACATAAAAAGTATTTTGTCTTATTTTGGTATCTCTTCGCCTATTATACCTAACAGAAAAGCTTCTGGTTTTTTAGTAAATGTATTTTAAAACATTTTCTTTCATTCATTATACAGTGGTACCTCGGGTTACAGATGCTTCAGGTTGCGTGTTTTCGGATTGCACACTGCACCGAACCCGGTTACTTCCAGGTTTCAGCGCTCATGCAAGTGCAGAGGTGCTAAATCGTGCCATGCACATGCGCACAAGCGCCTAATCGCAACCCACACGTGCGCAGATTGCAAACGCTCCGGGTTGCGAACGTGTCTCCCGCACGGATCATGTTCGCAACCCGAGGTTCCACTGTATATCATTTCCCAGAAAGCTTTTACCAATGTACATGTCTACCACATGTGGTAAAAAGTACCCTCCTTCCCTTTACATTTCCAACACAGATTTGAGCTAATTTTATACATTTTTTCAATTTTACTTGGTGTTAGATACCAACTGTCAGAGCTACCCTAGGTCCCAGCTCACAAAGGACCAACGCTGCTTCGTTGTTAAGTATAAAAGTCTTTATTGAAGTTCAGTTTCACTTCCAGAGCCGCAGCGCGCAGCCCCACGTCTAAAGTGTCAGACCGCTGATGCTCCGTCTGAGTCTCCTCCCCCTTGACACCAATTTAAGATTCTAGCCTTGTTCCACCTTCTCCGCTGCTCCTTCCTCCTCTGGGTCCGCCTGCCCGCCGGGGTTCCGCCCTTTCTAGCCTCTTCTCCCGCTGATTCCCCTGAGCCTTCTCCCTCCCTCCGGCGGGCTTTAGGAGCTGGTTCCCCATCCGGGTCTCCTGCTGTTCCGCACGCCTGCACATTTGAACTTGGCGCGCGCGCCCAGCCAGCAGCTTTCCTCCTGACCGTTCCACTGCTGCTGTCACTGCTTCCCCCTTCGGGGGGGCTAGCTGCAACTGACCTCCCCTCCGTTGGAGGCGTGGTCAGCCCTGACTCCCTCTCTGGAGGAGACACTGCCCCTGACACATGTGACTCTTCCCCCCCACTACGCTCTGGTGGGGAAACTGGTCCCGATCCTCCACTGCTGCTTTGGGGTTCCCCTCTGGCTCCTTGTTTCTGGTGCGTCCCCCCTGGGACCCCCCTTGCCCTGACCATCGGCGCCCCCTTCTGGGAATCTTCTGATTCGCTGGAGAAGCTCATAGAATCTCTCGGGCCACTGTCATACTCCCCTACGCTGCCCTCGGATTCTTCCCCTTCGCTCTCCCAATCCTCTCTCCCCAGTGCTCCTGCTCCTGATTCCCTGACACCAACAATACATCATTTTCATATAATTTTCTTTCAATAAACAACATGCAGTAATTTTAATTCCTCTTTCCATAACTTTTTCCCAAGATGAGAGATGAATATTATATCCTTAATATCTAGCCTAGTGAATCATTACTGCTTTAACTTCTTCATCTTTGGTATACCACTCCAAAAGTAATTTGTACATTGTTTATAACACTTTCACATTGTTTTCCACCAGATCTATTTCAAACCTCGATCTCACAGTATTAAAACCCTTTTTTTAATCTACTTTAAAAACATCATTTAATTGATGATACTGTAACCAATCTGTTAGCATTTCTCTTATATCTTCAAATCTTCTCAGTTTTAATTGGTCTTCTGCCTCTATTAACATGGGGTGAGCTCCCGTTGTTCGGTCCCTGCTCCTGCCAACCTAGCAGTTCGAAAGCATGTCAAAGTGCAAGTAGATAAATAGGTACTGCTCCAGCGGGAAGGTAAACGGCGTTTCCGTGCACTACTCTGGTTCGCCAGAAGCGGCTTAGTCATGCTGGCCACATGACCCGGAAGCTGTACGCCGGCTGCCTCGGCCAATAAAGCGAGATGAGCGCCGCAACCCCAGAGTCGGTCACGACTGGACCTAATGGTCAGGGGTCCCTTTACCTTTACCTTTATAGGTGGCCCAATCCCCTCATATATTTAATGTTTTAACCGATATTGCTTCTAATGGAGAGAGCCACCAAGGTGTTTCTCCTCTCTAGTAAGTTTTTATATCTGTCCCATACCTCGTATATTGATTTTCTTACCAAGTGGTGTGTTTTTGTTGTATCATACCATAAATATGCATGCAACCCAAACCTATTATCATGACCTTCCAAATCTAGTAAATCTGTATTTTTTAATAAAATCCAGTCCTGCAACCAGTAGGTGCAGGACGCCTCATAATATAACTTGAAGTCTGGCAAGGAGAAGTCACCTCTTTCTTTAGAGTCTGTTAGTAACTTATATTTTATTATTGGTTTCTTCCCCTGCCAGATAACAAATTGTGAGATATTTTGTACTCTGCAAGATTTCTCACTATTTTGGGGTGAAATCTTACCCAAAATCAGTGCTAATGGCGACAGTGCTTTTCCACTTATGGCAGAGGCAGTGGGGCACCCACAGGCATGCCATCTGAAGCAGCAGTCTCACCTGCCTCATGGCTGGGCCAGCTTTGGTCCATTATCATTGGTAGCTTATTCACTGGTGAGGTTTTGGCTTCGGTAAGCCTGCAATTTATGCACATCCAGCTTTATATGCTTGGCAAACATTTTTGTAAAAATTAAAAAGGGGGTGGAAAGTGTGCATGTATGCAGGGAAAAAGACTTTGGCAATCCCAGCCACCATTGCACCAAATGTGTTTTGTCTATACACAATTTTAGCTTTAAGTGCAGTCCACAGAATGTATCCCCATGTAAGTTGAGGGCTTCATCTACTTCATGCTGCTAGGGTGGAGGTCCCATTGAGATAGTCCATATTCTGATTTTATTCCTTTTTTTAACATGAAGTTTTATTGTTTCAGATTTTTGTAAGTGATCTTGTAAAGTGTTAAGTTAAGCGGCTAAGTGTATATGAAGTAAATAATAAAACAGATGGCACAAGAGGCAAGGCAAAGTGAATACGGGCTTTAAGCATTTTCTCATAAAAGCCTTTCATCAGCTAATCCACTGAAGAGATTCTGGAACACCCATGGAAAACAGAGCGCACAGAAATGACAATATTATATCAGTTCTAAATCTGTACATGCAGGCAGTTCACATCATAAAGAGGAGTGAGTGAAGCCCCTGCCAGACAGCGGACCAACACGTAGCCCTCATGAAAATGTTATCATAATCTCCTACGTGATAGTTGGGGAATGGATTCCGTTTGAGCCCTTGATGTGCTCAGTTTCTTCTCCAGTTTATAGTCCTCAAGAACTGGGGGAGGAACTTTTCCAGCAGCCACATTCCACCACAAAAACCTTCCTGATCCATTCATCCTTGTGGTCTCTGATGACGTGTTGGAGGTTCCTCCATTCCATTCCACTCCAGGGCTGCCTAGCGAACTGGCAAAGGGGTTTACCTTATCCTCACCGATGCTAACATTTAAGAGTGAGCCGTGAACGTCTCGATTTGCCTTTTCCCTGTTTCTAGGGAACCGGGTCTATCAGACTGTACACCGGAGGTCAGTGACTGTTCTTAAAAAACACATTTGCACCACGCACAGAGAAAACTTTAGAGTTCTGAATAGCTGCTGCTACCCTGAGTTCCGAAAAACTCTTTTCCGTGTTCTTATCTTCCACGGACTGCATGCACACAACTCGAGATTGCGGCGCTCGTTAGCAGGTGCGAAAGACGCGTCATCCAACCTTCGATTCACAAGGAATCGCAACCGCGACAACTACTGCCTCCTTGCAATCCGAGGAGAGAGACATGAACGGCGCATGCGCACCTGGGGGCGGGCACGCTTCCAGTTAAGGCGAGTTTAGCGGCAGCCTCAACTGAAGAGAGTGCGCGTGCGCGCTCGGCAACTGCCGTTCCGGGAGCAGGACGGGGGTCAGCTGTGCCCCGGAAGCGGAAGCGGCGTGACTGGGAGCGGTCGCTTTCCTTTCCGGCCGGGGAGCGTGCTCTGGGCAGCGAGAGAGGCCGTCTGTAGCCATGAGCGTCCCGGCTTTTATCGATATAACCGAGGAAGACCAGGTCAGGATGGGGAGCGGCTGCTGGTTTCCCTCCGTCGCTGCCCCTCCCGGAATGCAGGAGGGCAGCTGTTGTCTCCTCAGGCGCCGGAGGCCACCGCTAGGGAGGGCGGAGGAGGGGGGGGAATGACTCGTGGAACCTCATTTACACGTATACACGGGTTCCACGCCCGCCCTACGAAGCGCCGGTTAGAAGCAATGAAGGAAGCCGTGAAGGAAGCCGAGGCTGGCGGGGTTTTGCTTCCTAGCAGCTTCGTAGGCCCAGCTGGGGCCTCGTCCGGCCTTTAGACTCGGATCCTTTCTGCACCTGCTCGCCCCGCCCCCCTCCCGCTGCTGCTGCTGCTGCTGCTGTGGCCTCTAGCAAAAGCCCTTCCTGCGAGGTTGGTTGCCTTTCTCGCTGGATCAGCACAGCTGTCTCTAGAGGCGCTTAACCTCCCAGAGATTGTGCTTAAGAGCACGATGGGAAATGAATATTTCTGCCTGTCAACATGTATCGAATGAGAAATTGCAGGCTGTATAACCATAGCTGTCAACTTTCCCCCTTTTTAAAGGGAAATTCCCTTATTCCGAATAGGATTCCTCACAAGAAAAGGGAAAAGTTGACAGCTATGTGTATAACAGGGGTCAGCAACCTAAGGCCCATGAGCCAGAAGCGGCCCACAGAGGTCGTTTGACCGGCCCACGAGCCACCCCCTCACATGCAGCACAGAGACTCACTTCTGCGGCACTGGAAATTGTGTCTGTGCATGTGCAGATGCCAAAAATCGCGTGCACGATCCAGCCCACGGAGGGATCTCCACGGGACCTATCCGGCCCAGGCAAGGGGTCCTTGCTGACCCCTGCTGTATAATATAGAGAGCCCCATGAAGGGCTTTGCTTGAAGACTGAGTTGATCATATTTCTTTACTACTACTCCCCCTGCCTTGTATGTGTCACTGGCTCTTGTTCAGGAAGAATAGAGAGCGTATTCTTAAATGTATATTTATTACATGGCTAGGAGGAATGTGATCAAGTAGTGGGAGCTTTGGAGTTAAGCTATTTAACACAGCATCAGTGTAGAGTCACAAAGAGTAAACAGGATGATCATAAGTGTATGTTTATGACATTACTAGGAGGAATATGATTAAAGGATGTTATTTTTATAGATGCTTTTTTCCTTTGAAAAGGCTGCAGAATTAAGGGCTTACCTGAAATCTAAGGGAGCTGAGATATCAGAAGAAAATTCTGAAGGTGGACTTCACATTGACTTGGCTCAGATCATTGAAGCATGTGATGTGTGCCTGAGGGATGATGATAAAGGTTGGTGTTTGCATAATTTCGGAAGCTATTGATAAGCATCTGACCTAGGGTTGTGATCTAGTTTCTTTTAAATTATCTGCCTTCTAGAAAAGTGAGATGTTCTCCTTTAGGGCATAATTGTATACAAGGGGCCATGTTTTACAAGTGGGCACAGCTGCCTGCCTGTCAGTTAGTTACCTGATGATAAATCTAAGTCAAAGCCTAGAGTGAGGCTTTTATTTAGAAAAATAAGAACACTGAAGTGGAACATGATAAACATACTGAATAGTGTGGAGTAATTGGGCAGAACTTGACATTTCCCAGTGAATTTGTTTAGCAGTCAACTTCAAGTGCTTCTTCACACGATGTATAATTAATTAATTATTAATTATTCATACAATGTATAATTAGCAATGGTGTCCTGATTTGCACAACTGTGCAGAGGACAGGGGTGTAACAGATTTTTGTCTAATGCCAGTTATCAAAGTAGCCATTGTAATTTTTTTATAGTTCATTTCAACACCCTTCAGACAAAAACAAAAGAGTTGTATGGATGTATCTATGGCCTTTTAAACTGGGAGCGTGTGTTTCGGGTTTTGTTATGTATATTGTGTTATGTATTTTTGTGTCTTTATACTGTAAGCTGCCCTGTGAGCCTTGCATGAAGGGCAATATAGAAATTCAATAAATAAATAAATTGGAAGTCAAGTAAACATTCCACAGTTACTGTTGGTGTTTGCAAAAAAATAATAATTGGTCCATTAGTCTAGAAAGAGTTTTCTGTATGTTGTATTAACAATGTAAAGCTGAGACAGTCTTACCAAAGAACAATTCAGTGTCACATTTTTCATTACAGAAATATGTTTTTGTTTTTCAATATAGATGTTGAAAGTGTGATGAACAGTGTAGTATCTCTGCTTCTTATTCTGGAACCTGACAAACAAGAAGCTTTGATTGAAAGTCTGTGTGAGAAATTGGTCAAATTTCGGGAAGGTGAACGACCATCACTCAGACTGCAGCTGTAAGTGACTTAGGTGATTGAATGGAATAAATACGTCTTGTACCACAATTCTTTTTTATTCCATGAGAAGCAGGATTTTTGGCAGAATGTATTAAGAGTATCTTTGAATGGGTCAGTAAATTATGTCTGGGCTTGATGGCCAATCATTAGTGTCTTCCAATCAGTTGTAAGGTAAAGGACCCCTGGACAGTTAAATCGGATCTCACCACAATACAGTGGTACCTCGGGTTACATATGCTTCAGGTTACACACTCCCCTAACCTAGAAATAGTGCTTCAGGTTAAGAACTTTGCTTCAGGATAAGAACAGAAATCGGGCTCTGGCAGCAGCAGGAGGCCCCATTAGCTAAAGTGGTTCTTCAGGTTAAGAACAGTTTCAGGTTAAGTACGGACCTCCAGAACGAATTAAGTACTGAACCCGAGGTACCACTGTAATGCTTTGAGTTAGATGCAATGGAAGCAGCTATCTGGGAACAGTGTGGGATTCAAAGAAATAGGGTGCCTCTATCATTCTGGGACTAGATAAGCGCAGCCACTTGCCATCACGCTTTGTATTCTTAAAAAAAGAAAAAGTACAAGTTTATCCGGTTGCAGATGCACTGCAGATTGTACACTGGTACAAAACATACATACTATTAAAAGAGATTTTGGCTGCAGTCCCATGTGCATTAACTTGGAAGAAAGTCTTACTGAATTTGTGCAGCTCGCCTCTGAGTAAGCATGCGTAGGAATACTTTTGTACTGCTGAAAAAGAGGAGAGAGGTGGGACCTAAGCAATTAAACACTTGTTAGACGCATATATTTTATTCAGTATTTTATTTACATAGCAGATTAAGCAAATTTATTAAAAGCAACACTTAAATAGAAGCTCTGAAAGCCACCAGTTCTATTTTAATTTTTTTTGCACCACATGCTGCCAAATACAGGTATGGCACATTTTAAAAGGAAATGTTAGGCAAATGTGGATATATGCTACAATGGATATGTCTAGTTTTAAATCCCTCTCCTTCCAATGCTTGGGTTAAGCAGAACAGCTTCCCTTTCAGCCCAACTCCTCATGTTTCATAGATATTAGCAACATACTCCAAGCTTGAGGACTCTTCCATCCATGCTGACCTCTCTATGCCATATTGTCGTCCCAGCCCTGTTTGAGTACAACCAAATCACTCTTGAGGTTCTCACTCCTACTAACTGCTCAATGCAGCAGTGAGCACAACCCCTTTGCCTACTTAAGGCAAAACCTTTTTCTTCTGCTGCTTAGGCAAACATAAGAATCCCTTGTGATCCTTTGCAAAAATGCACACAGCTTCAGAAATCCTATGGATAATTAGGCATGCCTGACCTGTTGTCATTATCCAGCCCAAGGGAATTCTAACTTGCCTGTTAAAAACAGCTATTGTTTGCTGGTGATCAGGCAAATGTCCTTGTTGAAGGCAAGTATTAGCAATGATTTAGAATCTGATAATGCAACTTTCATATTTCTGCATGTATTAGTTAAACGTGAATAATAAAATATCTCAATGAATTACATAGAATATCAAGCAGGGTTCCACTTGCTCAGTGGGGCTTTCCTGACTTTTCCCTCTACTGCCCCGTCAGCTTCTGAGCAATGGTGTATAATTTGTGTTGTAGCAAATTAGGGGTTGCTGGAAAGATTTAAAACAGGGATGCAGAAAGGGGAGGTATGGGGAAGTCGCTGAAAGAAGGTTTAAGGAAAAAAAGGTCAAGAAATTATACGTGTTTATATGTTTGTTTGTTTATGTATTGTGTTGTATTGTCTTTTAATATGTGTTGAAAAACCAATAAAAAATTTATAAAAATATATATATATATATAATTTGTGTTGTAGCATACAGGTGGGGGTGGGCAGAGGGCTGCCACAGGACAGCAAAATCAGGAGGAATTCAGCAGGGCTCCATTGCATATACCAGTGTTTCTCAAACTTGGTTCCCCATCTGTTGTTGAACTACAACTCCCATCATCCCTAACCTCTGGTCCTGCTAGCTAGGAATGATGGGATTTGCAGTCTCAACAACAGCTGGGGAACCAAGTTTGAGAAACACTGGCATATACGGAAGTCCTTTTTGGCACACACAATATAACAATGAGACTGTTAAAAGCCTGAGTGAAACTTGGTTGAACTTAATAGTGGCAGAAGTGATGACTTTAAACATTTTTAATGCTTGTATTTATTTCTGTTTACATTAGATGTGCAGTGTGTGTCCATTAATATGTTACAAATGTTGGAAATATATTGACTTGTCATTATTCCTTAGACTGAGTAATCTCTTCCATGGCATGGAGAAGAATACCCCTTCAAGGTATACAGTCTACTGCAGCCTCCTTAAAGTAGCCTCCAGCTGTGGAGCTATACGGTACATTCCAACTGAACTGGAGCAGGTAAGCAGTTGAATAGTATTTGCATATTAACAAATAATCCCTTAAAAAATTAATAAGATTTGCAACAAAGCAAAATACATCATAAGAATTACATAATAAGCTGCATAATCAAGAACCCCTTCTTGATTAAGGAAATCCCAAATTGTGATTGTAAAAATAACAAACATTGTTGTTTTGCTTTATGCAAGCCTGTCTGGAGTGCTGCCTTGTACTCCAGCGTCCCAAGACAGAGGGTTTCCATTCTCTTAAGGGAAAAGTAAAGCATGGATGGGAAATTTCCATTAATGATTGCTGCTCCTGAGCAAGGCACAGAATAGAGTTTCATAATTTCACATTCTTCTGAGTTTTAAAATATTTGCATTTTCAAAAATTGAACTTGAAATAACTTCTCTCAGTAGTAAAAGTCATTGCCTTCTGTGTCAAATCTTTTATAGGTTCGAAAATGGATTTCAGATTGGAATCTTACCACGGAGAAAAAGCACACCCTTCTTCGGCTGCTCTATGATGTTCTCGTGGATTGCAAAAAGAGGTAACTGAGACTACGTACTGTGCCAAACAGTTTTGGCACAATTTTGGCACAATTCATTGAGGCAGGGGAAGATCACTGAAATATTTACCATTTCAATTATTGTTTTTAAATTTGTATGACTTGTGTTCAATTGTGTGTTTAATATAAAGGGCTGCTTGTTCTCATTTGAATGGTACAAATATTAATTCTTAGATTGCATATGACAATTTATGTTTAATAATATTTTTATTTTGGTATTAAATGCTAGACTGTAAACTGTTGAGCCATCATAGAGGAGAAAGGAGTAATTTTTAAAACACTCCTCCTCCACGTCCATGTTTGTTTCATGGGGTGGAAGTGGGGTGAAAAGGAGATTGATTTTTCTCTCTACCTGAACATTGGGGAAGATGGGTAGAGTGTTTTTGGGGTAAAGGTCTCTCTCCTCTGTTGGGTTTGCTTGAAATGATTGCTTGAAATGATTGTTCAAGTGGTGGAGAACAGGTGAGCATTAATGATTGCTCAAGTGGTGAACAGGTGAGCATTCATCTGATCTCCACTCAAAAAACGATGGATTATCTTAGACAGAAGAAACTGATCTCCAGTTTTTCCATATGGACTGAGTTCAAAAAGTGAGACAGGTATATACTATACTTTCTTATTGACACACACAATTAATCAGTTATTGGAGCCTGATGTTTCTGGAATCTTTACTGGAAATGTAATGTGGATGGTTTTTCCCTTCTGAGTGCAAACTAAAAAAAGAAAAGAAAACACAAGAACTCACCGCAGCCTACTTCTGTTCTTTTTATAGTGAAGTTTTACAGAACTGCTTGATAATACTTTTTTCCAGGTCAAACTTGATGGTGATAGTGATTAGCTGTCAGTACAAAATCTTAAAATAGCAAAGGTCTCACTAGGGCTGTTAAAAACTGTGCTAGTAAAGAAAATAGACTTTGGGGCTTTAAGAAAAATGGAGATATGCCTTTGTTTTGATTAAAGAATAGATGTGTCTTTTATTATGGTAATATGAAATTATGTTGTTTTTCTAAGCTGTTCTATTTGGGTCTTGAGAATCACTGGTGCTAAATGCAGAAACATGGCGCTTGACATTGAGATTAGTCTTAAGAAAACCCTCAAGGTTGAAGTAGTGGTAATAGCACAATATAGTTGGAAGAAAGCTAATTTTTGTATGAAAGCTGTGCTTTTATAACCTAATGTTATTGTCCTCTTTCAAAAGCCAATTAAAAGCAAAACAAGCCCACCATTTTATAAATGCACTGTTCCCATAATATGAGATGCTCTAATTTTGAAAGTAACATTTTTTTCTTTGACTTTTATTATCCTTTTATCCAAGAGATTTATAGCCTGCCCTTCATCAACATTGTTTCGTTTCAATTACATTCATTCTCAGGAGCAAGATAGTGGAAGTAAGAAATTGTACTCTATAAGTGTAGTAATTGAGAATAGAGATTTCAGTAACAGAAGAGTGAAGCCCTCCCCACTCCTGATAATATCTGCTCCTTGATTTTCGTACAATTTTCAGCATTACTTTGCTTTTTAATGATTGTATCCAGATGTGTTCTAGTAAGTCGTGTAAATATGTTTCCACCTAAGAGAGAAAATTCTGTAACTGGCAGGTAATTTATCAGTTTAAAAGTATAAAATAAACTGTAAAGTTCTATTTTAAAAAAAAGAGAGAGAGAGAGACCCCTGAGACTGAATGACTATGTAGCTGTTTTACCACTTTGGTACCATTGACAGTCAAAACTCCTACATCCTTTCAAGTGCACTTTTCATTTGAATCATAGCTTCACAGTGCCTTTAACTATCTGACCATCTCCTTTGATACTCCCTTTCTCATACAGCTAGAATTTTGGGGTCATCCAATGAATCTGAATGTTGGAACATTCAGGAGAAACAATAAGAAGCACTTACTCACACAGTGTATAATTAAGCAATGGAAATTGCTCTAACATAACTACTGCATGTACGGGGACGCGGGTGGAGCCTAGGACTTGCCAATCAGAAGGTCAGCGGTTCAAATCCCCGCAACGGGGTGAGCTCCCGTTGCTCGGTCCCTGCTCCTGCTAACCTAGCAGTTTGAAAGCACATCAGAGTGCAAGTAGATAAATAGGTACCACTCCGGCGGGGAGGTAAACAGCATTTCCGTGCGCTGCTCTGGTTCGCCAGAAGCGGCTTAGTCATGCTGGCCACATGACCCGGAAGCTGTACACCGGCTCCCTCGGCCAATAAAGCAAGATGAGCGCCGCAACCCCAGAGTTGGTCACAACTGGACCTAATGGTCAGGGGTCCCTTTACCTTTAACTACTGCATGTAGTACAAGCAACAACCATCTTAGACGCATCCAACTGATGTGCAACCATCACACCGACCCCAGAAGTGGCTGTAAAAGGGGGTGGGTTGGGGGCGGAGTGGGCTTGCACGTGCTCTGCTGACGTGTGGGGTTCAGGAAAGCAAACCCCCACGCAAAACAGTTGTCGCCTGTTATAATTGCTGACTTGGACAGGGGTTGAGGCAAGTTCATAAGCTACGAACTACTTGAGAACCGGAGATTATATATACCTTTGAATGCCTGTTGTTGAAGTGTGAGTGGCAGAGAGCTGTCACACTCGGTTCCTTCCCATGTGCATCTGGTTGTGAGCACAGGATGCTGGTTTAGTTATGTCTTTGTTCTGATCCATCAGTTCTCCCCTTATGCTAAGTTTGTACATTTTGAAATGATTTTAAAAGGAAGTACTGTTTCTTGCCCACAGTGATAATGCAGCAAAAGTAATGGTAGAGCTGCTGGGAAGTTACACAGAGGACAATGCTTCTCAAGCCAGAGTTGATGCTCACAGGTAATGTAAACATTACAAACTACATTTAGGATTGTTTCATGTGTTAATGGTCAGTGAAAGTTTCAGTAACAAGAAATGCAGCCCCAAACATGCTAAATTCTTATTCCTCTCCCCACTCTCCAAATACTTTGCTTGCCACTTCAGATTTGTAGATGAATGGCAAGGGGTTTTGCTAAAACGTTTTGCTGATGGTGAGAGCACAACCGGTAATGTGTGGGATGTGCAGGGATTCTTAACTGAATACAGTCGTACCTTGGTTGTCAAATGGAATCCGTTTCGGAAGTCTGTTCGACATCCAAAAACATTTGACAACCAGGGCGCAGCTCAAGCGGAAACTGCATTGGGTGTTTGGCTTCCAAAAAACGTTCGCAAACTGGAACACTCTCTTCCGGGTTTGCGGCGTTCAGGAGCCAAAACATTCAAGTTGCAAGGCATTCGAGATCCAAGATACGACTGTACAAAATATCTCCCACATTAGAATGCCTAAATGTCACCCTCTTACTTTTACGAAGTGGTTTTGTTGTTGTTGTTTTGTATTTTAGCGATGGCCAAGACCTGTTGGTATAAAAATAACCTTCTTGTCTAGAGTAGAAGAAAAGTTCAGTTGAAGTACATGTCTAAGACAGTTGTGCATTTCCTGTCCAATTCCTTTACAATTTCTGCCCAGACGCAGAATCTGTGTGTATGAAACGGCAATTCTTTGACTTCTGTCTGGATCTTAGTGTTTGTAGAAAATACCAGTTGAATGCATCATCAACATTTTTAAACATTATCTGAGACTGTGTAAAATGCCTTTCCAATATCATTCTGTAGTTCATCTGCCCTTGCAGTGATGCATAGTTAGGGCACTTGGCTCTGCTGCTTATTGGGACCTCAGAGAAAAGTGCAAACCATGTAGATGTGTTTTTAAGGGTGCTTCCCCCCCAAAAAAACTATTCTACTGTTAGGGTTATGTTTGTTTGTTTGTTTGTTTGTTTGTTTGTTTGTTTAAGTTATACACTGAATAGATTTCTTCAAACAGGGAGATGTTCCATAATATTAAAGAAAACATACTCTAGTTTGGACTCCTGTTGTAGCTGCCATTGGTTTGCGTTTGTTATGAATGGGGCAGTTTGGAAAGGTTTATATAAGGGCAGTAGGGAGAAATACCAGCTTTGGTAGTTCTTCCAGGTAGTAGCAGCAGTGTGTCATATGTTATTATGGTGGAAAGTAGTGGGGGGAAGGGTTAAATTGCAGTTCATGCAAGTGTAACAGGCAGGAGGAAAGTGTCTCTGAGCAGGTACAGGAGGAATGTGGAGTAACTACCGTATTTTTCGCTCGATAACACGCACCTGACCATAACACGCACATCGTTTTTAGAGGAGGAAAACAAGGGAAAAAACATTCTGAATGAAACAGTGGATGTATCATTTTTGTGCTTCATGCTGTGGCCACAGACATGTGATCTGATGGTGAATTTGGGGTGACCCAATGCAAAGATCCTGAGGATCCATGTGGATCCATGCTTTTTAACCACATTTTTGCACCATTGCAGCCCCAGGCAACAGTGCGTGTGTGATTTTTGGGGGGCAGGCTGTAGCCATGGACATGCTATGTGATCTGATGGTGAATTTGGGGTGACCCAATGCAAAGATCCTGAGGATCCATGTGGATCCATGCTTTTTAACCACATTTTAAGTGGGGAAGGAAGGAAAAATACAGAATGGACAAGGAGCACGAGAGGGGTGTGCAGAGAAGCAGCTGGCTAAGAATGCAGGAGAGGGGTATAACGGGAGGGAGGAAAGGAAGGCAAAAGTTTTCCCTCACCTACCCACCCAAGCCAGCCAGCTCTCTCTCTCTCTCTCTCTCTCTCTCTCTCTCTCTCTCTCTCTCTCTCTCTCTCCTCCTGCATGTTTTCAGCAGCACCGGAGCACAGAGACGACACTCTGCTTGCCTGGAGGGGAGGGGCTTTCCCTGCTCTTTGTTCCGTTTGAGCAAACACAGCAAGGAAACAGAGGAGGGTGGGCAGTAAGACCCTGAGGCAGAATGCAGGAAAGCAGCCACTTCCTCTTTTCAGGTTTCCCTTCTCCGAGACGCGCGATTTGATTTTTGCCTGATTTTTTTTGCCATTTGGCTCCAGGGACCACACATTCGCTCAATAACACGCACAGACATTTCCCCTTCCTTTTTAGGAGAAAAAATCTGCGTGTTATAGAGGGAAAAATACGGTAATATTTGGTATAGAAAGGAGATCAATCTGTAATTTTTTTGTTGGTTTCCAGTTCCCTCCATTTTGCATGAAAAGCAGTTAATACTTTACTGTAAGTCTACTTGTTCTGTGAAGCAGAAAGCCAACTACAATAAAATATACGTAACTGTTGTCTGGGGCTGGTTCATGGCCAGCCACACAGCTAGGTAGCCAGACTCCCCACCTTTTTGGGACAATGATAGCACAGAGAAAAGATTTTGTTCTGAATAGCCTTTTGTTTTCAGTGAATGTTCCTGCAAACTTAGACCTAAACGTTTGGTAGGCATCCCTAAATATAGATGCATATTTAATTGTGTCATGGAAGGAGAAGACAATTGGGCAGGCTTGCTTTTATATATAGGTGTTACAGATGCACACCACTTCTTTCCCCTTACATCCCATAACATTTTCAGTGTTAGGCAAATCCCGCCCCGCCCCCCAGGCTTCTTAAAGAGAACACTCAACTTTGATTAGTTTTTATGCTGCTTTTGTTTGTTATCTCTTAACCCAATGTGTTTATATGTATTTATGTTGTATTTGTAAATACTGTTCAAGTGTTTTTTGGAATACACTTTGATTTGGAGGTTGTCTTTGCAGAATGGTTTTTAAAAAGCTATTAAATTAACTAGAAATGCATTTTTTCTTCCTTACACTTTACTTTCCTAAATAGGTGTATTGTCCGTGCATTAAAGGATCCTAATACCTTTCTCTTTGATCACCTTCTCACCTTAAAACCAGTCAAATTTTTGGAAGGAGAACTTATTCATGATGTAAGTATTAATTTCTAAACTTAAATATTAAACACTTGGCATGCTGCATGTGAGATAAAATTGCTTGACCATTTTAGTGGGATTTAATCACACATAAGTTATTTTGCATTGTGTTGTTTATAGTGTCTAGGTTTGCATGTCATGCTAACCCTTGGTTTAGCATGATGTGAACCATTAGGAAATAAGCCTTGAGCTAACTAGTTATCCTCCCCTCACCCCTAGCTTCTGGAAGGAGTAGCTTAGAATATTTTGATTTTTCTTGTGTTTGATCACAGCTTGCCATGCTCAGATCAACAAATTGTGGTTAACATTAACTACAGTTTGTTTCAGACAAACCAACTTCAGACATAGTTACTGAAGCCATCTTATTTAACTTAATCAGAGTTGAGAGAAGTAGACCTCTACAACAAAATGTTGTAATCTGGAGTGCTTCCGGATTCTGGATGACCATTTCATTTATCCTCTTCACCTCACATTTCTTCTTAAACCCTGCTCAGACCTCATTGGGCTGGGTTATTTTTGGAGGGTGTAGCGGTGAACCCACTTGTGCTCAATCCCAATTGTATTAAATTCTTTAATTTCACTTAGGCATTTCCTTCTTCCCACCCAATTGATAGGGTCCCCCTCCCCGGTTCAGTGTCTTAATGTGTTTGGGGATTTTCACCTTTGTAAATACCGCCCCGTACAGATTTTTGTTGTATTTTTACATACCGTATTTTTCGCTCTATAAGACACACTTTTCCCCTCCTAAAAAGTAAGGGGAAATGTGTGGGCGTCTTATGGAGCGAATGCAGGCTGCACAGCTAATGCTGAAGCCAGGAAAGCAAGAGGGATTGGTGCGCACCGATCCCTCTTGCTCTCCTGGCTTCAGGGATAGCCTTCCGAAGCCTCCTTAGCGCAGCAGGAGCGTTCCTGCTGTGTTCAGGAGGCTTTGAGATGCTATCCCTGAAGCCAGGAGAGCAAGAGGGATCGATCCCTCTTGCTGTCTTGGCTTGGCTTCGCTTGAGAGCCACTGCGCAGCTTTCCCTCTCTGCTCAGCACCCCTTCAGCAAAGCGGCAGGAGAAATGGAGCCCCTTCCATTTCTCCTCCCACTTTGCTGGAGAGGCGCTGCACAGAAAGGGAGAGAACATTTTTTTCCTTGTTCTTCTCCTCTAGAACTAGGTGCGTCTTATGGTCGGTGCGTCTTATAGAGCGAAAAATACAGTAGCTAAGGGATGCCACAAGTTTACTGGTACTTCTTTCTTCAGCATTAGTCCCTACAGAAGCATAAGCACAGGAAATATGAATTTGTATTAGTAAATAGAAAAGTGAGACCAGTGTATCTTGGGGGGAGGGTGGGGTGGGTGTGAGATAGTTGACATCAAATATTGAGTTCTTTCTCTAACCTGGTTCTGTCTTCATATGCATATTTTTAATTTTGTTTTTGAATGTTTAAAAGTGCAACCAGTCTGCATGCGTCAGTGGAGCGTGAAAAAGAGAGTGAAAGGTTTTGCCTGGGAGGAGCTTGGAAGGGGGCTGATTAGCTTCACCACTGACTGGTGGACTATTTTGCTGTAATTTCCTTTTGGTACAGGGGGGGTAGGGTAAACACCCTGCCCAGTCTCCATTGCATTAAACGCTTTCAGTCTGACACCAATTTAACTTTTACTTCACCAGTTACCCCAGCATCCAACAGTCTCATGCAATAGAAACATATTTTTGAATAAGATGTTGAGGACAAGTGGCTCATGACCATCTTAAGTTTCCCATTTAACTCTAGTTAGTTAAAAGAAATCAAACCAAGATTTGATCCTAATTGGTTTTAGCTAACTAGACTTAAAATAAACTGGGCTGTTAATTATGGTCTGCTTTTGGAAAGTATTCCCCCCCCCCCCAAAAAAAAATTTGGTTTACAATAATTTGTACGTAGCAGGAAACTGGTTTAGTCAAAAGGGAAAGTAGAACCATTCACGCTCATTCTGATCTTTGCAGAGGAGGAGAAAGATGGGGAGTGGGAAGTGAGTTCAGTTTGCCACGGCTCCTTTACAATCATCCCTAACGTCGTGACGGGCAATCTGTGGCCCTTCAGATGCAGTTGGACTTTATCTTCTGTCATCCTTGAGTATTGGGCATTCCAATGGAGTTGATGAGAATTGGAGTCCAACAACATCTGGAGGGCCACAAGTGTCCTACCCCTTCTGTACACCATGGCAGCTTGAATTCAACCGGTATTTTCTGTTCTGTTCTCTAAATGAAATGTTCGGGAGACGTCTGTTAAATTAGACATGTTCATATCTTGTCGTGTTCTCACAATTGACAATTTCTTTCTTTGTAGCTTTTGACAATTTTTGTTAGTGCCAAGTTAGCATCCTATGTCCGGTTCTATCAGAACAACAAGGACTTCATTGATTCTCTTGGTAAGTTTTTTTCTTTCTTTTTTAATGCACATTTGGTGTACCCAGCACATATGACTGTGATATAAATGTAGCTCAGCTACTCAGAAGGAGGTGCTGTGACTGGACACTTGCTCTGCTGACTGTGTCTAGGTCCAGGATGAGTACCCTTTTTTGCCTTGTGCGCACAGTTACCCCTTACCAACCATGTGGAGGCTGCATACAGATCAGCTGAGGAGGGGAGTAATGGCTGCTATCCCATAGCTGTCAACTTTCAGATTTGAAAATAAGGGATCAGCAGCCTCACCTGTCCCAGGGACACTCTACGGGATATCTAACAATCCAGGATAGCAGCGGGAAACGGCGCTGGAATAAGGGAATTTCCTGCAAAAAGGGGGAAGGATGACAGCTATGCGCTATCCGCTTACCAAATGGTTGGTCTCATGACCAGGGAGGGGGCAATTTGCATCCCCATCAGGGCACTGGGCTTCACCCACTCCAGTCCTGTTCCCCCAGCCCCTGCTAGCTCCAAAATTTATGGGGTCTGAAGGAGCCAGGAAAATTGGCTGCATGGAGCAGGGATCAGATCAGGCTCCTGAACTTGTGGTTTGCCACCCCTGGCCTCAGCATTTAAAGTTTCTTCTTGGGTTCTCCAGTCCTGTTTGAGATTTTGTCCGCTCCTGCCTTCACCATTTGGAATGGATCCCACACTCCAAGGCGCTCAGGCGCTTTACTGATCTGCAGGAGAGTTGTTCCCAGGGTGCTTATGTTCTACCACAATAGGGCTTTCTTTCCAGTTGTGTGTGATTTTAGTTACATAATATCAAAAAATGTATCAGAATACAGTTTAGTTTAGTGACTATTCATTCTGAATTGAATGCTTTTCTTTTGCTGTCTTTTGTGTTTGAACTGTGGTTTTCAAGCATCCACTTGGAAAGACACAGGAACAGTAAATCCTGTGGGAAGCAGGTACAGTCATACCTCGTTACGTTTGCTTCAGGTTGCGCGTTTTCAGGTTGCGTCCCGTGGTGACCCGAAAGTACCAGAAAGGGTTACTTCCGGGTTTCGCCGCTCGCAAAATGACGACATGCGCAGAAGCGGCAAATCACAACCCATGCAGACGCGGGTTGCGTTCTGCTCATGTTACATACAGGGCTCCGGAATGGATCCCGTTCGCAACCAGAGGTACCACTGTATTATTATTGAATCTGCATTTCTAAACTGAAAATAGCCAGTTTGAGAATTCTGACATCACTCCCAAGTTATATCCACTATGTTATTCATAGATGAGAGGTAGAGAGAGTAGATTTCCCAGTGTTTATTGTCTAAATGATTAAGAGCCCTGTTGTTGAAGATAGCCTCCATCTTGTCTTCTTGCTTTTCTTCAGTTGGTCACATACTCCACCTGTGCACTGAGCAAGCAGCAGTTATCAACAGTGCTGCATGAGTGTTGAGGGGGAAACCCGACATAGTGCCAGAGTGCTGCATAAATGACCTACCAAGCCTTGTGGGGGCAGCCCCATTTCCACAAAGCTGGCAACGGATGTGCAGCAGAGAAACATGCAGACTACTGCATGGGCGAGGTGCTGTTTGAGGAGCAACCAAACCCCCTTGTTGTAGGATCATGATGTGAATCAACCAAATCTCCCTCTAACAAGGCTGAAGTACAATCAGATTGAGTACTTGCAAGTGTTCTTATGCAAGCTTAATCTTTTTGCAGATGCATTAAACCTTGCAAACCACATTCTGTCCCAGTTAATATGTTTCATAGGATGAAGCTTTGTGATGGAATGTTAATGTCAGCAGCCTCTTTATTTACACACTGTGGAAAGAAAGGAGTAGTAATTAACACTTTGGCACTCCCCCATTGATGTGTAATTGACTGTTTCAAAGGAGCACTGGTTCATAAGCTATTGCATGCATGAAAATTACTTTTTCTGTATTGCAGCATTTTAGGACAAGGGTCAGTGACAATGCAAAAATTGTTCAATGATGCAAGCTTTTATATTATGACATTAAGGTTTAGATATACTGGTAATGAATAAATGTTTCCATAAAATTGGGGTTTAAAAAAATAGTGACCAGAATGGAGGTTAATTTTATTTGAAAAGAAAAGGGTAATAGGCTTTAAAGCATACAGATCTTTTTAGGACTAGGTAGAATCCTGAAAACAAAGGTGAACATTCCTCAATTTAAGATAGAAATTTTAGAAAGAGAAATATATTATTTTTCTTAGTGAAAACAAAGAAAGCTTTTCAACTTATGGTAGCTGATATAGTCACTGCTTGAATATTATAAAAGCATGCATGTGACTATAGTGCTCATTAAATATCAGGTATTTTAAAAAAAATATGAGTAATGGAGCCTCTCCTAGGATGTTACCATAGATTAGATTGTGCCAATCAAGTGCATTCATAGGCAACTTGTTTCATTTGGGTGTAGTATAAACATAACAAATTCTTGTGCAATGGATTGAACCAACTAATAGTTATACTTCTAGTAAACCCATTGAAATAAATGGATTTAAGTAACTTAGGTTCTTTGATTTCAGTGGATCTACTCTTGAGTATGACTTGGTCATCCATTGTCTGTGTGTGAAAATAATGTATTTTTTATGTATTTGAAATGCATTCAGATATGGAGAATAGCACTGAACACATCTAATTCTTTTTTGGGCCAACCGATTAAGCCAGCCCAAATTGTTGGGGTTTTTTTTAAAACTTTTATGGTATTGGAAGTAATACTCTAAATGCTAGTATGCTTTTAAAAATATTTTCTATTTTTTACAAATTAATGTTTTCCCTTATTTTATCCCCCTGCTGATTTTATTTTTCTTCAAAATTAATAACAAGGCTTGCCAATCTAAATCATCTATTCAGCAAAAGCTCTCACAGGTGGCATCAGTTTGTTACAATGTGTTGTTTTATTAATGCTGACAAGTTAGGCCAACAGTTGTATTATCATGTGTCAACTGTGAATCGCCCTAACATGTTCACATTTAAATCTGGTAGTATGGGCAACCTTTTTACTTTAGCAGGGTAATTAACATCTCATTTGCATTTGTTAATTAGAGTTTATGAGCACTAATTGATTTTTTGTGCTTGTAGATTTCCATTAAAACCAGTTAGCTATAGTTTCTGAAGCTCCCTATTCGCTTGAGTTATGATGATCACATTTTTGTTGAATTGGTGCCAGATAAATAGCCTTCATCATAATTACTGCTAATTAACACAACATTATGTCTGGTAGTAATGTGCTTCCCTGCGCTTCTATTAGTCTAACAGTGTTATTAATTCCAAACATAAATATTTGTTGAGTGTTCAGGTTATCTCATCCATACTTCTTTTCCAATGTCTGAAACTTTAAAGAGACTATTTTACAGAAACGTTATTCAACTATTTTGTAAAAACAAATAACAAAGTAAATTTACACCAACTTATTTTTTTGTTTGCCATTTCATGTATTGCTGCATATTGTATTATAGCCTTCCCCAACCTGGTGCCCTCCAGATGTTTTAGGACTAGAATTCCCATCCACCTCAGGAGATGGGGAGAACTGCTGTAACATCACACTTTTGTATCCCAAGAACTTCACAATCAATAGCATTTGTAGAATTCAACAAGATGGCATATTATCTTCTGTTCCTCCCATGTAAATGAATGCATAAAATACAAATTGGTCATAATATGGAATGAGTAATATCAACAAGAAACTGAACATGTATCTTCCATAAACCTACAACGTATTTTGAAATCAGTTCTGTAACTACCCTAAGAATTAAGGACCGTAAGAGTTGACACTTGGAAAGTGAACCTCTTGCGGTGGGGATGGCAGGTCACAGTTGCCTCAGTATGTCTCACTTGTGCTATAGAAAGAGATTGTTAACTGGGGTGTGTAGGGGGGTGCAAGTAGTATGTTAGGTACTTAGTATCTCTTCCACGCTGCATAGATGAAAGGGGCGGTAGGATTACACCTACTAACTCTGTCCTGACATTGGTGCAACATCTGTTAGATGTGTGTGCAAAGAAAAAATGTAGCAGCCAGTCACAGAAGCACCGTTTTTCATACAATCATTAAGATTTCTTGGAAGCATTTTGGTTTTCCCAATATTACTTCATAACAACATGCAGCCTTTCTAGCACTCTGCCACTGCTGAGCACAGAACAAAAGCCAGCACCAGGTGACAGTGGAGGATGACCCTCAATCCTAAACAAATAGGCCTACTATTCTGCAAGAAGAAACAAACTCATTCTCTATCTTCACCTCCTGTATTCCGTTCTTAATGCAAACTGACCTTATCCCCACCTCTTGGAATAAATTAAAGTTCCGAACATCATAATCCCGTTTTTGTACTGTGAATTTTGCAATGCAGTTCTCCCAGAAAGTATCTAACTGCCTGACGTGGATCAACAATTTCCTAGCAAAAACTTACACTGTAGTGTGATCTCTAATGCAGGTTTATTGCATGAACAGAACATGGCAAAAATGCGACTGCTCACCTTTATGGGAATGGCTGTGGAAAACAAGGAAATCTCATTTGACACCATGCAGCAGGAACTACAGGTTGGAGCTGATGATGTTGAAGCATTTGTTATTGATGGTAAGAGAGGTTATATGATCATATTATATGCAGGCTGATAAGACCTTTACTGATACTGAAAACCTGTACAACAGTTAATGATTTGAAGCAGGCAGTTAGGATGTCACAGTCACCTTTTTGCTTCTTTTGGTAAAGTGCATCATCACTGGTGTGGAAACGGTGCCCATGCTATAATCCAGTAGCCAGTGTAAAGTCCTGAATTGGGTCATTTTGGGGCAGGGTCCCTTGTAGATTATCCAGACCCAATTTTTGGGTTCTTCAGGCATGGAGCTGACAAGGGGAAGGGGAGCGTATTCCACCCTGGCGCAGATAGCAAACAGGATTGCTTTATTGTTGTAACCACAATTTGAATGCAATAGTTGGCTATGCAGTGTTTCTTGTACTGTTTTGTGATATATTAGAAATCCACCTTTTAATTGTTGCTCTTTGTTAAATTGCATGTGATTTCCAGTGAGAACCACCTTGTAGAAAGTGCACATTGTACTCTCTTACATATAAAAGCACTATGCAAGGCTTTGTGAAATACTTCCCTGTAACACATTTTTCTGCATGCCATGGTATAACGACAAAAATTGAACACCCGTTGAAAGAACATCCCTGCATTCACTTCAGTTCGAGGGGATTACTGAAGCTCTTATCAGTCAGGGTTTCAACACATGTTAAAAGAAATTCCTCATAATTTATTTATTCTTTGCAGCTGTAAAGACAAAGATGGTGCATTGCAAAATTGATCAAACACAGAGAAAAGTAGTGGTCAGGTGAGTCTTAAATCTTTTTGTGAAGCAACTTAGTGCAGTGCTAATTATAGCACTTAAACATCTGTTTAATATTTTTACTAGACGCAAGATATTCCTATCAGTTGCCTGTAGTTAAATAGTTGCTATTTATCATAATTTTATTAAAGCACAGACTGAATGTGATTAGCTTATTTAATGAAAGAGTCCTATTTTCCAGCACATTTCATTTAATGGCCAAACAGTGGTAAGAATACTAATGAGTTTTGTCTGAGGTTTTTAAGTACTGACGAAGGCTGCAGAATACCAGACTAGCTGGTCTATAAAGCCTTGTTATAGAGGGTAAAACAGTTTTGTTTTCACATCTTATCTCATGTTTTATTTTTTTCTGAATACATATGTACTGAAAATATGGTGCTTTTTTTGAAAGCAGAACTTTGATGCAATTCCTTTTACATTTCTTTATTTTAGTCACAGCACACATCGAACCTTTGGAAAACAGCAGTGGCAACAGCTGTATGATACACTTAACTTCTGGAAACTAAATTTGAATCAAGTGAAAAACAGTCTCCTTAGCTTGTCGGATACCTGATTATTTGATGTAATATTTAGTTTGTATTGGATGGAAACTCAGCTATATTAAACCATTCAACTTAATTTTGTGAACTTTTTATTGAAAATATCTAATTGGCTGAAATACATAAAATAACTTGAACTACAGGCTGATAAAGCAATAAACTTTAAACAAGAATGAATCCTGTTCCCCTGTTCTGTTTTATAATCATAAGATCTTATATTCTGGCATAAAGAAGTAGGATAGTCATATGATTTTTATAAATGTGGTATTTTCTGACCTTTAATTGGTACCTTTCAAATGAAATAGCTATTCTAAAGTATTCTTTTTAAAAAAACTAAGGTAGACAAACCTGCAGAAATGAAAGCAGTTTTCTTAATACATGACATTTGCTCCATGTATGTCACCAGTCAAAGACTTTATGCTTCTGCTTTATCTGCTGTTAATGTTTTTTCTGGATCTCCCTCATGCTTTCTCTTTCTTGGGTGGCCAAAACTTTTTAAATGCAGAAACCTTTCAATATTGTCAATTCGTGTTTTTATGAAGACATTTTGTGATTTCCAGTCTTTTTCTTCAGTGTTCTGTGAGCTCTGCTTTAAAACAGCTGCACTGACTTCTGAGAGTGGTTGAGAAGTCTTCTGTTGTCCTAATGGGCACTCTGTTGTGACCTAAAATCCACACATAAGACATTAAAGATTTCATTTTCTCATGGCTGATCAACACCCCACTAGACACTCTTCTTGACATTATATAGACATATATATTGGGTGTTTATGCACTGATTTCTTCTGTTTATGTATGGGAGATATAACGAATTGGCATCTGTGGGTATTTTTGTACTGCCCTTCATATTCCCAGTGCATTTTTAAAGAATGTTTTTTTTTTGAAATGTAAACAAAATAAAATGCCATCATAGTACAAAAGCAGGCAAAGAAGATTAAAATTGTATCTTAAAAGCTTGGAACTACAGAACGTTTTTTGGTGCCAAAACGACAAGTAAGTACTGGGAAACTTCCCTCTCTATCAGATTGCAGATATGATTTACAAATGGGCATTGATTGCACTTTAAAAGGAAGCACAATTCCTATCCTTTCCCACATGTACATGAAGATTGTTTTGTAAAAGAAGATTCTATAAACTTCCTGCCAATTTCTAATTTAAAATTCTTCAAATATTACTTGGGGGGGCAGTGCATGGAGGGTGAAGAACACCTTTCACACCCTGCCCCACCCCTGCTGGTGCTCAGGTGCAGACAGAGCACAGAGGGCCCTCGTGTGCCCTGCAGAGGCTGGGTGAATGCATGGAGGGAGCCCTCCACGCTCATCGGGTCCCCACTGCTGACAGCCACTCACATGCGGGGGGGGGGAGTGCCTGGTTCACAGTCCCCAAGTTTCTGCATCTGGAGTCATGGCCCCCCATGCTATGCCCCTGCCACCACTATCAATTGTGATTACTAACAATGTAAGGCAAGTAGGGTAGCTAGGATGGCTTTGGGGAATAGGAACAAGTGGGGTGGGGGGAGGAATCAGGTGTTCTTCTCCCACTCAGATTTTGTTCCAAGTAGAAGAATTTCAGAGCCACAAACTCAGTTTGAGGAGGGCTTACAACTTGCCCCAGGGATGGGCTGAGTCTAAAGGAACTGGGAATAGTCTAGTAGTTAAGCCTATTGTTGGTACTGAATGTTCCAGGTGTCTGTTATGAAAAAAGGAAGAATGAGTCAATTTGATTGCTTGAGACCCTAACCAAAGATTGGTCTCAGGAGGGCAGGAAAAGAGAGTTGTTCTCAATAAGCCCCAGATAGCACTACACAAAGCCTGTTTTTAATTGGGTGGAGCACTCCTCATGCATACCATATTTTTGCCAAATTGCCTTTTTTTGTTTTATTAGATTTGTGCCACATATGATGGTACAGTGCTCTTACATGACTTACTTTATTTCATGATGTAGTTGATGGATTGGTCACGTACACAACTGATGAACTTGCAGGATCAACCTATATGTACATTTGTTTTTGTTTTCTTTCAGTGTAGTCTGGGGTTTAAAATAGTAAATACTTTGTAGTTTCTAAAAGTGAAGATCCACTTCATTAAATGTCAAGTACTGATTTGAACATGTTGTGTTTAGTATTGTTAGTACATAAGAGATTGAGCATGGGCAGGCAAACTAAGGCCTGGGGGTCAGATCTGGCCCAATCACCTTCTAAATCCGGCCTGCAGACAGTCCAGGAATCCGTGTTTTTTACATGAGTAGAATATGTCCTTTTATTTAAAATGCATCTCTGGGTTATTTGTGGGGCATAGGAATTCGTTCTTTTTTCCCCCTTCAAAATATAGTCCAGCCCCCCCCCCACAAGGTCTGAGGGACAGCGGACCAGCCCCCTGCTGAAAAAGTTTGCTGACCCCTGAGACTGAGGAACTAAATAAAATGTTAGGTATACTTCCATGTCTAAGAACAGATTTAGATTGGGTGACAGGAAACTACAAACTACAAAAATAAAATATTGAATGCATGTGTTCCAAACAAATAGTTTTAAAGCAAATGTTATGAAGTACATTGTACTGCCTTCAGCCTTGCAAATTCTCGGTATCTGAAACAATGGCTGAAAAGTAAACAAAAGTAATATAATATGCTTGAATTTTTGCTTGGTAAGTTATTGTTAAGACATAGTCTTCAATTCAAGCAGACTGGCTAAGATCCAGTTGATTTATATGCTGTGACTTTTTCCTGCTGTTTTCCATCAACTTTAATTGTGAAAAATGTTGCCACTTTTGCCCTCTTGATATTATTTTGGAGATCAAGAAGGTCTTAAAGCATCCAGATGCATACAGTTCTACACATATCTCTGGAGTTAGCTCACCAAGGCCTGCTCTGCAATATTTTTAATTGACTTACGTGTTCTGTGGGAAAAGAGGGATCATAAAAAGTCTTTACTATTGCATTCCATTCTTCACTGGGATTTCTCTTGGGGCCTGGATTGATACTTCCGGTATTCAAAGTGTCAGCAATTCCATTACTGTGGGTAGAAACTGATTGACAAAGAGGAAATGGTAACAACTGCCTCTTATTCTCTAGGTACTAATTATATAGTGCTAAACCCCATTTTATCTTTGATCCATAAAAAACCCACCATTACATTAAAGTACAGAAAATAGGTTGACACAACATTAATTTGTAATATTCTTTTTTTGGGGGGGGGGAAGGAATATCAAACCATTTTAGAAATCAAAAAGCTAGTTGTGCAAAAGCATAGTTCACTGCCTTTTTGCTTAAAGAACCCATTAACAAAAACAGAATGGGTAGGATTCAGACTACACATGGGAAAATACCCACAGAACTCTTCTGCGCAACTCGGATGGAGCTCTGGAAGCCTACAGGAGACCTCTCTAGCCTTATTTAGATTCCTTCTCCTTACCCAAAATAACGAACATGGAGAGGAGATAAAGAAAGGAGAAGGCATGTCAAGGTGTCTGTATATGTGTGTGGCTTGTAAGGGTTATTGTTACTAGGTTATGCTTGTTTTTAATTGTGTGTGACCTCAGATTTGGGGCAGGTAAAGAAACACAATAGATCTCACAGTAAGAGTGGCCCATGAACAGATATGATGGATGTGTGTGTCTGCTCAATCTACTCTCCAAGTGCTGACTTGATGGGCTGTTTCAGGCCCCCTGCGCTCGCTTATTAGCATTCTTTAATTTTAAACTGGACATGGACTGGGCATCCCTTCAAACAGAGACCTGGCATCTGTAAAATTGGGACATGCAGCTTCCTGTCTTTCATAGCAGGCTGTTGAAGAGCCAAATATATTCTAAGTTTATGTTTACTTTTGGTTGTTGTTTGATTTGGGTCTTTTATTGCAAATTTATAAAGAAGAAAAGAGAAGAGAACCAGATCAGCTTGCGTTAACCATACAATGACCACCACTGCATCCATTTTAATTTACACATACAAATTGATATGCCATCCAAATGTCCAAACAAGGTCGGTAGCCAATCAAAATAGATGTTTACACCTTCAAATGTAGCAAGGGTGTATAAGGGTGCAGATGGTAAAATTGCACCAAGCCCTACACCTGTAAAGGGGCCCATACTCTCAGCCTTTTTACTCTTCTAAAGGAGGGTTTCCCAAACTTGGGACTCCAGCTGCTGTTGGACTACAACTCCCATCATCCCAAGCTAGCAGGACCAGTGGTCAGGGATGACAGGAACTGTAGTCCAAATACAGCTGGAGACCTACGCTTCAGCCCTAGGAGCCTTCATAAGGGAGCTGCTTCCAGAGCAAGAACTGTCAGGGGAGAGCGACTGTTTGCCATCAGCAGGTAGGTAGTTTCATCTGTGCTGCCCCACTTCCAGCCAGAGTCCTTCAGAAGAGAGTTGCTGCCATGGGCTTTATGTGTATATGCATTTTAATGAGCTGAATAAGAGTGAAAGATTCTGAGTTAAGGGGGTGCAGAGAGTATGTGTATGAACATAACAGTGCTCAGTTTATTTTCGGGCTATTTTCTCAAAGTTTATTTTGTCTTATAGATTATAAATGCTGCATTAAAAATATAATGCAACTTTTGCTTCAGTTTTGATGTTTAGCTTATTTTTTAGTTGTTTAGTTAACAGTGTTTTATAGATTGTAACTTTCACTGATTATTTGTTACTTATTCTACACAACTTATGCTTTATTTGTGATGTTGTTACTACTATTTTTTGTAAGCTGCTTTGGGATTCATTCAAATGAAAAGTGGCATAGAACTATAATAAGCCAAACAAAACAAAACACTTAATGTCTTACCTAATGTATCTTCTCTTACAGCAGCATTCATATTCATAGTCTGCTCTACTTCCCATGAACTTTGTTTTTTAACTTCTTGCGAAAGTAGCTTTTCTTTCAAAGACGGAACCTTTTTGGAAGTTGAATTGCAAACTGTGCGAATTTCACCTTCACATACCCTTGGTAAATTTGAGTCTGCTGAAGTTTTTTCTGCTTTTTTATCCATAGTTGCAGAGTCAAAGGGTGGCCATCCACTTCTGTTTACTAAATCTTCTCTTGTCTTTATGGATAACGAACATGATTCTTCTGTGCTTCCTTTCACAACCATTTCCCTTGTGTCTGGACTACTTGATGGTTCTTCCCTTTCTTTTATTTGTGTGCCCTGTTTCTCACAAACCACAAAGGATTGTTCACATGTAGTTTTGGATGTATGCAATTCCTTTTTTTCATCTTCTGCAAATTTATTAACTTTCAAATCTTCAATCTGAGATTCACATACATTTCCAGGGTTAAGAGACAAAGACTCGTTTGTACTTTCAGGTGTCTCTTCTGTGACTTCTGTCAGTATGGAATCATCTTTATCAGATTGTCTGCTTGGTATGTCATTTATATATTTAGATGAGTTTTCAGCATTTAAATTAAAATCCATAATTAGAGGCAGATGATTCATGTTCCCATCAGTGGTAATCAGAGTATTTACACCTAAATTGTCATTTGAGGAAGCAGGTGAAGGTGGAATTTTCTCTCGTGTGCTGCAAGTACTACTTTGTTCACAGCATTTGTTGTTTTCGAATGCATTATCACTATGTATTTCTTCAGGATTAGTATTACTCTCTTTACATAAAAGAATATTGGAAATTGTGGAACTGGAGCTCTGACTTGGTGTTTCTTTACAAATGTCATCATATCTATCAAAGCACACATTGTGCAGGTTTGTGTAATTATTCTCCACCTTTTGTGACAAGATGGAACTAATTTCAGTCTTCAAGAGGCCATTTGTAATTTCCTCACTAGTAGCAATATCCTGAACTTTGGGTTCTTCAGCGAGTGCCTTATTTGTGGAAGAAGCTCCCTCATGGGGTGCATTGTTAATATTTTCATTTATCTCAAAAATAAAATTATTCCTTACATTTCTCTCTAGATGCTCATTGAGTTTAGTACAATGATCAGTATCTAGAGTAGAACAATCCAAAGTTGCAGTGCTTTCTAAGAGCATCTTGGGTTCTTCCACCAATGAATAGCAACTGTTTGAGGAGTTTACTTCTATCCTTGTCTGTATTTTATCAAATTCCTTTCTGTCTTCTTTTCCTTCGGCTGCTGTTCCTCCACACCCAGCAACACCTGACCCATAAGTTAGTTCTGGAGTAATGAAATGAGCTGTGCAGATAACTTTGCTTGGAGAAGCCTCCTTTCGATTTTTATTGAAATGGCAAACCGCATTGTCTTCATTCATAATATTCTCAAAACAATCCAAATCTGTTGGGTGAAAAGATTTTAATGATGAAAATTAGAAGGATGAATGCTTTCAAATATAGTTCATATAAGCAATGTATTGACACTTTAATCATAGTTAGTTCCTCCATGAATTTGTCTAATCCTCTTTTAAAGCCATCCAAGTAGGTGGCTATCAATCACTACATATTGTGGGAGCCAAGTCCTAACTATGCAATTTGTGAAGAAGTACTATCTTTTATCTGTCCCGAATCTTCCAATGTTCAGCTTTATTGGATGGCTCTGAGTTCTAATGTTAGAACTTTAATTTCTAAATTAAAAAAGACCCTATTAGAAGAGTTACTCCAACTCCTTGATCTTCTTGGTTGTCCTTTCTGTACTTTTTCCAACTCTGCAATATCCATTTTGTGCCGAAATGACCAGTATTCCAAGTGTGGCTGCACCATAGGTTTGTATAATGGCATTATGATATTGGCACTTATATTTTCAATCCCTTTTTCAAAGCAGCCACACACTGGGTTGACATCTTCATCAGTCCACTAGGACCACAAGGTCTCATTCCTGGCCAGTTGCATCAAATTCAGACCCCATTAGTATATATGTAAATAATAGGATTTCCCCCCCAGAATGTGCATCATTTCACACTTAAATTGAATCACATTTGCTATTTTACTGCCCATTAACCCAGTCTGAGACATCCTTTTGCAGCTCCTTGCTATCCCTTTTTGACCACACTGAACTATTTGATACCATGAACAAATTTGGTTACTTCAGTGCTCACCCATAACTCTTTCTCATTTATGAAAAACTTAAACAGCAAAAGTCCCAATACTGATCTCAGGAAGACTCCATTGGGAGAACTGTTCATTTACTCCTAATTCCTATTCCTTAACCAGTTACTGTTCTGCAAAGGGACCTCACCTCTAATTCTATGACTGCTAAGCTTATTCGGGATTCTTTGGTGAGGGAACTTATCAAAATCTTTTTGAAAATATAAGTAAAGACCGCTTGTTTTCACTCTGAAAGAAATCTAAAAGATAGCTCAATTGATGAGAGCGTGGTGCTGAAAACACCAAGGTTACAGGTTTGATCCCTGTATAGGACAGCTGCATATTCCTGCACTGCAGTGAGTTGGACTAGATGATTCTCAGGGTCCCTTCCAACTCTACAATTCTATGATTGTATTAGTGAGTGATCCTTGCAAAAGCTATTCTTGTTCAGCTTCAGCAAGATTTGTTCTTCTATATTCTTGATAATTCTATCTTTAATAATCGTTCCACCAGTTGTCCTGGAACAGATGTTAAAATAACCAGCCTGTAATTGCCTGGATCCCCTCTTCATCTCTTTTTAGAAGTTGGTGTCACATTGACTACTTACTAGTCATCGGATATATGGAAGGCGATTTTAGTGGCAAATTACATCTTTTATTAGAAGATAAAACAATTACACATTTCAGTTCTTTAAGAACTCTCGGATGGATGTCAATCAGAAGTCAGTTTTAAATTGATCACTAAGGCCCAGAACTTTGTCTAGAACACCAGCAGCCCTGTTTGTTTTACTGTAAGATTTCATTCCTAGCTTTTCACTCATTCCATACCCTTGAAATCCATAATCTCATTGCCCTTACTTGGCATCTCATAGTTTTATCAGCCAGGCTTTGTTCTGTCCTGCTGAAGTAAGTTAAGCAGCGCAGACATCCTATTCCCCACCCACAATTATTTGTTGGGTGGTGTGGGGGTGCTAATGCTCTCATGGCTATCAGGGTGAGGGTATTAGGATTCTGATAATACATTTTAGCCTATATATTTTAGTTACCATAGCTAAAAAATAATTATTTTATTTTAGTTTTTCTTTAGCACACTTAGTTTAGATCAACATCTTCTGGACTGTTTTTTTTAATACGGTAATTACACACACACACACACACACACAGACACACACATATACCTTCAACACTGATTGATTCCTCTTCCCCTGTGTTTATATCAGTATTGCTTTGTTTTGCTTTTATTTCATCCAAATTCAAAGACCGAGTAGTTTTTAATCCAATGTCTCTTTGTTCAAGATTATTAGTAACTTCTTTTGATTTTTCTGTATATTTGTTTCCTGTTTGGCTTGTATGCATTTGATTTTCATAACCTGTCTCGGCAACCTGCAATTAAAAAAAGAGCACGTTTCTATTACTACTGAGCTGAAATGGGAAAATGGGTACAGTGGTACCTCGGGTTAAGAACTTAATTTGTTCTGGAGGTCTGTTCTTAACCTGAAACTGTTCTTAACCTGAGGTCCCACTTTAGCTAATGGGGCCTCCCGCTGCCGCTGCGCTATTTCTGTTCACATTCTGAAGCAAAGTTCTTAACCCGAGGTACTATTTCTGGGTTAGCAGAGTCTGTAACCTGAAGCGTCTGTAACCTGAAGTGTCTGTAACCCAAGGTACCACTGTATTTCACAGCCATTTACACCTCTATGAAATTTGCTCCCCTCTTCAGCAACTGTTGGCACCCCTCCACAAAAGAACATAAGATAAGCCTGTTGAATCAATGGCCAATGGCCCATCCAGTCCATCATCCTGTTCTCACTGTGCTCAACCAGATGTCTGTGGGAAGCCTGCAAGCAGGAAATGAGCCCAGCAGCACTCTGCCCACTTATGATTCCCAGCGCCTAGTATTCAGAGATAGAACACAGCCTCCATGAATTTTTTTCTAATCCTCTTTTAAAGCCATCCAAGTTGGGGTGCCATCCCTGCATCCTATGGGATCGATTTCCTTTTCTATGCTCTCTGAAGAAGTATTTTCTCTGTCATGATTCTTCCAGCATTCTGCTACATTGGCTGTCCACAATTTCTAGTGTTATGAGGGAGGAATAAAAACTTTTCTCTATCCATTTTCTATGTGCCATGCATAATTTTATAAACTTCTATCATGTCGCCTCTCGCTTACCTTTTCTCTAAACCAAATAGTCCCAAATTCTACAATCTTTCTTCATAGGAGTTTTGCTCCCTTCCCCCTTGATCACTTAAGGTGCACTTTTCTGGACCTTCTTCAACTGCAATACCCTTCTTGAGGGGAGGTGACAACAATTGTAAACAGTATTCCAAATGCAGTTCTTTCAACATTAAGTAATTAATATGGAAGGCGCAAGATGACCATTCAATGGGTGGAAATGGAACCAACCGTCAGGGTGGCTGCCTTTGTAAAGGCCTCTGGATTACCACCCCTTACAGTATATTTGTCTATACTGTATTTACACTCAGCTCTGAACTTCAAGGGCTCCAGAATCTGTATTCAAGGTGAGACTGGGGGGAGCAAGTGCTCCAGCACAATGCTTCCACACACAAAGGAACACTGCTAAGAAAAAAATGAACTAAAATTCTTAAAATGGAATCCCTGAGTTTAAGAAAGAGAAGGTCCTTGACTGATGGCCTTCCTTTTACATTTTGTACATTTTCCTGAGCTACATGGATATGTCTAGAATCAAGAGGCCAGGCCATATTGAAAAGGACAGCAAGGCTGAAATCTTCAGTAACAACCCCACCAATATTGGCATCCTCCACTCAAGGCAGTATTTCTTACTTATAGTAGAAATGTACAGAAATCAGTTTTGATACTTGGATTTGTTCCTCTGGATTAGAAATCTAAAAGTATACAAGAAGTAACTATGGATAAATCTTTCAATTCACTGAGGTCCTGTCATAGTTGAGGAAAACGTATCTCGTACTGAGATACCTAAAAGCTCTTATACAATTATTCTAATGTCTCCAATGTAAGAACTAGATGGGTTTCTAAAATATGCCTGTTCTTGTTTTAGTTAATAATAGCTTCTTGAACTTTTGGAATTATTTTAAATGTTTTTCTTACTTCCTGGTAACCTTGTTAATTCAGTAGTATTTAAATGGGGGGGACGGGACCTTACTTCATTTTTCCAAGTTGCTTGTGTTTTCTCATATTCATTCTGAAGATTAAAGAACTTTTCTCCATTTTCTTTTGCCTTCTCCCTTTGCAGCTCATTATCTCTTTCAAGGGTCTGCAATAAAATTAATTATCCAAAAAATAATCAATACCACATTAATGAATTTTGATGTGTTTTATGTTGCTTGGACCTTTTCTTCTAACATGCTGAAAGTGCCATACAGATCAGTGATAATGTGCTATCACAACAATAATTTTCATAAATTAACAGAAAGGTGCTTATAGTTTAGCTAACAGGAAACAGGGGGAGGTTATGAAAAAGAAATGGCTATAAAAGGGTATAAAAATACTTGCCATTATTCAGTTTCACTGCATAAGTTTTAATGTGCTGAAAAAGTAATATAAAGTGCAGAGCTAAGAAATATGAAATGTAGCACATTCTAAACCTTTGTTTGCGAAGATAAACACTACAGCACATCCTAGAACATATTTTTATTACAATAATCAAACCTGAATTTTATTAACATTCCATATAATATAGAGTTCAGATTAACTTAAGGACTGTGAAACACCACTGCAAAAATTCCAGTCTGTAGTTTTTCTTGTTTGATTTTCCTATTTCATTTTTAAGTTGGTTCAATGAAATTAAATCTGTGTTAAAAGAATACTGGTATGCTATTCCTACTGCTACTTCACATTTACATAGCACAAGCAGTGTGCAAGGCAGTACACTAAGAAGGATTTTAAACTGCCATACTTGTCTTAACATTTCTGGATTAACTCATTGTCAGCTTTGCTGTCACATTGATAAATTAAAGTAATCTTGCATAAATCAGTAGTAAAATTCTCATACATCTCTCAGGTACTATACAGTTTTGCCCTCTTCACATTTTTGAAAAATGAATAAAAGGGATACAACCCAGTGTATCCACTACCTAATATAAGATGATGTGATCAAATTTGCCAATGTAAACAGTGTTAGTGCATTTAGATAAATGGTGACTATGCACAGTTTCTGTGATTCTTTAAAACCATTTCTGGGGTTGGGAAGAGTCCATAAAAGCTCTCTTTCAAAATTAATTATTTGCTGCGTTGCCTTTTTCTACAGACAGTACTTCTGAACCTATACGACACTGAACATTTCTGAAACACTGTTGACTATGCACACTATGGTAATTATTTGGAGAATGAAAGAAAAAAGTGTAAGATTTATCTAGAATGTGGGTAATGTGTGGCCCTCCAGATGGTGCTGGACTCAACAGCTCCAGCCAGCATGGCCAGTGGAGTCCATCTAGATTGATAGATGCCTTCGCTAATTGTGGTCGGGATACTGCACAGACAGTTTTGAATTTTGCTGTTGTTGCTTTCTTTTTAAATGAATCAGAACATATAGAATGCTTGAGGGAGAAAAGAGACCTGACGTATCCTTTCCATGCAATTATCCCTCTATATGGTTCCATTTACTGCTTGAGAGATTTTTTTTTAAAAAAAATCTTTCACAGATTTTATAGAAAAGTGAAATGTAAAATCATTTTAAAAATCAATGGAAACAGAGGTCAAGATTCGTTACTCAGGATTCTAAAACTCTGGCCCTGTTTGAACCAATTTCCATTCCTGGGCCCGCATGCGTAAACCCATTCCGCTCTTTTACGAATCCAAAAAGATCTACGTGTCAGCAACCATGCATCAATTGGACACACCTAGAATGGTCACCGCCTGTACTTCTTCCGTCCCTGCAAACACAATACAGCTCTTCCACCTACATGGATGCAAGGCATCCTTGCACAGCTATATATTTTCAACAGGGCATAAATACACAGGCCCAGATCACATGGTCAATTACTAAATTTTATCTAAAACATATAAACTATGCTATCCAAGCCTACATACATTGCATTTAACGTGTATGCTTCATTAAAGTATTATATTCACATGTGGATGTCCTTTGGCCTCAGAAAGGGAACTGATGCAATGAGTGGGAGGCATGATTCCCACCACCAACACTCACATACCGTAGGTAGCAGAGTATTGTCTGATACTGGTTCCTGATACCATCATTATGCAGTTTTGCTGAATGCACTACTAGTTAAATTGCTGATAGAACTACTCTAAGCTGGTTATATTATAGGAAGATTCTTTTGTCTACCAGCATAAGAACAAATTACAAATCTGACAGAAAGGATGTGCAAAGTTTGCTGCTGTATTAGACTAAAGAGCCATCATTCTTTCTCTGCTATGGTCAGGCAAAGGCTTCTGGAAGCATACTAGCAGAGCATAACGGATGGCCATCCCTGTTTGTCTCAAGCATCTGGTAAACAGACGTATGTTGCCTCCAAACATGGAGATTTCATTCCTTTCAACTGTCTAACAGTTGTTTGTAGACCTATTCTCCATTAATTTGCCTAATTGGGGTATTTTAAAGCCAATATAGCAGCCATGGCCATCATCACACCTCTTAACTAGAGGTTGCATCCACTGTAATAACCTCCAGGAACAGAAGAGATTTATACATATGGATGGGATCCTTCCATGAGTGCAACTTTCCTTCCATGAATGGAAGCTCTTTCCATTCATGCAGCATTTACACTAGATGCAATCCTACTATGTCTTTGGTTGAAAAAGGCCCTCATTCTGTTGCACTTAACTAGCTGCCTTTTAACTCACTGATTTGACCCTGCATTCTAGTACTGTGAGAACTGCTTTTATCTTCTGCTTTCTCCCATTCATAAGTTTATAAACTGCTGACATGGTAACCTTGTCTAAATAGGTGCTGTCTAAATAGCAACATACTCATTTTCAGACCCCTGGCATACATGCTGACTCAACAAAAAGCCTGGTTATAGTATGTTGCACACTAGGAGATCTAGTATATGAAATATGTGAGGCCCCCATTTTGTCAGAAATAGCCAGGCAGATTCCATTGCATTCAGCAGAGTATAAGCACACCTGGTCAATAGCAGTGGGGAAAGGACCCCCTTCATGATCGCAACACTGTGCTTTGGAGAAATATGCATGGAAGAATAGTGCATATCCTAAAGTACTAAAATTGAAATTTACTATAATCATCATGTTGCCTCATCCTGCTCTATGGAAAGCCATCAGGGTTCAGCCTGATAGGGTGACAGTCTTAAGTTCTAAAGAGCATATGACAAATCTTTTTAACAAGTTTAAAATACTTTCTAAAGTATTTTAAATCTTGTAATTTGTTTTTAATGTTTTATTATAAAATGTAACCTGTCCTGGGATCTTAGGGTGAAGGGGGTGGGTAACAACAACAACCATTTTTATAAAATTATTTAGCAGATTGCCATCAAGTTTCTAATCAAGAACTATCTGACCTGACATGCTTCTTCTAGTTCATTCAATGACATTCTGGCATTAGCTTCAGTTTGTCTGCAGAGCAGTTGCTGCATATGTTGTAGAGACGCAATCATTTCCTTTTTAATAAAAGAAATGCATTCTCTTTTAAATGACAGGATTATTCTGTAAAGCTGAGCACAACAGGATATGCATATATATTTGTAACTTCTTTATTTAAATGATGCTATTGTTATACTTGTGCAGGAAGATGGTTCAATCATAACCAGAGGCCTCCTTATCCTGAATGTCAAAGGTAAAAGACTGGGAGAATATAATGGCATATTGGCTTGAAGGTCAGAGGGGTATGAAGTAGTGGTTAATCTCATACAACTTGAAGTCTCAAACTGCTGCAGCTGAAATTCAGCGTTTTATTGCTCCCATTACTATGAAGATGCTAGACCATTCTGAGCTTCCAAGCAACATGCACAATATTGGGGGGAGGGGAAAAAATTATATAAAGATAACTAATTACAGGTTCATAATTTAACAGTCACGTCAGTAAAGTTCTATTGGTAAACCTAAACAGCATTACCAATTCAGGATGTATTATTTCACATCAAATTAATATGTTTCTTGGGTCTTCAGGTTTCAATACTAGAGATGCTCTAAGTCATGCAAATTTGTATCATGCATTGTGAAAACAAGTATTAGATCACCAAACTCATTGTATATGATTTAAAGTAGTTATATAATTGAGATTCTCAATTCAAAATACACTGAAATCAAACATCTATAATGCCAGTAGTAAAACTCACACAAATGTTTTACAGATTAAACACCTTGTCCAAATAAATGCATACATACTAATTTAGCTTGTCTTTGAGTAGGCTTACTATTATAAAGTATTTGTGTAGTGTTTGTTTACCATTTCTATAGCAATAAAATGTTTTCTTAGTTTTCTTAAAATGCATTAGCAGATTAGGTAAAGCACAACACCCACAATTCAAGGCTACAATCTCATGCATATGTCTTGGGGAGCTGGGAGTTGAAATTTTGGTAGTAAAGTGCTCCCAACCCACTGCTAGAATCTAAAGTTTCAGTTGTGATGATAAGGTCAAGGAGCATCCTTTGACTATAAGGCTGCAATCTTGCATACACTTACGTGAGAGTATGTCTCGCTGAACTTAATGGGGCTTACTTCTGAATAGAAATGTTTGGATTCAACTCAGAGCCAGCCGAAGACACTTTGGTATCTGAGGCAAGCCACAAAATGGCACCACCGCCACCACCAGGGAAGAATGAGTGAGTGAATACCTACATCAGGAACAAGGGGAGAATGGGAGGAGACCAGCTGTGCCTCCTATTCACCTAGAGGTCGCTGTAAAGGTGGCAAGGGGGAGCTTCCAACATGGCAGATCCAAGGAGTGTGCTGCAGCTGTTTCACAGCAGCAGCAGGCAATGCATTCTTTGGAGACAGGATCTGCTGTCCCTGTGGATCCTGCCACCTGAAGTGGTCGCCTCACCTTGTCTCATGGGTGGGTCAGTCCTGATTCAACTGTATATCTGAGTAACCAGGGAAGGCCTTATCAACAATGGTCGTACATTTCCCCCCCAGGCCATAGGACTCTAAGCACTCTTATTTTAACTTTATATGGATTCATCCTTTGACAACATGGCTTAATGACTGCCATCAGTTACTTAACATCTTGGAACTTCATACTAGCTGGGCTATGGTACAAAAGGAACTGTTCAACCACATCATTAACACAGCAAATAAAAAAGGCCTAAAAGTATACATATCTCAGAAAACTACAAAGTTTACTATACAAAGCTGTAATTTTAATTGCACACGGTCTTAATAAATGTCATTGATATATAATATATTCTTAATATATAAATTACCTGCTTTTCTTCCTTAAGTTGTGCATTTTCTTCAGTGAGTCTTATATTAAATTCTCTCTCCTATAAATGAAATAAATCATGTCATTGGCCCCTTATGGTTTGTGCTGCAAGCACAGCACCCCATGAGAGAGAGAAAGTGCAGAAAAGAGGGGTCAGATAACAGGAAACTCCTGTATACAGAGCAGTGAGTGTAGGAGGTAATGGGAGGATGCAAAGTGCAATTGGATTGTACCCTAACAATATTATATAGCCATGTTTACCATTCAACAGTATTATAACAGATTTTACCCAGAAAAATATAAAAGGATTTTAACACCCAGCATCACCATATACTATACACTATACTATATATAGGAACTATTAAATTAAACTACTTAACAGTGCTCTGCACTGCATATTTACTATAGTTGCCTAGTACTATAGAATTTAAAACAGTGCTACCACACTGAAAACACCTATTAAAATATCAGTATAGATCTATTTTTTATAAATAACATGAAATCTTTAACTGGCAAAAAATAATTATCAAATACCATTGAATATTTTTGCTGTAGCTCTTTCAACTCCCATTCCTTTGCTGTAAGATTGAGATTTTCATCTCCCACTCTGTGCTGACAAGTGACATTGGACCTTATCAAGTCTGCTGTAACTTTCTTTAGCTCCTTAATAAGGAAACAACCATAAATAGTTCACCCAAGATTATTTCTGCAATGCCGAGCAAGACAAAACATCTTTCTGCCTCCAACTAATGCCCTTCTAAGCAAAATACAGAGACAAGAATATTAATGGCATTAAATATAAATAAAATTGACAGTGACAGCTTATCTTTGAAATGATGTTTCACAGTTACAGGTCCCTTGTGTGGTTACCCATACGTTTTTTACATTTTAGATTTACACTGCTTTCACAAAAATAGGTGTTTTTAATGCTTCACTGTTGCCCTTTTTATAACTAGAAATAAATGAACATTGCATTAGTTTGTGGCTGATACTGTGTGTTGCAATGATACCAGAAGGTCCACAAGAGCTCTAAACAACTGACAGAAGGAGAAACGAAGATCACTAATTATTCTAAGTACTCTCACTGCTTCATCCCAGAAGAGTTAAGAATACATTAGTTTAATATATTTGACCTGTGTTTACCTTTAAAATGTTAATATTTTGCAACTATATTTATTTCACAATTCTGTCTGCTGCCCTTCCTAGCTTGTTTAAAGCAACTAGTACAGCAAATAAACAGTACAGGCTTTGATCTTATTAAATTACAATGTATAGTCTCTGGAGTCATAAATATTGCATCTTTCCCCCACCCCTCCCTCTTTTGTATGGGGTAGCCTGTTCAGTATCTCTCTCTCCTTGAGTGCTCTGACGTTTACTCAGACAAATAGCAAAGGTTATGAATGCTGTTTGTAGATAATATCAAGAATTCTTCATGATGCCACAGCACTGAACCAAGCATTCAGAATGGCAATAGTTTTATCTAGCAGCAACTAAGTTTGGTCTGTTTAACTTTTCTTCATAAAAGTGGAATTTCCCCTTATCACAATCCAATAGTTTAACTGTTCTGGACAAAATCATATAACAGTGGAAAGTAGAAATGGTTATTATCTGAGCTGCTGAATTTTATGAATGCCAAGCTACCCAAATACCCAAGCTACCAATTTAATAAAATTAATAAAATGCAGGTAATTTTTGAAAGGATTTTAAAAGGCACCGTATGCCAATGAGAAGATGTACACCCTATTAAAATGCAAAAAAAAAAAAAAGAATGCTAAACTATTGTCATAAACACTGATCTCATTCTCATTCCTCCCCTCCCCAAAAACCTGTCAGTATGGAAAATAAACACTCAATTATTGTGGAAATTCTGTTTCTTTTTTGTATTGGCATCTATTTGCCTGTTGATGATGGGGAAGGGTTCTAAAGAGCTTAGAGAGGTTGCTCAGCTGCTATGGTTCTGGCAGAGGGCAATCTGTTCACAGAGAGTTCCAACAGTGCCCATCCACCATCAGAACAGAAGCAGTTGGCAGAACCCTGGGACCCTCTGGAGCAGATTCGGGAAGCACAGGTGGATGCATGGGAGAGGAAAGAAAGGAGACGTCTGTTTGCATAAAGTTGGGTGTTGCTCAAGCTGTTGTCTGGGCTATTTTGTTGCATAACTCTAGTAGAGGAATATAATGTACCTAGCAGTTTGAAGTGGGATAAGGAGTGACATTGCAGAAATATTGCCGCATCCCCAGGAGAGATGGGAAGAGGGCAGTTTCTTTACAAATTTTTCACCATACCAGCTCCAGGTATCAACTTGCGTATGGGTTCATTGGTTTCTGAAGACTTATGACTACAGCCTGAACTGCCCACAATCTGAACAAGTATGTATGTATACATAAAAACTGGATGCAGTGGCGTAGCGTGGGGGGTGCAGGGGGTGCCGGCCGCACCGGGCTCAACATCTGGGGTTAGGGCAAATCCATGGGTTAGGGGGCGAAAATCCACGGGTTAGGGGGCGCAAATCCACAGGTTAGGGGGCGCAAATTACTTGCCTTGCCCCGGGTGCTGACAACCCACGCTACGCCACTGACTGGATGCTAATGGGATTCATGGAAAAGCCCATGCAATCATTCACTGTCATATCAATTCACCCTTAATACATTACACTGTCTGTTTACAAATACTAGTTGGTGTAGCCCACCTACTCTCACAAGTATGTTGCCAAGGGCCTATAAAACAATTGCAGAGCATTCCTGTTACTTTCAAGGCACAATTCTACTTGCTGGCTTTGACTTCCAAATCTCTTTCTGGCTCAGGCCTAACAGACCTGTGAGACTAATCTCTCACATAAAATCCACTGCGACTTTTAAGACGAGCTGAGCATCCGTTCTTGATTATAATCACAAAGTTCAAACAGCAAGGATACAGAGGGAGATATTTTTGGTGACCACTCCTTCGTTTTAGAACACACCTCCCCTAGGGTCTGTTAAAACCTAAGTCTGCATGCCTCCTGAAAGTGTTGTAAAACTTTCATGTTTAGGCTGCTCTTAAGCAGGATTAAGCAGATATATGGTAATTTTATATTTCATACACATTTAATTGGATAAGTCGTGGCCTTTTCATATTTCCTTCATTTTTAGCTTTTTGCCAACCACTTTGAGAAGAGGTGGGATAGATATATAATTAAATAAATACAATACAATACACCTACCTCTTTTAGGTTATCTATCTCAGACTTTTGTCTTCCGTTCACTGCTCTCAATTTCTTATTGAGTTGAATTGCTTCCACAACTTATGAATGGGTTTGGATAAGATAACAAAAGTAAAGAACTAATATTAAAATACTTTTATGTCTGAATTTTCTACAGAATAAATGTAACCTACAGAATCTGTATGTGTTTGTTTTATTGTGGAGAAATTTTGTCCAGAAGCAGATGTTGACAATCCCTCTGGAAAATAGGAGTAATCAGCTGTATGTGTGATTACTCAGTTTCATATATTATATTCCACTTTTGTCCTATAGAGTTCATATATTTCACTTCTTAAATTGGAGATAGGTGGAGTTTTTTTTAGAAATCAGGTTTTGACACCCACCTGCCATATATTTGTAAAATATTTATGCAGCATAAAATTGGTGCATACTGAAATAAAACCTAAATCTAGCAAGTTTTTACATGTGATTAAGCAAAAAGAGATTAATATCAGTAGTTTGGAAAGTGGAAGACATTTCTTGTTCAATACATGACCTTCCATAAGACTTTCAAGAGACAGTAGTTTCATGCTCAGAATATACATGGTGATTACCAATGTTGCTGCACTATCATATGAATTTCCTCTGCTGTAAAAGTGCAATGCAGTTAGTATGGGAAATACATTATTTTCTTGTTGAACAGAACCAGCTAATATATATTGAATATTTTAATGTATAATAATAATATATTTAACATTTTGTAAGCATTTACTTTGCACATATACTAAAATTATATTAAAATATTGAAAATATATTAAAATCTCATACATCTTTGTTTTGAAAAGATAATCGATTTTTAAGAATAGAATTTTAAGAATATGTAATACATAGGGTGGTATTCAGCTATAATTTACTCAGAACAGACCCTCTGAAATTAAATTAATGTTTAATTGGTCTATTCTGAGTAAAAATGATTTTGAGTGGTTTACAGATGATGACAGTGTTTTGTAACTGTGTACTTGTGATGGGAAGGAGTGCTTTAATTGTCTGATTGGTTAAGTAGTAATCACCCCGGTTAGAGCGAACCCTTTACAAATATCTCCAACACTCCTTTCCCCCTACACCAGGCCAACTCCTCCTCCTGTTACATCTGACCAACCCTATCAGTCAACCCAAACCCCCCTCTCTCCCCTCATAGCTAACCAGGTGCTATAGAAAGCAGCTTTCTGAAGTACTGCCTCGCTACCTTGTTAAACCTAGATGCAGCTGTGGGGTAGGGGGTGGCACTTAACAGAGCAGTTAGTGAAGCACCCCCCTACTTCTGTTAAACAGCTTGTCTGGGTCATCTGTCACCCTGTCATCAAGCTAGAGTTGGTATGGCCACCAACTAAACCACCTGACACTATCTATATAAGGAAGATGTACAACAGCATGCACTATTAGATACAATTTATGAACAACATAGGTGTTAGTCAAGGATGGTTGGTTAATTTTATCTTGAATTTATAATTTTTTGTATTGATAGTGACATTATGTTTTGTTTTTTGCTGTAAATAGAGTATAATAATAATAATGTCTTAATATGCCACATCTCAGGACTTGGGGAGGAGCAAATATGAACTGATTAAATGTCCTGCTCCCTGCCTCCCTCGATCTTGTATTTGTATCCAGTTGCTGGCTGTGGGTGTGCCACTACATTTCTGTCCATCTAGTCACTTCCTTCTCATCCCCAAATATTTGTGGAAGACCACCAATAAGGGGTAAGCTGTCATTCTCCCCTGCTCCCATGGGTTTTGCTGTATTTCTCAGCCTTCACACATAAGGGCTGGATCATGTCCTAGGTTCATCACATATTTATTTACCATTCTGCTCTAATCTCGCATGAGCGTCTTTTATTTTTCTCAGCTGACATGTGATAACTGTATGGCATTTTTCAACTTCGTTCAGGCTCTTCTGATGGTCCTCCTTTGCTAACACGTGTAATTGCAACTTTTGCTCCTGCGTTAAAGAAAGAAAAGAAAATAGTTAAAGACAAACTTTTCATATTGAATGATGTCTTAACTTTATAAATTAGATGATGCAGGAATGATAAACATACTTATTGGGAGGTAAGCCCCATTGAACACAGTGGAGCTTACTTCTAAATAAGCATACACAGAAATTGTGCTGACATCCCACGTGGAAGGGCAATAATCTTCCAGCACAGTTATTAAAGATCCCTGTAAGGTAGGACAGAAGCCACTGTAGAAATGTGTCTCCCCTATTTCCACCCCACTCCCACTGTCAGGAATATCATTGCTAATGGTATGGATAAGGCAACAAGTGATACAGAGAATCAGCAGAGGCGCTTTCAGTCTTGAACCAGTGCTTTCAGTCTTGAAGCCCAGGCAAAATGTGTCAACATGTGCTTTAATCTGTTTTTAGCTTTCTGTAGATATTAATTTATTATTATTATGTATTTTGTTATTTTTATTTCCACAACTCCAAACAATTGCATGCAGGCACTTCTCTTGCTCCCCTATAACAAAGATCAAACTATGTGTGATACAGGGAGATCCACACACCACCCATCTCCTGGCTGTTTTTTAAAACAGAAATGCAGGCACAGAGTGCAGTGGCATAGGGGAAGGGTGTGATAAAGCTTTTCCCTAGGGACCAAAAGTGTTCTCCACTCTTGCCATAAAGAAACTCTAGTGGGGCAGGATGTGGTCACAATATGTGAGTTTGCTATCCCTTCTAAAGGCATTCCTTGGAAGTTTAACCAAGTTCTTTAACACCAAGATGGGCAATGACAGGTAAGTTTATCCCAAAAGTAGCTTGCTCACCACTCTCATTCTTCCCCTGCTGCAGTGTGCAGCTTCCTGAGAGGATTGGGTAACACTCAAACAGAGCAATGACAAAGCCTAGCAGGAATGTTCTACTGAAGCATGCTTTGTGCTCTGCTAGAGTAAGATGGCAGGTGTAATATGGAAAGGATAAAGGAAGAACAGCGGGGACAGAGAAAAGGGATGGCACAAAGAGGAAAGTGGGATGTTCCACCTACTTTTGGCTTCAGTCCTACCAACTGCTGGCTCCAACCCTTCCCACTGCAAACCCCAGCTTCAACCACAGCTAGTAAGTGACCCCAAAAAATTACCCCTAGGGAATGCAGTCCTTGGCAGAAAAAGGGCCCCCACCCCTGGTGTAAACAGACAAGACTGATGGACCCCTGAAGTTAGGTAACCAAACTGGCAAAGCACAATTCTAGCTATAACAGCTGGATTAGGACCCCCTTTTACTACACAAGTTGCCAGAACTCTGCAATCATCACCAGTGGCTCTTGTCTATTTCTCCCCCTGCTACAAATACCACCCTTTTTCAAAAGATCTCAAGGCAGTGTACAACATAAGAAACACATTACATTTTGGTGCCATAAGTTCTACTTGCCAGGGCATTTTAGCATAACATGTAACCCAATATAAACTATGGTTTTATCCAATCTGTTGAATTGTGTAAGTTTTTGTTTTTTTTAAACTGCTGCTTCTGCTGTTTTGGTTTTGTACTGCTTTATTCTTATTGCATTTATATTTTGCCCTTCCTTCCAAAGCAGCACAGGGCAGCATATATATAGTATTATTATATTGTTTTATTGAAGGGTGACACATTTTTTTCCAAAATTAGTAAGTAACAGATTATATTCCATTTCAATGACATACTCCTTTGGGGGAGCATAGAACTAAAGATAGAAGTTTAAGAGACTAACAGTGAATATACATGTGGATTCAGTTGTCAAGACCAATATTATATGCTAATTTATCATAACATAAGCCACTGAACAGATTCTAGTTCATAAATTTTAGTTCCTGAGAAGGTCAAGTATGACTTCTACATTTGGGTCTTTCTAATGTCACTGGGTTAATTATTCAAACACTCTTCTGGTCAAAATGACCTCAGAACTATTTCCTTGCATTTATTGTTCTATTATTGCATTGGCTCTCAACTATCCCTGCTTATCTCTTGTTCTTCTCCTTGGAAGTTCCTGTACTCTAAAATAAGCGGGTATGCCTTGCCCAGTGATTTCATGTCACAGTAAGTATAACTGCAAATGCTGCACCCAGTTATGCTATGTCCTGCTATGTGTGCTCCTAGTTTACTATTTTCAAAGGGTCTACATTTAATTGGCTGCAAAATAACTTATGTTCATTTAATTTGGATGTTAAAATTTATGCCAACCATCTTGGTACTTCCAAAATATAAAGGCTTCAGTTCTGAAACTACTTTTTCTCTTTTAAACTTTATTGTGAAGCCTCAGTTCTCACAAGACTGGCTAAAAGCATGCAGCAGGTTTAATACACATTTCAGCTTTCTGTGTGACCAAGTAGTTGTCTGATTGTTTTCCACATTATTTTCAACTGATGATGAGGCTAATAACATTCCCCTGCTTCACTGTGGGTAGCAGAGAAACCGAGCAATCACTTGGCTATGTGAAAAGCTGTAATATGTATTGAACTTACCATGTGGCAAAGGCCAAATTCTGGATATGAAATGAAACTCAGCCCTAATGCTGGCATGAATATGAATTTTTTAACGGTAGCTTCTTTATTACCAATGAGGGGATCTGTTTGGAGAGTAGGTCTGCTTGCAGGTAGATGTGTCAGTCATTTGTAATGGCAGGCTGGGGCACTTGTTCATGAACTGAGCACTTCTGCTCAAGAGAGGAGCCTATCCCATTTGAAAGGAGAGGCTGGGGTGTGTAGTGGTAAGTAAACCCTCTCTTGCATAGTCACCCAGCCTGTTGTTTCAGACAGTGGACGAACTTGAGTATCCACAAAAAGCAGGCACCCTAGACCACCATGTTAAGTAGAAAGCTAACAAGCCTCTCCTGGTGCAGTTCTATGCATGAGTAAATGTCATAACTTGTCACATAGTTTATCTCTTTCCTCTTAATTGTGCATATGCATGTGTACAACAAATTTTATGCAAACAATTTTTTTTGCAAGTACAGGAACAGTTTACAAGGCTGGACATGGTTTACTAGAATAAATAGATTATTTGCAATATTTTTGCATGATCATTAATTTAATATTTGTATGGATAAAATAGATTACACATACTTCTTAAACAAGAAGCCTAACTTAAAAGTGAAATAGGACAAAACACATTTTATGTTGCCTTTGATCTTTAACTTGTAGTCTTATCTCCCAGGTCAAAGGACGCATTATTCAATTTCACCATATTTTGTGTAAAATCACTGTAGCGTTGAAGATGACTTTCAGTACAAATGTCATGGTACTTAAGGCTAAACCGGACTCTAGTTTTTGAGCTTCTTAATTAAAATCACAGTTTATAATGGTCTGACAATATTATCTTTATTCTTTCCAGTTGAGCAGCAGCAGAATTTTCACAGCTTTTAGTCAATCAAGCTTAGCAATGTTTCAACAGCTCTCTTTAATTTCAAAAGTGGTTCAGCAGAGTGACTAAACTGAACTGGAACACTTAATTCTTCTATGTTACACTGGAAGAAGTGTAACACACTGCCTGCGTCTTTCATACCATTTTAATTATAAATATTAGCCTTAAAAGAAGAAGTAAGTCTAACCAAACCATAAAGTTTAACTGTAATTTTCCTTGCAAACACTTAAGTTATTATACTAGCAAGGAAAGTTAGAAAAATAATGCTACACAAAATAAAGTCCAATTTTGTTAACAAATAAATAAATCCAAAGATTAAGGGAAGTTTGGATAAGCACCTCTGCAATACTCTGAAGGATATTTGAATATATACCAACACCTCTATAACCTGTAACTATAAAATGCAAAGAACCCTAACACTTTGCTACGTGAAAAAAGGATCTTCCACTCACAGAATGATGGTTGCGTTCATGGAAAGGGGTCATTTCATGAGAGAAACCATCCTTACATGAACAGAAGCAAAAAATGAGGATGCAAGCCTTTGACATTTTTATAGCTATTGTAGCTCTTACCATTTCGTTAAGCTTCTTTTGCAAAGAGTATTTTGAAATCTGTAATAATAAAAACCATTAATGATTTAAAATGCATTGGCAATTAATTGTAATTCTGCTAGTTTCAAGGAAGTGGAAAAGTGGTAAAACTTATAACAGAAACGTAATGCCTGCATATATATGAAAAGCCTTGAAAATAAACCCACATTGCTAACAGGCGGTCAGCTTACACATACTCAGGTTATTTATTTATGGTGTTAAAAAAGGGAAGTGGGGGGAACCAAGGGCATGATCCCCTCCCACCTTCCTTATGGTCATGGGTGCAACACCAGTATGTTAGAAGAGGCTCTTTACTCATTTTCCATATTACCATCCACCTCTCTGCCTTTCCTTAGTGCAGACTACTCATGCTTGGAGCACAAATAAATTATATTAAATTAAGAAGGAAAGCTGGCTGTGGATGTGAGAAGTGCACACAGGATGCCCCATTGCCTCTAACAACCTACCATGCTGCCTACATGTATGCTCATGAGCATGGAAAGCCAAACCGGATGTAACATTTGCCATATAGCTGCTACATAGCTGTTAAAAAGAATAAGGCAGTGGGTTGAACCATAATGGAACCTTGGTATGTGGGTGGGGAGCTTGAACTCTTTGCCCCTGTCATGGACTGGTACGAATCAGAACTGGACCTCCTGCACAACTATTCACAATGGGAGGAAAGCACCAACTGATATCAATGACAGCTTTCTTCCCCATTGCAAATGGCAGGGTTGGGCATTATTATAGTTAGAACTATGATGGAAGCAAAGAGTTAACCCACCCCTCTAACACATTTCTGATCCTGCTTGGATTTTCTGTGCCCCACCCCATTCCAAGGCTGCTTGATTTTTTAAGCACAGACACCACAACAGTTACATAAGGGAAAACCACATGCCTAACATATCATCTATTTTTGCCTTTAGACAGAGTGGGGAAAGCACGGTTCTTTTGAGTCTGGATGCATAAATACTATACATTTCAAGCATTCTGAAAATCCATCTTCCCCTTAAAGAATTCTGAGCCATGTGGTTTGTTAAGGGCTGCTGGGAATTGTAACTCTGAGAGGGGTAAACTACAGTGCCCAGAATTCTTTGAGGGAAAGAATGTGATTCAAATGTGCTTTAAAAGTATAATGTATATACAGCCTATGTATATCTGACTGGAGTGGATGCTATGACTACAAACTTCACATCTATTTCTTCATTGCGAGAGAAGAGGTGAGAAAGCACAGTTCTTTTGAGTCTGTGCAAATCATTAAAAAGTGGATACTGCTGTGACTACAATGAAATGCATCATGTCTCAATTTTTGTAAAGTTTCCCTGCCTGATTTTACTCATCCCAGGAGTCCAGCTTTGTGCCTGTTTACTAGCATGTTTATAAAGGTGTTCAGAAAAAGAAGAAGCTCTCTTAACAATCTTTCTCCTTACAACTATTTTCTTTCTATTTTTATGCCTTGCTTAGCTTTTCTTATCACTGAGGCTCTAGTGATCATATTCCATTTATTCCACCTCAAAGCTTCTCCCCATATTATGTTTATAATACCCTTCTTGGGCACAAACGATAAAATGCACCACTGGAAGCTGGATCTCTGCGCACCTCCACACTAACACTAGTTCCACGTGGGATACAATCACGTACTGGCTAATTCAAGTTGCACAATTATAATTGGTGGGGAGGTCTTGTGCAACAAATCCTCTTTGCCAAAAGATCAGACTTTTTTGCAGTAAGGAAAGTGATGGGGAAATGCTCTGGAATAGCACTTGTTTTGACACAACTTCCTCTAACTTCTCCACAAACAAATCAGAATTAAATAATAGCATCATCTACTCTCACTGAAAACAAGCAGGTAGAATGCTAAATAAACAGGTCATTTGCTGCTCATTTTTAAAACTCTATGCAGCTTCCTAGAGTAGGATCATGGCATGCATGGAATGGGTCTAATCTTTTCCTCCTGAACTGCAGTCCCTGTGAAAACTGCTTCCCGCCCTGAGCTACTATTTGCTACAGAGGGAAGTTTACTGGTACCATTCTCTGCCGAGGCAAAAAATACTGGAGATCAATGTTGATCACGGCATCAACTCCCAATATTATGCCATATTACTTTTCTCACTGCTGCTACATGTATAATATAATGTGGCTCTGAAATGCCACACTACTCCCCTGTTGTATTTCCTTTTCACCTGTATGTCTGCATGAATATAATAAAGCTTACAGTCTTGTGCCAGGTTTATGGATCAGCATATAATAAATGTTGCATTCAATCATCCTATGACTTTTCTATGCACTGAAGTTCTTGCCAGAGCAGAACCGGCTGCTTCTAAATTTCCAATTGTATAACTCAAAGATTAAGGTAAGATTGATTATTATAGCCTAGTCCTAAGCACTGGTCAACCCTTGTGGTACAAGCAGGGGCTTGTGCTGAAACAAGTAAGTTCTCATTCACTGCAAGCAAAACCACCTTCTTCAGAGATTTGTTCACATACTGTTTCTTGTACCATTTTGCCAGTACAACCTTGCACCCATGCAAGCAGCAACATCACCCTGGTTCCCCTTAGAATGCGGCACAAAATGCTATCGTTCTTATGCCAGTCTTGTTTCATTTTCATCGCTACCCACCTAAAAGAATCTCTATATTTCTCTACAATGCTGGGGCATGACCACTACTGTGCCAGTAGAGAGACTAAGTCCCACTCCCAGCATCAGATGAAGGTGAAAAAATATTGATCCTGTGCTTTGCTGCCAATGTGTAGTAGAGCATAGAAGCAGGCTAAACCTGAATGAGCTCACTTCCACAAATTATTGCTCATGAGTAGAATAATCTACTCATATGAGCAATGTACCACCAGAAGAACAAATTAACCTGAGACTACTGTTCCTCAATGAGCAGAAGTCTGCTCACCTCCTTTTAGGGGTGCGGTGGCTTTGTGGGACTGCCAGCGCCTTCCCCCCACCCCTACCGGCTGACGATGCATGGCTGTGTGTAGGGGTCTCTCCTTGCCAGGACATGAGCTTCGGCTCGCACTCCTGGCTTGAAATCCTGCTCCATGTCAGCCAATTGGCCAATGGCAGTCTGGTGCGGAGGGCTGGACCTGAGGGAACAATCCCAGACCACGCCAGCCCCTGACACCCAGCTCTTCTTCATCGGGTTTCAACCTATGATTTGCCTCTTCAAAGAAGGAAAATGGCTATCTCGTGCGAGTTCCAGTGTTAGAGTGCAGGTCTGCTTGTTGTACATATGATTAAAATGTTTGCATGAACTGCTGTTAGTGCATCTGACATACCAGTTGGCTGAAAACTGACTTACTGAATGCCTTTGTTGTGGTGAATTTAAATCAGATTCCATTGCTGAATGGTTTCTCTCCCCCCCCCCCCCAACTATATCTTAGTTAAGAAAAGCAAGGGAGCATTTATTACTCTTTCAGTCCATGTATCATGTTCAGCCAACCATGAAGTACACTATATATCACTTGTGCTGTGTCATGAATTGAGCAGGACATAACAAATCCTTTCAGCCTTTTGCACAGAAGGTCAGCAATGTGAAGGAATTGCTTTTAAAATAATCTCAGCATTAACCAGATTATTTAAAAAAAACAAGGAACGGCATCAACATAATCAAGCTATCTGTAAAGTTAATGAGAAACTAGTATAATCAGCACAATATTAATGACAAGCAAAATGTCCACTGTTGCATAGTGAAAGGCACTTTTGAGTAATTCAGGGATCGTGAAGAACAGCAAGAACAGTTTGGGTTGGGAAAATGCCCTATGGTCAACAGTTAAATTTACATTTAACTTTAACTTGACATTTACATTTAAATTTAGATATGTCTCAGTGTTTAATAGCATGGAGGAAGTTTGAAAGGTTTTTGTATGATTTCAGAATATACTTTAATAAATTTAATTTTCCTGGTCTGGTCTAGTCTAATATTTTATTTGATTCCCTTTCTAAATTGATCTTATTTTATAAAACTTATTCAACTTAGAACAAACAAATCTAACTTAATCATTTTCATTTGAGCAGCCCAATTATCTTTAATCAAATTACTCCAGAGTTAATGTTTAGGGGAAATTAATTAAGTGTCTTTCTGTGAAGTTTTGTTCTTGCTGGTGAGGGGTGAAATGTTTACTTTAGGATGAAGCTCCTACTACTACTGCAGACAAGGCTGGAATTTTCATCAGAAGAACTAAACAAGCCTAACACTGAACTTCAGAAGTATAATTGTTAACAACCTGAAAGAATAGCTGTGTCAATCCCAAAGAAGAAGAAAAATAAGATGTCCACAGGAAATCCTATGAATATCAAGGGGATAACTATTCTAAGATCCTATCCCACACCCAGAACTATAGCAGGGTAATTTGCTCTCATTTTACCAAGGAAAATAAAATTTCATGGTAAGTCCAATTTTTCTCTTGTTTTTTTTGTTTTGTTTTTTTTTTTGTTTTTGTTTTTTAGTTTGTTTTTTTTTGGGTGGGGGACAACAGATTGCTATGGGACTTCCAAGAACTGTTCGTTCAAGAAAGTTCTGTGAACATTTTAAGGACCCCCTAACCATTAGGTCCAGTCGTGACCGACTCTGGGGTTGCGGTGCACATCTCGCTTTATTGGCCGAGGGAGCCGGCGTACAGCTTCCAGGTCATGTGGCCAGCATGACTAAGCCGCTTCTGGTGAACCAGAGCAGCGCACGGAAATACCGTTTACCTTCCAGCAGGAGCGGTATCTATTTATCTACTTGCACTTTGACGTGCTTTCAAACTGCTGGGTTGGCAGGAGCTGGGACCAAGCAATGGGAGCTCACCCCGTCGCGGGGATTCGAACCGCCGACCTTCTGATTAGCAAGTCCTAGGCTCTGTGGTTTAACTCACAGTGCCACCCGCGTCCATTTTACTGCACTGTAAAACTGCATCAATTTCATAAAAATGATTGAATGGGATGAGTTTTGTAAATCTCATCCAAATGAGCGTTGATTTCAAAGGCTGGCAAAATTACTGCTCCTCTAACAAAGTGAGCAACTATGCTCTGTGGGAAAGTCACTCCTTTAAATAGAGTGGATTGAAGAGTGGATTTCTCATGGAGTATTTCCTAATGGGAGAAAAAACCCTCATTTTTTCTGGACTAATGAATTGTTTTACTAAATCTGAGAAACACAGATGACAAGGTAAATATGGAACTCTGAGAAGAACTGCTATCTTCTCTTGCCTGATTTTCTTTATTGGCTATCTGAGGAATTGTGGAAAAGGTCTTCTTGGCCATTTTGCTCCACAGGACTCTGGAGAGTCTGCTGCATGTGTAGTTCAGTTAAGATGCAAACAGAACGCTAGATGAAGAATTGTATATACAAAATAAGACAAAAGAACTAGTCTGATGTAGTAGGAATAGTGTTGAGACAATTAGTAAGACTATTCTACCTCATAGTTTTGTTGTAAAAATAAGAGTCATTTATTTTCTGTGTTTATATGGTGCCTTAAGCTCTTTCAAGGAACAGCAGAAAAAGATCACTTGAATAGATTCCCCAGTCCAATGTAGGAGCCATGCAAAAAGTCCTGGATTAGACAACCTCTTGTTTGGGAAAGAAAGTAGGGGGCTGCATTGTGTCCCTGCTCCCCCACCAACTAATTGTTAATTGGCAGAAATGCAAATTGCTTTACTCGACTAACCATGCACAGTCTTGGCTGCTGCATGGACACTCTATTGGAACAGGGCCCAAATAAATCAGGCTGCATGAGTGTGGAGCTAATGTACCTGTAACATTTTTAATGTTTCTTTCAGTCCTTCCATTTCTCTTTCTTTTGATTCCATAGCAAGTAAACATTTTCCCTTCAAAGAAACATAATATTTTGTTAGAAAAAGGAAATATAAAATGACAAATTTCTCAGCTAAGGGACATAAGAACAGGTCTCTTCAGATGTATTAATAATTATGTACATCATAATCTATTCTATATGCAAATGTCTTGAGGATAATTACTTCTGTTCTTCAAAACACTGCAACACAAAACTCCATTCACTTCAATAGCACACTATAGCAGTGGGTTCAAATAAAGAGTGATAAAAGCCTGCTAATGGATCCCTAATGGATCCTGTCATCATTCAGTTGACTTCAACATTACTTCCTCAAAATAAATATGCCACATTCTCTATTCAGAGACTATTGAGACGACTCTTTTACGGAAAAATACACTGCCCCTTGCCTTTAGATTATTCTGCAGCATTGTTGCTCTGCTTACTCCCTCTCTGTTGGATCACATAACTGATCACTATCATGCAATTGTTACAAAATTATCCACATGTTCTGTTCAATGGTGCAAGGAACTGTATTAACACAACACTTTGCAAACTCTGACATTTTCAATTTTTATACTCTTTTCAGTTAAAAATACTAATCCATAGTGTGTTTACTTTGTAGCACTGGATGAACATTCACTCCTGATTTGGTGTGAAATATGCTTCCACTTTTTCAGCTTGAGGTCACAGAATTTGATGAGACTCTGCATTAAGTTTTACACACGCATTTTTCTTTTTGCATTTGTCAGATAATCTACTATAACAATTTACTAATGTAAAAGTTGTGCTCAAAGATTTAGGCTACTTCCAAAAGTGTTACTCAACAAACTTTATGGGGATACTATGATAACAATCTTTGGTATCTTTATGCCTGACTCAGGTTGGAATCTCTTACAGCTTTTGTATATGATCTAGGGCATGGGTAGGCAAACTAAGGCCTGGGGGCCGGATGCAGCCCAATCGCCTTCTAAATCCAGCCCGCGGACAGTCCAGGAATCGGCATGTTTTTACATGAGTAGAATGTGTCCTTTTATTTAAAATGCATCTCTGGGTTATTTGTGGGGCCTGCCTGTTATTTTTACATGAGTAGAATGTGTGCTTTTATTTAAAATGCATATCTGGGTTATTTGTGGGGCATAGGAATTCATTCTCCCCCCCCCCAAAAAAAAATATAATCCAGCCCCCCACATGGTCTGAGGGACAGTGGACTGGCTCCCTGCTGAAAATGTTTGCTGACCCCTGATCTAAGGTTGCCATATCTTGAAGTGCAAAAAAGAGGATAGCCCAAGCCAGGGAAACAAAGTCCAGACAACTCATGCCCAAGCCGCCCGCACCTGAGTCTGAGCCAAAAAACCCCCATAAACAAACAAACTTGGACATTTCCTTTAAAATGGAAAAAAGCAAAACCTAGATCAGCATGTTGGCCCTCCCTAAGAGGACATGTCTGGGATTTACCGGACATATGGCAACCCTAATATGATCAAAGCATTAGATGTATGCACAAGGCAACACCTGGTACTTCTCATGCAGAGATGCTCTACAGAGTCCTCGGTCTTTGGTGGGAACTTTTCAGTGGTTGCAAGGGCTGCCACTGGAAGGGACAAGCTGAAACATCCCCATGAACACATAGAAGCCCACACTAAGCACTCTGAATCCCAACCACTAACTGACTATGCTTTTTTTTTGACAAATGAGTCATATCATTACCTTTTCTTCTTCTGCAGCAAATAGTCTTAATTGGAACTAGAATTGCCACAAGAAGGAAACAAATTTAAATAGTATGATCAAACAACATATGTAACTTTTTATTTAAGGTAGTACATTTTCAAAAATTGATTCATTCCTATCAAAAATTGATTCATTCCTATCCACCTCCCCAACTTCAAGGAACTTCATGTACATACTCATCACCAACAACAAGGCTCTCATTATAGCTGAGACTAGATCAGGCTTGTTGTTTTTGAGTAGTTCAACTTAACTGGTCTTGAGAATATGAATGACAATACCACTTGTTATATATTACTGCTGAGAAGAAAGACTCATTGAGTACCTGTTTTTTAATAGCTGTCATGGCTTCTGTATGCTGTTTGTTTAATGCTTCTTTATGATGCTGAAGAGCTACCTATTATTTGACAATTTAAATTAAAGCAGAACAAGACAGTTAAAAAGGCATATATAAACATATTTAAAGTAAGATGTGTCATTATACATTAAGAAAAATTTTCATTTTCAAGTTTTCTTGGTTAAAAATAAATAATCAAATTAGTGAAAATTAGTGAGGTGTATAAACCTGAAAATCATAAATAAAAAATTCAAAAAAATGAAGATAAGTAATCAAATAATGATTGAAGAAGGCATACAACAATAATAACAACACTTGCAACAAATCTTCCTACCAAGAAGAAAAAGAATAGGTATATTAGTGTAGTCAGAAGAAATTCATTTCTATTAAAATTTAACTCTATGAATTTGGACCTGAATGAATATGCTATTATAATGCTCATTTACTTTAAGGTATGTACAAATGAGATAGTAATATTTATAGCTTATTTAGAATTGCATTTTTAAAAACTGCCACCCTTATCCACAGCAGCAGTGCAACAAGAGAACGTATGGTGCCTAAGGAGACAACTTGCATTCCAATTTCCGTACAAAATGTTATGGTTGCCTGTAAAGCCAAGCATAATTGAAGACACACAGCCTTTAGCTGTGCTCTGTGTTTTCTGGATTTAGAGAAGAGTGAAGGTGCAGTATAAAACTGGCTAGAACCAAATGTACTGCATTCAAAGTACCTCATATAATGGTTCTTCACATTTAATTTTGACAGAACAAATCACTAAATATGCCAAATCCTACATCTCTTTAGAGCAAAGACTTTAGAAACACACATTTTATAAATTCTATTGACAGTGCTTCCACAAAACCTCAGAACGCTATAGAAACATGTATATTAGATCAGAAACCATATTTTAACATTCTTCAGTACTGATATTAATTCCAACGGCAAAATTACTAAGAACAGATGCTATCAAGTTTTAACTGTTTGAAGAACACTAACCTTTTGCCACTCAAGCTCCTGTACTTCAACAACAAATTTGCTAATTTGCTCCTCATTTTTAATTTCAGTCTCCTAGTTTCAAAAACATACAAAAAAACTAGTCACTGTTTGTTTTTAAAAAAAACATTTTCAAAGAAATGTTAGTTAATAAGATTAGGATAATTGTTTGTGTTCTGAATAGAATTATATATATGTCTCACTCATTAGGAAGAAGAAATTCCATCTAGTCTTAAGTATACATTAGAAACACACAGTACTGTGTAATGGCTTCCTTTTTTAAAAAAATAAACGCTTCAAACGACAAATATTATACAGTGGTACCTCTAGATACGAACGGGATCTGTTCCGGAGCCCCGTTCGCATCTAGGGGTAAACGTAACTAGCGATGGCACTTCTGCGCATGCGCGTGACGTCATTTTGAGCATCTGCGCATGCGCAAGTGGCGAAACCCAGAAGTAACGCGCTCTGTTACTTCCGAGTTGCCGCGGAGCGCAACTCGAATGCGCTCAACTCGAAGCATATTTAACCCGAGGTATGGCTGTACTTGATCTTAGCCAGTAGGCTAAGAAACAACAAATATTAAGTGGCAGAAACTAATAATCTCACCAATAACTGTTTACAATTAATAACAATCCATTCTTTCACCAATATATATTTTTCTGCTCCTTCATCCTAAAAAAAGAAAAATCATACTGGAGGCAGGCAGTGCACAAACTTCCGGCTGTGAGGAATTTCATCAGACATAAAAACACAGGGAATTGCCTTATAATGAAGCAGACCATTGATTCACCTAGCTCCATGGGCATAGGCAGGATTTATGTTTCGGGGGAGGGGCAGAACCAAGTTGTTTGTTAAGTATTTCTATTTAATTACTTGATTTAGGGGGGCAGCTGCCCTCCGCCCCGCCCCCCCTTTGGCTACACCCATGCCTAGCTCAGTACTGTCCACACTTACTGGTATCAGCTATTCAGGGTTTTAGACAGGAGAAATTCTCAGCCATAGCTGGAGATATCAGGATGTGAACCCGAGACTTCGCCACAAAAAGCAGCCACTGAGCTACAGCCCTTCCTACAACATCATCCCTTAGCTGGGAGACCTGGGTAAAAACACACACTCAGCCATGAAGCTCAATGAGTGACCTTGGGCCAGTCGCTGTCTCTCAATCTAACCTACATCACAGGGTTGTTGTGCGGATAAAATGGGAAGGGGAGGAGCCACATACACTGGTGGAGGAAGAGGAGTGCGGGGGGAGCGCACCGCCCCTGACAGCGCGATCCCAGTGGGGTGCCATTGTGGCTGCCCCCCCTGCCCGCGCTGGGTGCCACGCCCCCAGGCCGCGCGCCAGCCCTGCCCCCACCTTCTTCTCTGCCTCCCTGGTGCCAGAGCATGAAGCTCTGCCACTGGCCACATATGCCACCTTGAGCTCCTTAGAGGAAAGGTGGGGCCTAAATGAAACAGAAAAGAAACAGAAAGTTGACCTAGGAAGAAAAAAATCAGAAGGTGACCCAATCAGGATAGAAGTAAATCTTCCTTCACTGGCAAGACTCTCTTTTTTTAAAAAAAAATTTTTATTGGTTTTTCAACACATATTAAAAGACAATACAACACAGTACATAAACAAACAAACATATAAACACGTATAATTTCTTAACCTTTTTTTCCTTAAACCTTCTTTCAGCGACTTCCCCATACCTCCCTTTTCTGCATCCCTGTTTTAAATCTTTCCAGCAACCCCTAATTTCAATTACTTGTAGCACTTTCTTTAAATTCTTTTTCTCATATCCAATTGTTTGTCACTGCAATTCTATTTTACATTACCCAAGACATTTTAACACTCATTAATTTTACAACAATTCTTAAGATAAACTTTAAATTTCTTCCAATCTTCTTCCACCGTCTCTTTCCCTTGGTCACGGATTCTGCCAGTCATCTCAGCCAGTCCCATGTAGTCTATCACCTTTGTCTGCCATTCTTCCAATGTGGGTAGCTCTTGTGTCTTCCAGTACTTTGCTAAGAGTACTCTTGCTGCTGTTGTCGCATACATAAAAAATGTCTTATCTTTCCTTGACACCAATTGGCCTACCATGCCCAGGAGAAAGGCCTCTGGTTTCTTCACACTGGCAAGACTCTCAACTCTGAGATGATCCTGGGCAATGTGATAGCTACAAGGAAAAATGCATCTAAGGGGGACTCAAATGGGAAGGGAGCAGTGAAAAGCAGGATGAAATTAAGGTGAGTATCTTAGACCTAATCTAAAAATGATGGGACACTCATATTTGTTTGATCAATATCTATGTTGCTCTCATATAATGTGAGGTCTCATTTTAACATGAGAAAGGGTGGACAGGTAGGAACAGCTAAACCGCCCCTCCATTATCTCCTCCCCATCAATTACACAGTCCAACTCACTTCGGATATAGACATTCGGCTGGGAAAAAGTGCCCAGAATGATGGGAAGGTAAGAAAAGGAAGGGGTTTAGCTTTCCCTAGCACTGTGCTTTCTTGATGCTAAAATGTGGTCCCACCTTCTTATATGTGAACTCAAAATGTTAAGATTCTATAGGAACCCTAAGAGGTTCCTCAAATTCGGGCCCACTACAATGAACCACAGCCTGTGCACAAGATCTTATTTCATTTGCATTTAATTCATTTTAGTATACATATACTTTTAACATATATTATTTCTCCCCTCCCGTTCCTTCAACATAGCCTTCCTGATTTCAAGCACCACATACAGGTTCCTCCCAGTTAAAAACAATGGATTTTTAATGAGACTTACATATCCAACCACCATTAATACCTCCATACACATAAGACAAAGATAATTAAATTAAGCAGGAAAACCCAAATGAGAAAAGAAGGCAGAAAGAAAACTGTGGAAATAAAAGGAAAGTTTCAAAGAGAGGGAGAAAAGAAAATGGGAGGAGAGAAAAATACTCCCCCATAAAGGTTTCTTTTAACACTGCATATATTAGTACAAAGTTTCCTCACATGTTTTTTATACAGGAGGATTAATATGACAGGAGGGAGAGTTCATATTGGCTGAAATGCTTCCTGAGATATGTGGATTTCAAAGCCTCAACAGATTTATAGGTCAAAACCAGCCCCTCTATCTGTATCTGAAAGCTAATAGTTAATTGCACAATTTTTGCAGGACAAGCTTTATGTTCCCACTGACCCACTTCTGTCAGAAGACAGGCTTCTTTGTTTTATATTCACTGAAGCTCCCAAATGCTATTCAAAGAATATCCCAATTAGAGCCAATCTACAAAAGTATGAATCATTTGCTGTAAGATACCTATTTTCCAGAGAATGTCACAGTAGATGCAACTGAAAAAAGTCAACCCTAGACAAAGTTGCGACCTGAGAATTCAGAAGCAAAACCTGGTCCACAAGCCCTTGCAAACAGTGAGTCTGGTTAGCCAGAAGAGCACAAACATCATCAGTAATGCAAGGCCTTCTCTTTCGTCTAGAGGTTGGGTCTGTGCTCCTTCAACTACCATCAATTCCAGCTTACCTGTTTACTACAATTGATAGCAATAGCGTCTTTCAATCTGGGTTGAAAACCAGGTGTGTTGGTTACTGACCTGATGTTGCAGCCAAATGTCTTAATTTTAACATGTTCAGATTGTTATTATGTGTTATACTATAACCAATACTAAAGTTATGAATACAGAACGCCATCTTGCACTGAGTCAAACCGTCTGTCTATCTAGCTCTTGTTGTATTGCCTACAATGACTAGCAACAGTTCTCCAGGGTTTCAGAAAGGGGTTTCTGCCAATCCTCTGACTGCTTGATTTTTATCTACTGTCACAAAACCGCAAAGCCTTTGCTTCTGTGATTATAGTATTGTTTGCAGAATATTACAAATGTCATGCGGCGTAAAAGTAAGGCAGATAAACACAAAAATATAAAAGCTCATAAAAAACCTTTCTGCACTCCCTAAGTGAGTAATATTCTGTAACTACAACAAAATAGTTTTCTTATAATTATCTATAAACACTGAATCCGGATGCATCTTCTATTACTCCCCCATCAGGGACAAAAGCCAATTATTTTGATTACCCTATGACTTTTCAGAGAAGGGGGAGTATGCTCTCAAACAATTTATTTACAAATGCTGTTAAAATGTGCTACCAGTAAAGCACGCATTAATGAAAAGCAGAAACATGATACATTATTAGTAAAAATCCTGTAGAAAACAGTCAGTAAAGTGTACTTGTGTATTCCCCCCGCCCCCCCCCCACAGGAGAAGCAACTGGAGAAGGGCAATTTTAAGCAGAAAAATGGCCAGATGGGAAAGGGTTAAGAAAACCTCCCTCCCCTTTTCTATTCTTGACATCAGCTGTTATTTAATTATTTTAAATTAAAATGCTCAGTGGCGTAGCGTGGGTTGTCAGCACCCGGGGCAAGGCAAGTAATTTGCGCCCCCTAACCCGTGGATTTGCGCCCCCTAACCCGTGGATTTGCCCTAACCCCCAGATGTTGCGCCCGGTGCGGCCGGCCCCCCCTGCACCCCCCACGCTACGCCACTGAAAATGCTACATGCAACCGGGTGCAGGTAGTGCCAACTTCAGACCTTAGTAAAGACAACTGTGTGCCTGTTTATAGATGTGTTTCTATTTTATACAGAATTATTTCTGGCATTGCCACAAATGGACAGGGTGATGCTAAAAGGTTAACAGAGGAGGGGTGCTTCCAAGCTACATAAGTCTGGGGTATTGCCTACAGCTTCCAGCAGGAAACCACTTTCTATAGTGTGGAAAATTTAAGAAGTAGGCTGATGTTTGACAGCAGGGATGGACCGATCAATCAATTTCCTATTTCTATGTCAATTCTGTCCCAATTCTGCAGTGATCTGTAATTTTAAAAAAAAATCCATACAAAATCAATTATTTAAATCCATATTTAAATAAGTATTTGTCACACAATGCACGTTTAAATACATATTTTATCTCAATACACACATTTCAAAATGCATTTTACCCTAATGTATTTTATACACTTTGATGCATTATCCGAGCCAAGAACTGTATTGTAAAATTCACAGAAGTGCAGATCTGAAGGATAATAATGTTCTGGTCCATTTATTAATCTGGGATGTGCAGATTAGGTCATTTCACTTAAAAATGCAGACCAAACAAAATTCTCTTCCATTTCTATTTGACAGTGGGAGCTACTATAGCTAATAGTATGTCTTGTTAGCATTTCTGGATCTAAGCAATTTACTTGTAAGTTCATTAGGATTGGGTTATAAGATTGCTTAGGAATTGTTTAGAAATAATGACATTTAGGAGACCAGCACTTGACTTAAATTTGAAGGAAAGGAAGAAGAAAAGTGGAAATGAAAGAAAACTTTGTTTCCACTGTCTACAAATTATTCTGCTGGTGAACTGCCCATTGACAGTTGCTTAAATATCCATCAGCACAAGGAGCAACAAATTATCACCTCCACTGATCTGTTCCCACACAATTCATGTATCTAGTGGCACATGGAATTAACCCTATATGATTTAAACTACAACAAAATATTTGAATGGAAAGAACTGAAGCTGCAAGCTTGAACTTCGTCCTTCAACTTGGGTCTCACTTTTTTCATAAAGTTTGCAAATAGTGTGCATCAAGTTGAATGAAAAGGAGCAATAGTGAGGAGGAAGCACAATAAGAGAACTGGGCCAATATTAACAAAATTAATTTCAATAGGGACAAATATAAGATTCTGCACTTGAGGTGGAAGAACCAGAAGCACAAATATAATATACTGCTGGGAGTACTGTGTTTAGTACTGGGCACCACAATTAAAGAAGGATATTGACAAGCTGGAACATGTGCTGAAGAGGGTGACGAATATGATAAAAGGTCTGGAAACCAAGCCTTATGAAGAATGGTTGAGGGAATTGGGTATGTTTAGCCTGGTAAAGAAGAGAACGATAGAAGATATCATAGTCATCTTCAAATATCTAAAGGGTTGTCACATGGAAGAGGGAACAAGTTTGGTTTCTCCTGCTCCAGAGGCTGGGACCCAAATGAAAAGATTTAAGTTACAAGAAAGGAGATTCTGACTAAACATTAGGAAGAACTTTCTTACAGCAAGAGCTGTTTGACAGTGGAACAGAGTCCCAGGAGAGGTGGACTCTCCTTCCTTGGAGGTTTAAGCAGAGGCTGGATGGCCACCTGTCATTTATGATCCTGTTGAGATTCCTGCATTTCAGGGGATTGGACTAGATGAGCCTTGGGGTCCCTTCCAACTCTACAATTCTATGATTCTAGGAAGTCAGAGTTGCAGAACCACTGCTGCATCCAAAACACTGCTGCCTCGTGCCACTCAAAGCCAAGAGCTTTGTTATTTCCGTTTTCGCTGCTTTCTGCCACTGGCCTGCAGATCAGGTCCTTACTTGTGAATGGATTGGCTTAGGATCCAGAACATCCTTAGCCAGCCCAGCTCTGCCCCATCTCCAAAATGCCGTTTCAGAGCCTTGCACCAGCAATATATCTCAAATAGTTTGCACCTTTAGAAACTACAGCAGGGTGTTGCAGGATATCTAATCCTCCTAACCAGCTCTTCTTCTTCTTCTTCTTTGGCGATCACTCATCGCCAAGTAAGATTGTCTTTCATGAGCACGGTCTTAACAGTGAGTCCGTAAGTGACTGTGGAGGGCAGTTCTGGATTCACACATTCTTCCACAGTGGACACATAGGTTTCCGGGCAGGTGGAAGAAGGTGGAGGGATACCTCTGCTCGATACTAATCCCCTCCAGGAGCACAAATTTTGGGTTAGGATTGCTCTCTAAAAGATTTAAGGGTTTTTTTTTAATTAAACAAATAACTTTAGCTGGTCTTCAGTTCACCACTGTTAGTCCCCTCCCCCTTCATTCTAAACTGGAAGTTTTAAAAACTTATACATTCTATCTTGAAACATCCATGCAACACATTAAAAAGAAAACTTTCTTATGTTTAGGAGGAAAACCGTATATAATTTTTAGATGATAACAAGAGACACAAAACCTTTAGAAGTCTTGATATTTTATTAGCTGCCTTAGGACTACAAGGATTTAAGTGTTTTTACAAAAACACCACCATAACAATAAAAGAGGAGTCATTTGATGGTTTATTTACTCGTTATAACCTTTAGAAAGTGTCAAGCCTTTGTAAAGTGCTTGCTTCAGGCTGTAGTTTTACAAGATAGGCTGTACATTGGTCAAGCCCCCCTGATTCTTGACCCTGAACAGATTTAGGAACAGAGTACAGCTGGCTCACATCCAAGCAACTCAAACTAGGTACTTTTACCATCTTTTTCAAACTCATAATCCACCTCCTACGAAATTGCAAAATCCATTTCTTTCATGCTGCTCAATCAAACAGTTCTCAGACTTCCAAATTACTTCACAGTCTGTTTTAGGACACCCTGCAATGGGCCTACATAAACTAGATGTTGAAGCAAAACTTGTTAATACTGTGCAGGCGAAACTAAACTTGGGGTTACATTCCAGGGACAGGACATAAAACAAAAATCAAGCATAGTCAAAACACATGTGGTTCACTAGCGGGTAGGATTGAAAAGTCTTTTTCCCCCAGATGCCCAACCCCTTTCTGCCCCCTTTTTATTTTTAATTTTGCCAACCATGTACTGTACAGCTAAATGTGCACAAGTTAAATGAGCATAAATTGTGAGTTACCTGTACCTAAAGAACATGTCTAAAGTTCAAAGCCTGCTATAGGACGTTTTAAGATAAAAGGAGTGGGCTCTGTCCCTGGTCCCCAGACACAGATAATAGGCAGCAACAAGGAAACAAAATTTTAAAGAGTGGAGATGGCTAATGCATGAATAGGTTGTTTCTCTAACCATGCATGATACTTAAGTACAATTAAGAATTGGTAATGCCTGAGATATTTCTTCAGGCCATGCTGCAAAGTAACTGCCCTTGCACACAAAACAGCTTATGTAAGCATAACTAGATGAGGGGGTGGCCTGAAGGACACACCCCGTCCAGCTTATGACTGGGGTTGTAAAAAGAGACTACTAGGATGCTTCCATGAAGAGGCTTAATGCTATAAGCAGGTAACTGGCAACATGGTGTTTTAAAAACTTAATGGGCTTTTTTCCTGGAAAAGAGAAATCTGGATTCAATAGGGGGCATTCTGATGCCAACACTACCATGTGGATGCTGCAAATAACTTGCATACATCAGCAGCACAAATCTCACAATAAGTACCCATACAGAAGCATCCCTATAGTGGCTCAAGCTGGTTGAAATTTAGCCTGGCAGATTCCCTTTCATTGAACAGATTGGCATTGGTGAGAGTGAAGTGCTGGTTCTTGTATAACAAAGGTAATGGCCAGAGTTTTCTTCTAGAAAGGGGCATATTCTTCTTCCCTCTTCCCTGTTTTTCAATGCTCAGAAAACTGGAGTGAGCAGAACAATACAAAGGAATAATTCACTGTTATGTACAGTTATAACAAAGATACCCACAGCACTATTCCGTTGCCACAGGTCATGCATATGCAAATAGGATTCAAGTCCTCAGCTAGAAGGCACTTGGACAGCAGCTGAGGCCACTACAACACAGCACCAAGTTCACTGTGAGACACAGGATTATCACCACTTTAGCCATGCCACAGGGAATGGCCAGTCTCAGTTTTAAAATATTTCCTGAATCTTATGATCAGTCCAGACAGCTAATTCCTTTAGCAGCTACACTTATTTCTTTTACTCTGTCTCTAATGCTTTTCAGGGCAATGCCTTCTTACATACCTCCAAACAGAGAAACAAGAAGAGAGTATTAGTATGCTAGGTGAAACCACAAGGTTTGAATTAATCTTTTTTCAAAACCCCGAAAGGCCAAAGCCAGCCCAATGTGGTCTGAGAATGATTAATAGGATTAATAGTCACAGAATTTGGAGAGTGACAGAATATAAAAATGAGACATATGTCTGTAAATACTGGATGTTATGCTTGAAAAGAATATTATATTGGGAGGGGAGATACACCACAACATTTTGTGCAAGTCCAACTTGTTCCCTCTAATAGTGAACTTAAGTGGATGAGTACTTATCAGTTTATAAGCAACACAAGGCCACTCAAAAGTAAGGTAATGGCTTATACATACTCATGAGACCTCCTAGATATGCAAAAATATTTACATTTGTGAATGAAAAAAATAACTTCTTAAAAACAAAATATAGGATCCTGTGAGCTTACACAATGTAGATGGCAGTTGTACCTACAAAGGGGGGTGGGCACTGATGCAGACCTTAAACCATCACTGAAACTTCACTAACATCAAGCATAAACTACTGTAATGCCTACTATTTGGAGCTACCCTTAAGGATTGCCAAAAAGCTTCAGCTGGCTTTGACCAGTGATTAAAGTGATATATGTGTTTTACCAGGCATCTCCTAATCAATGTTATAGCAGTATCAAATGCCCTTTTCCCAATGTTCTGTGGTGTTTTGCCAGTATCCAGGATCCTCATTTCTTGCCACTTTCACCACTCCTTTTAACCTGTGAATTTCCTCAAGGGAAGAGAGGCCAATCGTTTTAGGCCTATGGGCACATTTGAGTTCAATGTGTGGGCACCACTCACTCTGATCACTTTTCTGTTCCGCAGTCAGTCACATACATGGACACATGGACATGCAAAGTAAGTGACAGAAAGAGAGGAAGTGCATGCACATAAAGTCTGGTTTTCCAAGGGATCTCAGTAAAAGTCAGATCCAGAAGGAAAGCAAACAGGGCTGCAATGTGTAGTGAGGAATAGCATCACTCTTCCAACGTCTTCCTTCAGCTCTGTGTACTTTTCAAGGGAGGAAAAGTGCATGGGAGGGCTTAGAGGATTTGTGGAAAGCAGCGGATGACCTCAAGGTTGCCGTTGCACCAATGGGAACCATACTTTCAACCCCAGCCCTGAGGGTTAAAGACACTTAAATCCATAAAAACCACCTTTCTCCACCTTTTGATTATACCATTCATGTTGAATAGCAAGGCTGTGCATAAGAAATGCATTCTTATGACTGTGGAACTCCTTCCTACTAGTGACCAATATAGCATTTTCTGAAAGCTGTGTAAAACCCAGTTTAGGTTGGCTTCCAATGGCAAAGGTTAACCAAGCATGGATAAATTTTAATACATTTTATTGTATATTTAATTTTGCTTGTTTTGTTTGTTACACTGATCCATTGCCTCATACAATGAGCCTCTTGATAATGTACAACAGAATATAAAACATATAATTCATTAAAACATGTAAAAAAAATAATCCAGAAAAATACAAAGAATAAGAAGTAACACAGCCAGTTAACAAGGGGCGGAGGACAAGCATCAACATCAGCAGTAACATATACAAATTAAAACCTCAAATGCAAGCTAAATAATCACCAGCAGATTAATCAAGGACTAAAATTATAAATATAAAAATAACATTAAAAAGCAAAAATGTCTTTAATTGCTTTACATTTCCAAATTAGCTAGAAATATAGGTAAATAAGTAAATGTGCCTACCCTTCTCATACGCAATTCTTCTACTGCCTCCAGAAAACTTGTTTTAAAATCTGATAGCTGAAGAGAAATCAATGCTTCGGCAGAATTTTGTAAGGTACAGGCAGGTGCTTCCTTATT